>NC_064413.1:22529444-22842222 GCF_023375975.1 Astyanax mexicanus
ACATCTAATTGTTTTTGCCATATTTAGTACAGTGGCTCTGACAAATTTCTCAATACAACTATGTTTAAAAAGTGCTTTGTTCATTCATAATTGCTAATTGTTTGAAAATAGCTATATTGAAACTACTCTCTGGATATTTGGCCTATCACCTCCATTTCAGTCTTGCTGCACACTGTAGAGTCTCTAGGTAAATGTTCATTAAAAACATTTGTGAAAATTTCACATACAATACTCTCCAGGCATCAAGCAATCTGTGCGTCCTTGGAATTTCTAACCTAAATTGCTGTAACTCTGCAGTATTTGCTGTAATCTCACAATGTTAAAGACCTCTGTACAATATCACTCTGATGAAGCGCCATTTAATACAGAACTAGATTAAGAATAACTTGACATTACATGTCATATCAGAACATTCACTCCTTTGTGCCTCTTCTCAACATTAATAACAGGTGAAAGACTTTTGATCATTTTAAAATGTGACAGAATGTCTCCAATTGTGTTAGACCTTCTTACACATCACCATCCTATGCTCTAGTAGGCACCATTGTGCTAGTTGGTGCTTGATGAAGCGCCATTTAATTCAGAACTAGATTTATAATAACTTCGTAATTACATGTCATATCAGAACATTCACTCCTTTGTGTTAATTTAAACTTGTTGGGTCAAACATTTCAGCTTGTTCTGCAAAGGTTCAAAGGTCAATCTGAATACCACTTTGTGAACATTCTGGTTGAAGCCACCTGATCAATACCAATAACATGTAGACACCTTTTGACTAGTTCTAACTCACTTAATGAATATCCTACAAAGTTCACTAGATTTACATGTGAATTTAAGCACTGATCAGGTTGAAAGGCCTCTGCTCAACATTAATAACAGGTGAAAAACTTGATAATTTCTAAATGTGACAGGGCATCTCCAATCATATTAGACCTTCTTACACATCACCATTCAATGCTCCAGTAGGCACCATTTTGCACTGACGCGATTGACCTGAAGAGAAAGAGGGCACAGAAACTGACCTTGTATTCCCTGATGTCTAGCACAGCGTAGGCATGTGTGGGCACTAAGCCCCACTTCTCTCCTTCCTCCTCTGTCATCACTCCTGTCGCTGTTGTTATGAGGACGTCTCCTCTGTGAAACCTGTCAAAGTGAAATTCACAATAAGACACTGACTCTCAAAACATCTTTCAGTTGAAAGAATACAGACTTTAATAACAGCTGGAGAACAGTCTATCTCTCCATGGAGAGACACACAAACCTGGCAGCTCACCTTTGGTAAAGCATGCGGAAGGTGTCGTCCTTGCTGAAGGACTGATTGTCTGAGTGCATTGCAATGCGCTCTGGAATCCAGCCAGTCAGCGCATGGAGATCAATATTCTACAAATAAAAAGAAAGCATCTCACAGGGGACAAAATGATAGGATGTGAAAACAAGTGTGTAGTTTGTAACTCTTGAGTTTACCTTCATGCCCTTATTTTTTAGGCTTATACTTACCGAATTGGAGCCAGGGAAATCATATCCACCCATCACCTTCATGTAGGCCTTCTCTATGAGAGAAACCCATAACTCGTTCCGGTTACTTGAATAGGAGCAGAGCAGCTCACCATTGCGATCCACTGGGAGGAAATCATCAATGATCACCTTCAACCAAAAAACAACAAAAGAAAAAGGTTTTTAATAAATTTTTGTAAGAGTGGTCACCAAATTTTGCTCTTTAAGGAACATCAGCATGCAAATAAATAAAACTAAGAATTAAAGTTTTGTTTACTTAGCTTAACTTTACTTAACTAAGTTACCGTCCCACCACCACCTAGCGGTGAGACCTGGTGAATTTAAAGGGAAATATGGAGACACTGTGTTCCTTACTAATGTTGCATAATGCGCTTTATACTCCGGTACCTAATGTATGCACCTAATGTATGAAAATAGAACAGAAAATAAACGTTCATTTATAGTGTGCCTTATAATTCAGTGCACTTCATAGTGCAAAAAATACAGTAGAAATTTTTAGTAGAGTGAATCTTGACAAAAATGACATAACAAAACAGTTCCTGTACCTTTCTAGGGACTCCATTGATGTGAAGCTTTACCATGTATTTTCCACATGGATTATACTCTGGCTCTCCCCTCCTATTCTGTGGGTAAATGACGCTGGAAAAACACACACACACACACACACACACACATTCTATGAATTTAATGTGTGAAAATGCTGATGATAATATGAAATTAAGGATTATATAACACACATTATTTGCAGTGTGAACTTACCTGGTGATTAACTTCTTGTTGAAGCGCCTCTCATATGCAGCACTAATGGCCAAAGAGGCGACGAAAGAACAGTCTGATACAACCGTCTGCAACAACAACAACAACATATTACTTTTTACATCATTTTAATCCTATTTTTTAAATAGCATACAACATATAACCCATGAAAGTTTAACAACTGTATCAATAGTTCTGAACTGAGGGGAAATTGGCACCTGCTTGATGCTGAAGCTGGACACAGTAAAAATCATGATGGGGTTGTTGGAGATGTCGTCAGGTCGGACCCAGCGAGAGAAGATTGCAGTCTGTTTTGGGGACAGGGCCAGCTTTCCACACCTGTCCCTTTAGAGCAATAAACAATAATCTACATGAGCAAATCTTTCAATTTATGAATAAATAACTCTATGCCTCATACTAAATCCTACGCTAAGAGTATTACGGCAGACCTCTGTATTTGGTGAATATATTTATAGTGTGAGAGCAATTCTACAAGAACAATACAAGAAAAAAAATATGAACGCAAGAACTTACGAGAATGGAACAGGAAAAGCAAACCGTTCTCTCAGGTCGACATTCATAAATGGCACATACTCAATTCCATTTATCTTGGAGGTCTTCCTTCAATAAACAAAACAAAAGCAATGTGAGTAATACATCAGCATTTGACATTTAGCGACATGCAAACATTTGGGCACATCAGGTCAAAATATATGTTACAGCAATTAGCTAAGGATGTAAAAGATTTCCAAACGGCATAAAATTTAGGATGACAGTTCTTTACTATATAATCCTTTTTAAATTGCTTTTACAGTTTCAAATCATTCCTCCTGTTGTTAACTGTCCCACTGTTCCATGTGTTACTAGCTGCAACACAAACCCAAAGCATGATCGACTACAGAATTAATGCAGATGTATTTTATGGTAAGGATAGGTCTGTCCCAATAATAACAATAATAATACATCACCAGTATTTAAGTCACACAATAACAAATGCACTATTATACCACAGTTGGTTCCGACCCTGCAATGTGATTGGCCGAAGCTCTCCACGTATTACTCCACCACATAAAGTTAACCTAGCAACAATGCAGCGCTTACCAGCCAAACAGCGCCGCTACAAACAGAGCAGCAATGGAACTCATTTGACTCTGAGTGTTTAGAACCAAACAGATCTTATTTTCTCGTCCTATTTAACTCAAAATCTTTCAATAAACAGTGATAATGGAACTGTGATATAATCGCAATAATACACTTGAGGTGCCTACGAACGCAGCACAGCAGTACCAATATTACATGTTATAGCACTCCCTTTCGTGTATTATTGCTTAAAAACCACTACCTACCTACATAGAGCAGACTGAGACATGGGAACACATGTTACTTGTCATGAGTATTAACTAAGAGGTATCACTGTGGCATGAGAAAGTCATATGAAAGCAGCATCACCCTGGTCTATCAGAGCTCAAAATAGAGCCAAGACACAACTACTTAAACAACATGTTGAAAGTGAACAAATATCCCATTGTGTACGCACTGCAGCAGTAAGATTGTGCAAGTTCTTTATGAACAGGAAAATATCAAAACTAACAACATATTACATAAGGTATCTTCTGCTTCCCTAACCACCGACTGCTGGACCTGCAGAGAAACATGGGGACAAGACATATGTGGAAGTATTTAGGAGTGGATAAAGCAGCATCAGCTGGCTGTACTCACCTGAGCACCTCTATCTCTTCAGGTGTGTAGCGCTGACCCTGCGGCTCACTGGACTGTACAGCTCGGACAGGCTGTGGCTTGTCATTAAGTGAGAAGTCCGGACCCAGGGGCAGGTACTGCCTCACTGGAGCAGGGGCTTTGGGAGTGGAGGCGATGGGCTTTTCCTGGGATTTAGAAAGGGAGTCTTTCAGTCCCTCTGCCCTGCATCATACGAAAAAGGAGGGGAAAAAAACAAGATGGTGGTGAATTTAACTGAAGAGCAGTTCATCTTGCAACAAATATACCAGAGAATAACAACATAACCAGGTAAAAGCATGGCACATTTAACTGTTAACTTATTCAAATGTTCAAATGGTAAGTGTATTTTTTACAGTATATGCATGATTTTAATAAATTATGCTTGTTGTATACAAACCAATAACCAGGAAGGTGGTTAAATTTAGCATCACTGATTAAATTTAGCACCACTTATCACACTACACATCACACCTTGTTTACTTTATCTCCCAAACGGGATGTTTTTAAGACAAAAGCTGAAACAAACTGGATAGTGCCAACACAGTAACGTTAACTGAGATAACTTAAGACTTTACATTTATTTGTTTGCTATTTTTCCTGAGTAAGTAAGTAAGTAAGTCACTCAAATGTGACTTAACTAGCATTCCTGGAGTACATTAATAATTAGAACACAATTGTTGTGGTAAATATATTACTATATTACTTTTCTTAAAAAAAAAAAAAAAAAAGAAAGACATGCCCAGCTCCAAGTGATTGGGAGATCGCTGGTTCGAATCCCAGTCATGCAGCTTGCCATCAGCTGACAGAGCCCTGAGAGAGCACAACTTTGAGAGTTTTGCTCTCTCTGGGTGGGTCGATGGCACTCTTTCCCCAAATCACTCTAAAGGGTGATGTTTCTCAGCACAAAGTGTCTGTGAGCTGATGTATCGCTGCGCTTTCCTCCAAACGTGCTGTGATGCTACTCGGTAATGCTGCATCAGCAGCAGCTCAAAAAGACGTGATGGATGACTTCACATGTATCAGAGGAGGCATGTGCTAGTCTTCACCCTCCTGGTGTTGGGGCACTGATAGGGGGAGTCCTAATGAGTGGGTTGGGTTATTGACCTTGTAAATTAGGGAGGAAATGGGATAAGAATTAAAAAATAAATAAAATTTTATTAGTAATAAAAAAAGTTTAAAAAAATTATAAAAACCTGCAAATGAACACGGTCTGGCTTTAAACAGGTATAATTTTGTTCGGATTTTTGTGTACCTTTTGTATGTCTGATTGAAATTAATCAATTAAAAAGACATAAATATTTCAAAATTATTTTGACTATGGGTTTTTTCACCCATGTTTAAAGTTTAAATACTCTAAACCAAATAAGACCTTCTACACTGTACCGGTTCACTTAAATATAAAAATCATATATACACAGTACAGTTATAGTAACATTTATGTACATGCACAGCTTATCCAGTGAACTAGGTCAAATGAACATAAAAAGATTCTCAGAGGTAATCCCAGGATTGCAGTCATCCAGCAAATCCAGTAAATGTGATGACATTAGACATAAAGAGGAAATAAAGAGAGCATCTTTACCCATTTTAACCAAACCACCATGTTTCTGTAGAAAGATTCACACACTGTTCACCCTCTACACTGCAATATACTCTGAATATTACACTATGCTACTTTACCTGTCTAGTGCTTGGCGAGCCAACTGCTTCAGTTTGCCCTGTAGTGCTGGATCTGAGGTCTCGTTGGCCTGCAGGAGAGAGGGAGAAAGGAGAGTAGGGCTCAGTAAAACTGTCACTCATAAAAGAGACTCCAGAAAGGAAACCAAGCCCCATGTCCTCTTCACTAACACCTGTTGCAAGACTGACAGGTTATGAAGTCATTTTGGCACGCTAAAAAAGAACATGAGCGATAGGAACATCCTCACTATCAAAACTCAAAACAACCAGAGCCAATGGTTCCTAGTCAACAACCCTGCTAGCATGTTCTACTAGCAAATATTAGGATACATTTTGGAGGGTAATTAATCAGATGCCAAATATCTGATGCATCATAAAAGAAAAGAATATCTGCTTTTTACAGCTATTTTATTTTCAAATACCATTTAAAGTGTTTCATGTTTTGTCCATATCATGTTATAAGCAAAGAAACCCAGTAGAACTACAGCACATTTTATTAAAGTTTAATTTAAAAAAAGGTATCAGAACAACGTTTAAAGAACTGCAGGTCTCACTTGCCTCAGTGTAGGTCAGTGTCAGTGTTAATGATTCAATAATAAAAAAAAGACACTGGTCAAAAATAGTATCCATGGGAGAGTTCCAGAGTAAAAAACAATGCTGACCAAAAAGAACACAACAGCCTGTCTCACACAGGCCAAAAAACATCTTGATGATCCACAAGAATTTGGGAAAATATTCTGTGGACTGACGTCACAAAAGTGGAACTTTTTGGAAGGTGTGTGTCCCGTTACCACTGGCATAAAACTAACACATCATTTCAGAAAAAGAACATCATACAAAATGTAAAACATGGTGGTGGAAGTGTGATGGTCTGGGGCTGCTTTGCTGCTTCAGGGTCTGGACAACTTGCTGTAACAGATGAAACCAGACAATCCTGAAGGAGAATGTCCGGCCATCTGTTTATGACCTCAAGCTCAAGCGTACTTGGGTTCTGCAGCAGGACGATGATCCAAAGCACACAAACAAGTCCACCTCTGAATTGCTTAAAAAAGACAAAATGAAGGTTTTGGAGTGGTCTAGTTAGAGTCTAATTGAGATGCTGTGGTATGATCTTAAACAGACGGTTCATACCGGAAAACCCTCCAATGTGTCAAATTTAAAACAATTCTGTAAAGAAGAGTGAGCCAGAATAGCTCCACAGAGATGTGAAAGACTTACTGCTAGTTAGCTTGATTGCAAGTGGGTGGCAGACCCAGTATATTAGGTTTAGGGGGCAAATACTATTTACATAATAACAAATGCTTGGTTTGGATATTTCTTTTTTTTTTTTTAATAAATAAAATCATAATTTAAACAGTGCCTTTTATATTTAATCAGGTTATCTTTGTCTGCTATTAACGTTTGTTTGATAATTGGAAAAATATCAAAAATGACAAAAAAGCAAAAACAAAACAAAAAGAAAAGTAGAGAATTAGCAGCCACACGAATACCAGGTTAAAAGTGCATAAAGCACTCTTCTTTAAGCAGCATGAATGAGGTTAAATGAATAGCAGTAACATAATGAAGTGTCTTAGTGTGGATAAAGTGTCAATGGTTGTCATTGTCTCCATTTTCCTCTAATATAACTACTGTCAACTGCAAACTTTACTTGTTTTTTTCTTTGTTTTTTGTGTTTTTTTGCATCTGTATATGATTGCCAAAAACATAAATTAAATTTACAAAAAAAGACCATTTAGACTAAATAAAATTCTTGTTCTGTGAAAATTAATACATCAGTCTGAACAAAGGCACTGACTCACTGCTTGTATGCACAGCTCTACAGCCTGTGAGTAGAGCTCTATGGCTTCGTCACTGTTGCCTTTCTCATCCTCCTCAAAGGCCTGGGTCACCAGGAAGTATGCCCGCTCGAGGTCCAGCTGATGCTTGGTCTTTAACGGGTCACTGCTCTGTGCTTGAACTGGTAAGAGAAATAAGATCTGTGTGTTTAAAAAGAATTTAATTAAAACGTCCCTGGCATTAAATAAACATTCAATAGTTAAACTACACATAAATTTGAGGTTATATTATGTTAACAGCAGCCAAACTCTGGCATAATCAAATAATGTCAGCATATAGTCCTATTATAGAGGCTTAATAAACTAATTTACTTTGCATATTAATTTACACATACAACTTACACAAATGTGTGGCAAACTTCTTAAATTACTTATGTACAAAATGAGCCTGTTGCCTTACTGTCAGAGCAGTGAATCAGGTTTCTTTATACTGAGGCCTGGCTATTATATACACTATCTAAACAAAAGCATTGAGACACACCTCAATCATTGGGTTCAGGTGTTTCATTCAGACCTATTGTTACAAATTTGTATAAAATCAAGCATCTAGCCAGTCTATGCAATCTCCCTCACAATCAGTAGAGAAAGAATATGTGAATCTAAATAGTGGTACTGATATAGGATACCACCATTGCAAACAGTTGATGAAATATACAACTGTATACTTCCACCTTTGAGATAACATAAGGCATGTTTGAGTTTGGTGTGGAAGAGGTTGACTGGCCCACACAAAGCTCTGACCTGATTCTTCTGCATGGATGGGCAAAACATTCCACAGACACACCCTAAAACCTTGTTAAAAGCTATACAATTAGAATGGGATGGCATAAAAACATGTGTATGTGTAAAGCATGTCTCATGGCTTTAAGTGTAACTATTTATTAATAGACATTGGAAGATGGCCAAATCTTTTACAGAAAATACCAATAAGCTGAGAGAAGACTCTGAAGGACAGAGCTCCTTTCTGAAAGTCACACCCATATTTCATATTACTCACACTCATACTCTAACTCAGTCCTGTTCAGAAAACGCCTTACTGGAGAATAAACAACGGAAAGTATAAGTTCATACACTCCATTTTCTCCAGAAAGAGAAAACATAACCATGACACTGAGAGGCAGCCTAACACAACTTTTTAATAACTGTAATTTAAACCTCTGAAATAAATCCAGTTGTCCACTTTACCACCACTCAATACATAAAGTGGGGACAGAGCCAGGGTGCTTTGGTACTAATGTCTTCCAGACAGTGTTACTATATCCCAACATTTCATAGAAACACTGACCAGCACTGAGTAGAGTCTGTACTCGTTCCAGGTACTCGTTCACTTTTCCCTGGATGTTATCCAGTTTAGACCCAGCCATGCCAGCATAGATGAGTGCTTGGGCTGCCTCCTGAAAGAAGAAAAATCGAATGATTTGTGGTTAGATCTACAAATTAAACGGATATTTCTCCAGTCTAAAACTAAATTCTAAACACAAATGTACCTGTATGGAAAGCCACACCAGGACTAGAATATCAGCTGTTCAATATTTAATCATAATATCTCATTTACAGACCAATAAATCTATTCTGACTAAAATTTATTTTATATATATTTTACATATTACTGGGACAATGAAAATGTTATGTAAGTAACTTAATGTTCAACTAGTCGTATGCAGAGATGTATATTAATGAAGAAGAACTAATGCACTACTGTATTTAAGTACTTAAATGCTGTATCTGTATTCTACTGGAGTATTCTTATTTTTTCCTACTTCCACTTTAATACTTTGATACTTTTACTCCAAAACATTTTTTGTTACATTGTTTCTCGTTACAATAATAATAATAATAATAATAATAATAATAATACAAAAGTTAAATCATTCCAAACCCACATAATCACTAAAGCCAGAGCAGCAGATGCTTTGTACTGTTTTCAGGTTTGAAGCTCCTCATCATTGGGTGAAGTCAAGCGATTTAGCTGCCTTATAAGACTACAGTGCTGCTCCCGTTCTGCCTTTCGCTTCGCTGCCTACCTGCAATATATTTAAACTTCTGACTGCTTTTTGTAATACCTACATAATACAATACTGTACTTTTACTTTTAGTACATGTGCAGTACATTTAGGAACAAAGTACTTGTAATAATTAAGGTTAAAAAACGTTGAATACTTTAGCACTTAAATGTGATGCTTAAAGAACACTTCAACTTCTACTCAAATCACTGGTTTGATTGAGTACTTGTACTTTTACTCAAGTCTTTATACATACAGCTCTAGAAAAGAGACCACTTTAGCTTCTGAATCAGTTTCTCTGATTTTGCTACAGACTACAAACTACAGACATTATTCTCCCAAATTCCAAATAAAAATATTGTCATTTTTTGTATTTGCAGAAAATAAGAAATGGTTGAAATAACAAAAAAAACATGCAGAGCTTTCAGAACTCAAATAATGCAAAGAAAACACATTCATATTAATAAAGTTTTAAGAGTTACAAAATCAATGTATATATACCCCGGTTTTTAATCACAGTTTCTATGCATCTTGGCATGTTCTCCCCCACCAGTCTTACACACTGCTTTTGGAAAATGTTATGCCACGCCTGATGCCAAAATTCAAGCAGTTAAACTTCATTTCGCTGGCTTGTGATCATTCATTTTCTTATTGAGTATATTCCAGAGGTTTCCATTTGGTTAAATTAAAGAAACTCATTATTTTTAAGTGGTCTCTTATTTTTTCCAGATCTGTATGTCTGGTAATTTGTTACTATTGATTAACCTGGAATTTTCAACCTGTTTTATCAGTAACTGCATTTCTACTAGTAAAAACTCCAGTAACAGATACTTAGTTACATTTTCCCGGTAAAATGTAAGCTAGCTAACAAATATCTGGAATTAACAGAGGCTGTCACTAATAAAAAATAGTGGGTTTTCATGTTAATTAATGGTAGGTTAACAGAGGACATATAAAGTTAAAATAACATTAAGAAAATGTGGCTCTGTTAAATAACATAACCTGTCATAATGAATTACGTTAAAATGTATAGGACTGGTATTAATAATAGTAAAAATAATCATAGCTATCATAGTTATTAGTTTTACTGGTACAGGTGTCGTCACATAAGCTAACTAACGACTGGCTAACTAGGTTAGTTAACTAGCTAACTAGCTACTAGTTACCCATTCGGTTTATTTGATAACTTAACTAGCTAGCTAACCTAGCTAACCGTTAGTTAGTTAAGCTAGTTATTTAGGCTAGTTATCTAACTTAACAGCTGCTCACCTTGTAAAAGAAAATCGCTTCATTGTATTTCCCTCTCTGGTCGTGAATCACCGCTGATTTGGCGAAGTTCACAGCGTCGAGCTCCAGCGCACTACAGTCCATGTTATCCCCCTGAAGTGAGGAGAGGGCTGGCTCTGTCTCGGTCAGTCTGTGGAGGATCTGAACAGCTCTACTGCTTCTTCTGCTCCATGACAGCTACAGTTAGCTTAGCTAACACACACAGGCTAAACACGAGCTAGCTCAGTTACCCTACACACAGGCTTAAAACACACAGCAGCGAGAACCAGCGGCTTTTTCCGTGTCCAGTAATAAACAGGTTTCAGAGGATGGACGATTCTCGAAAACGTCGCCCCCAAAAAATCCCCAAATTCCGCCGGAGTAAGAGAAAGTCCACCGCTAACTCCCTCACTCTCACTCTCTCTCTCTCTGAGCTCCGGGCAAAAACAAACCCACACACCACGCACTTCCGCCTGGGTGGGCGTTTCCCGGAGTTGTCACTGTGTCGTTTACACCGAGAGGAGCTAAAAACAGAACGTCGTATATCAAACTAACTTTACCAAGCTGCTAAAAACAAAAACACAAATCTTCCAGATTCGCTCATTTGCTTTCAGACAGCACATAAAACCGCGGGTCACCCATTCTCTTCACCCATATATTTATTAAAACTCCTGTGAAACTTTTTAATCGATTCTTCAGTGAATCAGTTCATCCAATTGAATGAGTGCGATGTGCTAGTTCGCCTGGGGACTCGTAAGTTAGTTCAAATAGTTATAAAAAAAAACACCATATTCTAAATAACTATAGGACATAATGGAGAGTCCACAGAAACCTGAAATTTATTTAAATATTTCCCTATATTTGTAGTATTCTTGTAGTATACTTTGTAGTATATTTGTAGTATTTTGTAGTAACCTACCAGGGCTTGTTTGGGAAATAAAAAGAACTATAAATCAGAGAAACTGATTCAGACACTGTGGTATCATAATTTATATATATATATATATATTATGTATATGTATATGTATATGTATATATATTATGTATATGTATGTATTATGTATGTATACATGTATATATATTAGGGGTGTCACGATCTCGATATTTTATCGAAATCGAATCGAAATGAGGTCATGGTCTCGAGTATCGAAGTCAAAAAGAGGATCGACGATCCCTCCCGCGCGCGCTACGCAAATAGCGCAGCGCGCTACGCAAATGGCGCGGCACCAACACAGCGCATCCTATTCATTTAAATAGAGAGAGCGCATGAGCGCAGCCCCGCCCTCAGTTCTGCTGTGTGAGAGACAGCTGCCTTTCAACCACGGAGGAGAAACTGAAAACGGATTTATAGAAATATAGACAGGGCTCTCAAGTTTTGAGTGTCGGCGGGAGTGTGATCATTTTTATCTGTCCAACGGGGGAGGGGGGGCGGGGGTTGGGCGCGCAGGTTTTGTATCTGTATCTAACGGAGGGGTGGGTGCGCGCAGGTGAGAGCGTGTGAACTCGCTGAAATGCGTGTGTCAGTGTGACTTGAGAACACTGACTATAGATCACAGTGAGGTGGATTAAAAATCTTAAACTTATAATTGACTACACCTGTTGCTTTCCATTGAATTAAAAAAAACATCTTTCTCTCAGATAAAGTAAACACAAGCGTGTTTCTGACTAAAATAAAAGCTTTTCAGGAGAGATATAAGTTATGTGTAAATATTTATAAGACAATACCTGACAAAATCTGTTTTAATGACGTTAATAAACATCACAGCGCTAGTCACAGTTTCACCACATCACTTATCTAACCAGCCTGTACTGATTTCTGCCCCCCAATAATGCTTTCAATAACCTCTAATAGCCTTTAATAGTCTTCAGTAGCCTTTAAAAGACTTACCTGGCGGCCGTGGTGTGTCCACTAAACTCCGTAGTTATAAACATCCTGAGGTTAGCAGCGCGATAACTGACCTGTTTATAATGTAATCCGAGCAGTGACTCCGTGTTGGCTGTTCTAACCTGCTGCTGTTAGCTGCTTGGGCTGAAAGATGAACTGTAGTGAGCTGTATTATCCGGTTAGTGGGGTTAAAACCTTTATTTGTTTACAGAAACAGTAAAAACGGACTGGCTGAGCCCTGTAGCCCGTGGCTGGGCTGTACTGAAGTAGTGACTGAGTGAAGAGAGCGGGGCTTGTGCTGCTGCTGCTAGTGGATGGATGAAGAACTGCAGCTTCATGTAAGTGAGCAGTTTCACCAGCCATCCACACACAGCTCTGATAAACTGCTTGTTTTAATAGTGCACACTGTTGCTACCAAAAAAAGTCACTAGATGGCATTACCATATATATCTTAATAAATAATAATAATAATATTTATAATATTTATAATAATAATAATAATAAATATATTATTTAAATTTTATGAGGCATAAAATAATAACAAGAAAAAAAAACAAGAAAATCGAGAATCTAATCGAATCGTGACCCTCAAATCGATATATATATATATATATATATATACGTATATATATATATATATATATATATATATACGTATATATATATATATTTGTATATACATATATGTGTGTGTACAGTGAATACTATACTGCATAGTCTATACTCGCATGCAGGCTAAATATCTAGGAGAGGAGTGTAGAGGAGTATACCTATTCAGAGCTAAATGCTGTAGTTTATTCCTGGTCATCAGGTATGGATAGTTTTTGTTTTATAGGTGTTTAAAGTTTGTGTAGCTTGGTTGGGCCAAGTGACTATGCTATAGCTATTTGTTTGTTTGTTTGTTCAGCCTGTTCTGCTAGTTTGACTCTGTATTGCCTATAAAATAAAAGTCGTTCATCTGTTTTCTTGTTTTAAGTTTATTATTAGCCTCTGAGCCTGTAAATATCACAATACTCTTGTCAACATGTCTTAAAATGTAGAGAGAGGGGCGGAGAGAAGAAAAGATGTGATACCTCTCCAGAGCTAAAATCTGTTTATTTCTATTTACCAGTATAAAATCCAGTGAAAGAACAATGCAGAGTCTTTCTCGCATCTAACCACCTGTTACATAAGTTTCAACAGTTTTGTAAAAAAAAAAAAAAATCAACCAATAGAAATTTAAAGCTGCTGTGTTTTTTTTTCTATTGACAGTGATATTGAAATTAGGTTAATGAAATAAAATATATATCTTTCTCACTAATGATTTTAGGTGGCATCTTTGTATGTAAACTTAGCAAAGTAGTAGCTAAAATGATTTTATCTTCTACACCCAAAATATAATATATATCATGAAATGTGGACAAAGACAGTTGGAATATTTAAATCTTATTGACTTGTAGCTATGTAACATTTCTTATACTTCTAGACTGATTGCTTTATTTATTTTATAGAGTCTTTTTAATAACACTGGTACTTATTCTCCTTGGTGTACTATTAACAAATGTTTTTTTATGTGCTATTTATCTGTACATTGCAGTTACTTTGAAACCAATAAACATGAACAAAAAATATATTTATTTTATTTTTAACATTTTTCCTAATTAATTAACTTATTATTTCTAGTAATTTTACTCACTCGGGAGCGCCACCTGGTGGTCTGATAAAAACCCTACAGATTCCTAGAAGTTCTCTGGTCTGCTTTAACCAATAACATGGCCAATGACCAATAACATGGCCAATCAGAAGCTTCATTTCGGAGAGGGTGCAACAGACCTGCTGCTGCTCCTGTGAACGTTTTTACTGCGATGAACAAACTAATATTACAGTTCGATAATTAACATTTCTGATGCCATGATTTTTTTTTCATTTTCAAACTAAACACACTGCTATATGAACACTAATATTACTAATATTACTAATATAGGATTATTAACAATAATATTACTGTGCATTTTATTTTAAAAAAAAATATTATATTCATAAAGCCAAAGCTCTAAAATATAAATCGAACTTTTGATATCAAATCCATTTGATAACATATTTACATCCTTTGAACAGTAAAGCTACTAAAACCTATAAAAAGTAAACAATATTGCGTCTTAACATGCTGTATGTATCTCCCCCATGTGTTCTGTAAGATTTTGTAAGAGAACAGTGACATCTAGTGGCTGTAAAAAAGGATTGCAGTCTGTAGCTCAATACAGCGAAGCACATGAGCCTTCTTTGCTTTTACGCTACACCCCATGTCTGTTCTGATTTGCTGATGACATTATTAAACTATTAAATTAATAACGCGTCATCAGATCCTTGGTTGTTGCCATTGTTAAGCACTTATTCACTGTGCAATGAAAAACAAGCATCCAAAATTGTGACTTTACAAGGCAAACATGCTTTCAACTGAAACGAAAAAAAGAATAAATTTAATGAAATAAGAGACCATATACAAATGATGAGTTTCTTTGATTTTACCCATTTAAAAACCTCTTGAATATAATCAAGAGGAAGATGATCACAAGTCATCAAGCCAAGCTGAACTGCTTGAATTTTTGCATAAAGTTATCCAAAAGCAGTGTGTAAGACTGGTGGAGGAGAACATGCCAAGATGCATGAAAACTGTGATTAAAAACCAGGGTTATTCCACCAAATATTGATTTCTGAACTTTATGAACATGAACTTGTTTTCTTTGCATTATTTGAGGTCTACAAGCTCTGAATCTTTTTATTTCAGCCATTTCTCATTTTCTACAAATAAATGTTCTAAATTACTTTTTTGTTTGGAATTTGTTGTCCGTAGTTGTTACGTTCCCAATTAAAAGTGTTGTGGTCTAGGGTAAATTAGGAAGTAAACAAAAATAAAAATTGATGGAATAAAGGGACTGGAAGCAGAGATTTAGTTGAAGAGAGAAACCAGGGATTTTACTGGTTGTTTTACAAAATTACAAAAGTGTACAATTAAACAAATAGCAAATGAAAGATACAAAAATACAATCGTATAACAATAATAATAATAATAATAATAATAAGCAACAAGCTGTTTCTTCAAACTAAAATGCCTAAGGTGGACTCTGGACGGTGCCAAAGGAAAGAAAATAATACAAGTGCTAAACTACCTAAGCCAAAAACTAAACTAAACCAAAAATACAATAGTGGCACCCGCCCCTTACCTGGTGTGTCTAGACATTGTGTTACCTACGTGATGAATTACGTGTTACCTACGTGATGAATTACGTGAAGGGCCCAACTTATCTGTCCACCAAAGTGCAACAGAGTGGAGTGGTGAGGGAGGGGGGAGGACACTCACGGTGAATTTACACTGCTCCGACGCGACAACGCACAGCGACGGATCCCATTCATTTTCAATGGGAAGCGCCGCCTCCGTCAGTGCAATGAGACGGCGTAAAAAGCGGCGTTTTAGTGTCTCTCTTGACGCCGTAATAAGCGGCGTAAAAAGCGGCGTTTAATAATAAGATAATGAGCTCCACCTTCCAGTTTTGAAAGCCAATACATTTAAACTCTGTTCAGCCAATGCTCTTACAGAGAGACTCAGTCTAAAGCAATTCACTGCAGATCCGAGCTCCTGAACCAGAGCTCTTCAGTTTTTAAATACAAATTTACAATATACCTTCTTCAGACATTCCCGCTGGTGCTCATGCCTTTTATTAGTCTAATATTTATGCTGTTCAATGTATTTTAAATAAAATTAATAGTAGTAGGGACGCCCCATGAATTTTATTAATTAATAGTGTGTTTCTTTTTAGGCTACGTTTGGTAAATGGTAGCTAATAGGGTCATTCTGCTATATTACAAGAGTTTCTTGGTTTATTAGCTCTTAAATATTTGGCCAGGTACTGTATCAGTATTCATATTATTTGAAGGATCTAAATAACAGGAGTGTTAGTAATCATAAAATGTAAGGAAACGTAAATGTTTATAAGATATACAGTGATAAACCAAAAAACACTTTAAAAAAAACACCCCGACAGCTGAATATTCAAGGACACGGAGGTGTTGGTAGAGAGAAGGATGACGGCTAAATTTATACTCCACGAAGAACACTCTCAATCACTGGATAGCTCAACTTACCGATCATTCAATAATTCAATCAATAAACCTTTTTTTCCTCTCGGGAGTACATCATTTCCAGTGTAGCCGAGCATTTACAATTTAAAAGGGACTGACAACATTGAGTAAGAAAATAGAATTAATAAGAATAAATTAAAAAAAAAAAAAAAAAAAAAAAAAAAAATATATATATATATATATATATATATATATATATATATATATATATATATATATATATATATATATATATATATATATATATCAATGCCAGGCTGATTTGCCCCTGTTTGTGCAAATAAATGATTTTTAAGACCACCAGAGACAAAATTATGAAAATATGAAAATTGCAAAAAGTACACAACAACAATGTTAAATTCAAAGGATTTACAGTAAGATTTAAAGGCCTTTTTATGGCAAATAAATGACAAGACTTGATAAGACATCCGCAAACCGTGAATAGGTGTCTATACACAGGAACGTCGCTATAGCCCCTTTTTAGGGATGTTTTAATTGTTTTTACAGAAGTGTCTCTCTAATATGTTAAAAATATTCAAATCTTAAAGTATACTACAATTAAAGAATTTTAGTAACAAAATCAATCTCCCCACGCAGCGCGAAAGATCTGATCCACTTTGTCTCGGAGCCGCGTCAATAAAAATGCATACACGCACGCAAAATTAAACAGAGCTTTTTTAAGCTAATGATCCAGGCTGTCCAGCATTTAGACTGGAGTGAGTTAGGCTAGCTGTGGTGCTGTTGGTCAGTTTGTGTGTTTTTATTAAATACAGTGTATTGTACTGCCTGTATGTGTATCAGCTAATTGATGTTACATAATAATAGAATATGATGAGATAAGTTGACACTCATAATGTGCGTGGGGCTTGCCAATGAGTTTGGATATTGAATAGATTTTCCAAAGTAAAGAGCCAGATTAATAATTTAATGAAGGTTTCTAAGCGACTGAAGTAAATATAATATAATAATAAATATAAATATAATAAATATGTAACTTGTAAGTCTATGTCTGTAAATGACATTACTTGTTTCCTTATGGAAATAGAAAAATTACCGGATCTGCTGAAGCATAAAAACTAATATTAATAATATTATGCTTAAACAACAACAAAACAATAATATTCATAGTAAATTAAGAATAATTTACATCTTATAATAATAATATTATATAATTATAATATATAATTTTATATAATATAATATATATATAATATATTATAATTATACTGTATAATTATAATATTTTAATAAGAATAAAAATAAGAAGAATCAGCTTCCTAATATAATTTGTAACTAATTTAATAAATTAATAAATTCATTTATTGAAACCCTGATGTTTTTGCAACAATAGGGTTCTTCATGTGTGATATACTGACAAGGTGATGTGATTTCCGTCTGGATAAAAAAAAAAGTGGGGAGCTGCACAGCATTTTGCTTTCACCTAAACCTAGAGTTTATTTTTACATTGATACAGCATAAATATTAGACTAATAAAAGGCATGAGCACCAGCGGGAATGTCTATAGATGGTATATTGTTAATTGTGTCTAAAAAACTGTGTCTGAAGAGCTCAGGAGCTCGGATCTGCAGTGAATTGCTTTAGACTGAGTCTCTCGGTAAGAGCATTGGCTGAACAGAGTTTAAATGTATTGGCTTTCAAAACTGGAAGGTGGAGCTCATTATCTTATTATTAAACGCCGCTTTTTACGCCGCTTTTTACTGCGTCAAGAGAGACACTAAACGCCGCTTTTTACGCCGTCTTATTGCACTGAGACGGCGCTCTGTACGGCGCGCCAAAAGGGTCGAAAAACGCCGGGGGAACATGGGCGTGGTAGTGGGGGGAAAAGTGGACCTGACTACCCAGGGCCCGAGTAGGGAGAGGGGCCCATGAAAATCCTGATTTTTTTTTCGCTCACTTTCCTTTGTTTACTGGCATGGATAGGGGCCCATTAACATAGAGGGTGTACAGGGCCCAGAATTTGCTGCTACGCCCCTGCGGGGGAAACGGCGTTTTCTGTGCTTTAAGCGGCGTTTTTAACGCCGTCGTGAAATCATACGGCGTATATTACGGCGTCTTGAAATCATACGGCGTATATTACGGCGTAAACCCCACACAGAACGCCGTATTTTACGCCGTTCTTTTCGATACAAGGCGTCTGGTCCAGGCGTTTTTTGGGCCTTTTGGCGTTCCATAAGAGCGGGGGATGCGATGCGATGAAAAGTTGAGCCGAGCTGAACTTTATGCAAATGAGTCCGTCCAACGCAATGCGTCTATCCAATCAGAGAGCAGGTGTTGGCCTGTAACGCGTCCTAAGCGCAGCGCATGAAAACATTTTAGTTCCGCTTTCAAGCGTCCAGAGAAGCCTGGAAGAGTTTTAGGCTTCCCTGTTCTTTATAAAATCCCTGATGATTCACAGGGACTCTGTCAGCGAGGAGAAAGGCTGCTGTGATTGTTGGAGTCTCTGGTGGGTTTTTAAAATATTAAAATGTAATTTAATTGCTTTTGTCAGCTTATATACTGCTCACTAGACAGTGTAATGAAGCTCATTCAAACATTTATATCAATAAAGACACATTTATATTTATTAATTATTGGAAATAATAATAGTTTATATAAAAAGCATTTCCCATTTATTAAAACGATTCAATTGGACGACGCAGGAAACGCCTTTGTCACGCCCACATGCGACCGGTTGGAGGGGGGTAGTGCGACCGTGTGCGTTGTCGCGTCGGAGCAGTGTAAATTCACCGTCAGACAAACACCTCACTCTCACAGAAACAAACTACATACTCTACTTTCAGCCAAACATTCACTACTCACAACTATTCAGGAAACACAGAAACAACTTAAACAATCACATAGTCTCTTAACACAGGTCTTTCCTCTCAGCTCTCATCTCCCGACTGACGCGACTGAGCTGCGTTATATTTGAAAGTGCCCACCCCATCCGGTCAGAACATGCAGATCATTGGCGGGTGTAGATCCATCAGGGAAGATCTATTGGGTGGCAAGGCGACGCTCCTCCCACTGGGCCCTCCCACCAGACCTAATCAGCCAATCAGAGACAGGGAAAGCGCGAGAGACAGACAGAGAGAGAGAAACGGGGAGAAAGACAGAAAAACACGTTCTACGTGCATATGCACGTAACAGTAGTTATTAAAAAAAACAAGAATGTTCATTGTGAGTTAGTTGCAAATTACTTATATTGCAGCTGTTTTTTATTATACTTACTTTTCCAGTCTTTTGTTGGCTGTCCAAATATTTCCTTCAAACATTTTCTATATGTGTTTCTGCCATCAAGTTATAAATGAATTAATGTTTTTGTAAATAAAATGTGTGACTGTGATATAATTAAAAATAATTGTAAATATGTAAATTGCATTCTGATATTATTTACATTTATTTACATGATTTTTTTAAGAATTGGAATTGAATATCATAAATGATGTTGCTCACGCACAGTCTGTATATATAGACCTGAGTGTCAGTGGTGGGCTGGGCAGTCCATCGGAGTCTGTTTTTTATGTTTGTTTGTTTTATTTTATCAGACAGAGAAGGTTTGTTGGTCAGTCTGTCACAGTTCCACTAGCTACACAAATGGATAGTGTGCTAGAATGTGCTAATGAAATGTAATTTACATTAGGAAGAAAACTTTTTAAAGGAATGTGCACAGGGTCTGGTTTTCCAAAATTTTTTTGGGTCAAATGTTTTTCGAAGTTTTTTTGGGGTTCAATATTTTTCGAACTTTTTTTTGGGTCAAATTTTTTTCTGTCCCAAAATTTTTCGAACTTTTTTTTGGCTCAAAATTTTTTCGAAGTTTTTTTTGGGTTCAATATTTTTCAAACTTTTTTTTGGGTCAAAATTTTTTTTGTCGCAAAATTTTTCAAACTTTTTTTTGGGTCAAAATTTTTTCGAAGTTTTTTTTAGGTTAAAATTTTTCAAACTTTTTTTTGGGTCAAAAATTTTTTTGGTCCCAAAATTTTTCAAACTTTTTTTTGGGTCAAAATTTTTTTGGTCCCAAAATTTTTCAAACTTTTTTTTGGGTCAAAATTTTTTCGAAGTTTTTTTTAGGTTAAAATTTTTCGAACTTTTTTTTGGCTCAAATTTTTTTTGGTCCCAAAATTTTTCGAACTTTTTTTTGGCTCAAAATTTTTTCGAAGTTTTTTTTTATTTCAATATTTTTCAAACTTTTTTTTGGGTCAAAATTTTTTGGTCGCGAAATTTTTCGAACTTTTTTTTGGGTCAAAATTTTTTTGGTCCCAAAATTTTTCAAACTTTTTTTTGGGTCAAAATTTTTTCGAAGTTTTTTTAGGTTAAAATTTTTCGAACTTTTTTTTGGGTCAAAATTTTTTTGGTCACAAAATTTTTCGAACTTTTTTTTGGCTCAAATTGTTTTTGGTCCCAAAATTTTTCGAACTTTTTTTTTTGGTCTGTCTGTCACGGTTCCACTAGCTACACAATTGGATAGTGTGCTAGAATGTGCTAATGAAATGTAATTTACATTAGGAAGAAAACTTTTTAAAGGAATGTGCACAGGGTCTGGTTTTCCAAATTTTTTTTGGGTCAAATTTTTTTCGAAGTTTTTTTGGGGTTCAATATTTTTCGAACTTTTTTTTGGGTCAAAATTTTTTTTGTCCCAAAATTTTTCGAACTTTTTTTTGGCTCAAAATTTTTTCGAAGTTTTTTTTGGGTTCAATATTTTTCAAACTTTTTTTTGGGTCAAAATTTTTTTTGTCGCAAAATTTTTCAAACTTTTTTTTGGGTCAAAATTTTTTCGAAGTTTTTTTTAGGTTAAAATTTTTCGAACTTTTTTTTGGGTCAAAAATTTTTTTGGTCCCAAAATTTTTCAAACTTTTTTTTGGGTCAAAATTTTTTTGGTCCCAAAATTTTTCAAACTTTTTTTGGGTCAAAATTTTTTCGAAGTTTTTTTTAGGTTAAAATTTTTCGAACTTTTTTTTGGCTCAAATTTTTTTTGGTCCCAAAATTTTTCGAACTTTTTTTTGGCTCAAAATTTTTTCGAAGTTTTTTTTAGGTTAAAATTTTTCGAACTTTTTTTTGGCTCAAATTTTTTTTGGTCCCAAAATTTTTCGAACTTTTTTTTGGCTCAAAATTTTTTCGAAGTTTTTTTTTATTTCAATATTTTTCAAACTTTTTTTTGGGTCAAAATTTTTTGGTCGCGAAATTTTTCGAACTTTTTTTTGGGTCAAAATTTTTTTGGTCCCAAAATTTTTCGAACTTTTTTTTGGGTCAAAAATTTTTTTGGTCCCAAAATTTTTCAAACTTTTTTTTGGGTCAAAATTTTTTTGGTCCCAAAATTTTTCAAACTTTTTTTTGGGTCAAAATTTTTTCGAAGTTTTTTTTAGGTTAAAATTTTTCGAACTTTTTTTTGGCTCAAATTTTTTTTGGTCCCAAAATTTTTCCAACTTTTTTTTGGCTCAAAATTTTTTCGAAGTTTTTTTTTATTTCAATATTTTTCAAACTTTTTTTTGGGTCAAAATTTTTTGGTCGCGAAATTTTTCGAACTTTTTTTTGGGTCAAAATTTTTTTGGTCCCAAAATTTTTCGAACTTTTTTTTGGGTCAAAAATTTTTTTGGTCCCAAAATTTTTCAAACTTTTTTTTGGGTCAAAATTTTTTTGGTCCCAAAATTTTTCAAACTTTTTTTTGGGTCAAAATTTTTTCGAAGTTTTTTTTAGGTTAAAATTTTTCGAACTTTTTTTTGGCTCAAATTTTTTTTGGTCCCAAAATTTTTCGAACTTTTTTTTGGCTCAAAATTTTTTCGAAGTTTTTTTTTATTTCAATATTTTTCAAACTTTTTTTTGGGTCAAAATTTTTTGGTCGCGAAATTTTTCGAACTTTTTTTTGGGTCAAAATTTTTTTGGTCCCAAAATTTTTCAAACTTTTTTTTGGGTCAAAATTTTTTCGAAGTTTTTTTAGGTTAAAATTTTTCGAACTTTTTTTTGGGTCAAAATTTTTTTGGTCCCAAAATTTTTCGAACTTTTTTTTGGCTCAAATTGTTTTTGGTCCCAAAATTTTTCGAACTTTTTTTTGGGTCAAATTTTTTTTGGTCCCAAAATTTTTCGAACTTTTTTTCGGCTCAAAATTTTTTTGGTCCCAAAATTTTTCGAACTTTTTTTTGGGTCAAAATTTTTTCGAAGTTTTTTTTAGGTTAAAATTTTTCGAACTTTTTTTTGGCTCAAATTTTTTTTGGTCCCAAAATTTTTCGAACTTTTTTTTGGCTCAAAAGTTTTTCGAAGATTTTTTTGGGTTCAATATTTTTCAAACTTTTTTTTGGGTCAAAATTTTTTTGGTCGCGAAATTTTTCGATCTTTTTTTTGGGTCAAAATTTTTTTGGTCCCAAAATTTTTCGAACTTTTTTTTGGGTCAAATTTTTTTTGGTCCCAAAATTTTTCGAACTTTTTTTCGGCTCAAAATTTTTTTGGTCCCAAAATTTTTCGAACTTTTTTTTGGCTCAAAATTTTTTCTAAGTTTTTTTTTGGGTTCAATATTTTTCGAACTTTTTTTGGGGTCAAAATTTTTTTGGTCCCAATATTTTTCGAACTTTTTTTGGGTCAAAATTTTTTTGGTCCCAAAATTTTTCGAACTTTTTTTTGGCTCAAAATTTTTTGGTCCCAAAATTTTTCAAACTTTTTTTTGGCTCAAATTTTTTTTGGTCCCAAAATTTTTCGAACTTTTTTTTGGCTCAAAATTTTTTCGAAGTTTTTTTTTATTTCAATATTTTTCAAACTTTTTTTTGGGTCAAAATTTTTTGGTCGCGAAATTTTTCGAACTTTTTTTTGGGTCAAAATTTTTTTGGTCCCAAAATTTTTCAAACTTTTTTTTGGGTCAAAATTTTTTCGAAGTTTTTTTAGGTTAAAATTTTTCGAACTTTTTTTTGGCTCAAAATTTTTTCGAAGTTTTTTTTGGGTTCAATATTTTTCGAACTTTTTTTTGGGTCAAAATTTTTTTGGGTTCAATATTTTTTGAACTTTTTTTTGGGTCAAAATTTTTTTGGTCCCAAAATTTTTCGAACTTTTTTTTGGGTCAAAATTTTTTTGGTCCCAAAATTTTTCAAACTTTTTTTTGGGTCAAAATTTTTTCGAAGTTTTTTTTAGGTTAAAATTTTTCGAACTTTTTTTTGGCTCAAATTTTTTTTGGTCCCAAAATTTTTCGAACTTTTTTTTGGCTCAAAATTTTTTCGAAGTTTTTTTTTATTTCAATATTTTTCAAACTTTTTTTTGGGTCAAAATTTTTTGGTCGCGAAATTTTTCGAACTTTTTTTTGGGTCAAAATTTTTTTGGTCCCAAAATTTTTCAAACTTTTTTTTGGGTCAAAATTTTTTCGAAGTTTTTTTAGGTTAAAATTTTTCGAACTTTTTTTTGGGTCAAAATTTTTTTGGTCACAAAATTTTTCGAACTTTTTTTTGGCTCAAATTGTTTTTGGTCCCAAAATTTTTCGAACTTTTTTTTTTGGTCAGTCTGTCACGGTTCCACTAGCTACACAATTGGATAGTGTGCTAGAATGTGCTAATGAAATGTAATTTACATTAGGAAGAAAACTTTTTAAAGGAATGTGCACAGGGTCTGGTTTTCCAAATTTTTTTTGGGTCAAATTTTTTTCGAAGTTTTTTTGGGGTTCAATATTTTTCGAACTTTTTTTTGGGTCAAAATTTTTTTTGTCCCAAAATTTTTCGAACTTTTTTTTGGCTCAAAATTTTTTCGAAGTTTTTTTTGGGTTCAATATTTTTCAAACTTTTTTTTGGGTCAAAATTTTTTTTGTCGCAAAATTTTTCAAACTTTTTTTTGGGTCAAAATTTTTTCGAAGTTTTTTTTAGGTTAAAATTTTTCGAACTTTTTTTTGGGTCAAAAATTTTTTTGGTCCCAAAATTTTTCAAACTTTTTTTTGGGTCAAAATTGTTTTGGTCCCAAAATTTTTCAAACTTTTTTTGGGTCAAAATTTTTTCGAAGTTTTTTTTAGGTTAAAATTTTTCGAACTTTTTTTTGGCTCAAATTTTTTTTGGTCCCAAAATTTTTCGAACTTTTTTTTGGCTCAAAATTTTTTCGAAGTTTTTTTTAGGTCAAAATTTTTCGAACTTTTTTTTGGCTCAAATTTTTTTTGGTCCCAAAATTTTTTGAACTTTTTTTTGGCTCAAAATTTTTTCGAAGTTTTTTTTTATTTCAATATTTTTCAAACTTTTTTTTGGGTCAAAATTTTTTGGTCGCGAAATTTTTCGAACTTTTTTTTGGGTCAAAATTTTTTTGGTCCCAAAATTTTTCGAACTTTTTTTTGGGTCAAAAATTTTTTTGGTCCCAAAATTTTTCAAACTTTTTTTTGGGTCAAAATTTTTTTGGTCCCAAAATTTTTCAAACTTTTTTTTGGGTCAAAATTTTTTCGAAGTTTTTTTTAGGTTAAAATTTTTCGAACTTTTTTTTGGCTCAAATTTTTTTTGGTCCCAAAATTTTTCCAACTTTTTTTTGGCTCAAAATTTTTTCGAAGTTTTTTTTTATTTCAATATTTTTCAAACTTTTTTTTGGGTCAAAATTTTTTGGTCGCGAAATTTTTCGAACTTTTTTTTGGGTCAAAATTTTTTTGGTCCCAAAATTTTTCGAACTTTTTTTTGGGTCAAAAATTTTTTTGGTCCCAAAATTTTTCAAACTTTTTTTTGGGTCAAAATTTTTTTGGTCCCAAAATTTTTCAAACTTTTTTTTGGGTCAAAATTTTTTCGAAGTTTTTTTTAGGTTAAAATTTTTCAAACTTTTTTTTGGCTCAAATTGTTTTTGGTCCCAAAATTTTTCGAACTTTTTTTTGGCTCAAAATTTTTTCGAAGTTTTTTTTTATTTCAATATTTTTCAAACTTTTTTTTGGGTCAAAATTTTTTGGTCGCGAAATTTTTCGAACTTTTTTTTGGGTCAAAATTTTTTTGGTCCCAAAATTTTTCAAACTTTTTTTTGGGTCAAAATTTTTTCGAAGTTTTTTTAGGTTAAAATTTTTCGAACTTTTTTTTGGGTCAAAATTTTTTTGGTCCCAAAATTTTTCGAACTTTTTTTTGGCTCAAATTGTTTTTGGTCCCAAAATTTTTCGAACTTTTTTTTGGCTCAAATTTTTTTGGTCCCAAAATTTTTCAAACTTTTTTTGGCTCAAATTTTTTTTGGTCCCAAAATTTTTCGAACTTTTTTTTGGCTCAAAATTTTTTCGAAGTTTTTTTTTATTTCAATATTTTTCAAACTTTTTTTTGGGTCAAAATTTTTTGGTCGCGAAATTTTTCGAACTTTTTTTTGGGTCAAAATTTTTTTGGTCCCAAAATTTTTCAAACTTTTTTTTGGGTCAAAATTTTTTCGAAGTTTTTTTAGGTTAAAATTTTTCGAACTTTTTTTTGGGTCAAAATTTTTTTGGTCCCAAAATTTTTCGAACTTTTTTTTGGCTCAAATTGTTTTTGGTCCCAAAATTTTTCGAACTTTTTTTTGGGTCAAATTTTTTTTGGTCCCAAAATTTTTCGAACTTTTTTTCGGCTCAAAATTTTTTTGGTCCCAAAATTTTTCGAACTTTTTTTTGGGTCAAAATTTTTTCGAAGTTTTTTTTAGGTTAAAATTTTTCGAACTTTTTTTTGGCTCAAATTTTTTTTGGTCCCAAAATTTTTCGAACTTTTTTTTGGCTCAAAAGTTTTTCGAAGATTTTTTTCGGTTCAATATTTTTCAAACTTTTTTTTGGGTCAAAATTTTTTTGGTCGCGAAATTTTTCGATCTTTTTTTTGGGTCAAAATTTTTTTGGTCCCAAAATTTTTCGAACTTTTTTTTGGGTCAAATTTTTTTTGGTCCCAAAATTTTTCGAACTTTTTTTCGGCTCAAAATTTTTTTGGTCCCAAAATTTTTCGAACTTTTTTTTGGCTCAAAATTTTTTCTAAGTTTTTTTTGGGTTCAATATTTTTCGAACTTTTTTTGGGGTCAAAATTTTTTTGGTCCCAATATTTTTCGAACTTTTTTTTGGGTAAAAATAATTTTGGTCCCAAAATTTTTCGAACTTTTTTTTGGCTCAAATTTTTTTGGTCCCAAAATTTTTCAAACTTTTTTTTGGCTCAAATTTTTTTTGGTCCCAAAATTTTTCGAACTTTTTTTTGGCTCAAAATTTTTTCGAAGTTTTTTTTGGGTTCAATATTTTTCGAACTTTTTTTTGGGTCAAAATTTTTTTGGTTCCAAAATTTTTCGAACTTTTTTTTGGCTCAAAATTTTTTTGGTCCCCAAATTTTTCAAACTTTTTTTTGGCTCAAAATTTTTTTGGTACCAAAATTTTTCGAACTTTTTTTTGGCTCAAAAATTTTTCGAACTTTTTTTTGGGTCAAAATTTTTTTTGTCCCAAAATTTTTTCGAAGTTTTTTTTGGGTCAAAAGTTTTTCGAAGTTTTTTTGGGTCAAAATTTTTTCGAAGTTTTTTTTGGGTCAAAATTTTTTTTGTCCCAAAATTTTTCAAACTTTTTTTTGGCTCAACATTTTTTTGGGTCAAAATTTTTAAGAACTTTTTTTGGCTCAAAATTTTTTTGGTCCCAAAATTTTTCGAACTTTTTTTTGGCTCAAAATTTTTTCGAACTTTTTTTTGGCTCAAAATTTTTTCGAAGTTTTTTTTGGCTCAAAATTTTTTTGGTCCCAAAATTTTTTGAAATTTTTTTTGGCTCAAAATTTTTTCGAAGTTTTTTTTATTCAATATTTTTCAAACTTTTTTTTGGGTCAAAATTTTTTTGGTCCCAAAATTTTTCGAACTTTTTTTTTGCTCAAAATTTTTTAGCCAAAAGAAAGTTCGAAAAATTTTGGGACCAAAAAAATTTTGACCCAAAAAAAAGTTCGAAAAATTTTGGGACCAAAAAAATTTTGACCCAAAAAAAAGTTGGGACCAAAATTTTGGGACCAAAAAAATTTTGACCCAAAAAAAACTTCGAAAAATTTTGGGACCAAAAAAATTTTGACCGAAAAAAAAAGTTCGAAAAATGTTGAACCCAAAAAAAACTTCAAAAAAATTTCGAGACAAAAAAAAGTTCGAAAAATTTTAGGACCAAAAAAATTTTGACCCAAAAAAAAGTTTGAAAAATTTTGGGACCAAAAAAATTTTGACCATAAAAAAAGTTCGAAAAATTTTGGGACCAAAAAAATTTTGACCCAAAAAAAAGTTTGAAAAATTTTGACCCAAAAAAAAGTTCGAAAAATTTTGGAACCAAAAAAATTTTGATCCAAAAAAAAGTTCGAAAAAATTTTGACCGAAAAAAATTTTGAGCCAAAAAAAGTTCGAAAAGTTTTGGGACCAAAAAAAATTTGAGCCAAAAAAAAGTTTGAAAAATTTTGGGACCAAAAAACATTTTGACCCAAAAAAAAACTTCAAAAAAAATTTTGACCCAAAAAAATTTTGAGCCAAAAAAAACTTTGAAAAAGTTTGGGACCAAAAAAATTTTGACCCAAAAAAATTGTTAGAAAAAATTTTGACCCCAAAAAATTTTGACCCAAAAAAAAGTTCGAAAAAAATTTGACCCAAAAAAAAGTTTGAAAAATTTTGGGACCAAAAAAATTTTGACCCAAAAAAAACTTCGAAAAATTTTGGGACCAAAAAAATTTTGACCCCAAAAAAAGTTCGAAAAACGTTGAACCCAAAAAAAACTTCGAAAAAATTTTGAGCCAAAAAAACGTTTGAAAAATTTTGGGACCAAAAAAATTTTGACCCAAAAAAAAGTTTGAAAAATGTTGAACCCAAAAAAAACTTCGAAAAAATTTTGAGCCAAAAAAAATTCGAAAAATTTTGGGAACAAAAAAATTTTGACCCAAAAAAAAGTTTGAAGAATTTTGGGACCAAAAAAATTTTGACCCAAAAAAAACTTCGAAAAAATTTTGACCCAAAAAAATTTTGAGCCAAAAAAAACTTCGAAAAAATTTTGAGCCAAAAAAAAGTTCGAAAAATTTTGGGACCAAAAAAATTTTGACCCAAAAAAAGTTCGAAAAATTTTGGGACCAAAAAAAGTTTTGACCCAAAAAAAAGTTCGAAAAAATTTTGACCCAAAAAAAAGTTCAAAAAATTTTGGGACCAAAAAAATTTTGAGCCAAAAAAAAGTTCGAAAAATTTTGGGACCAAAAAAATTTTGAGCCAAAAAAAGTCTGAAAAATTTTGGGACCAAAAAAATTTTGACCCCAAAAAAACTTCGAAAAAAATTTGACCCAAAAAAATATTGAAAAATTTTGGGACCAAAAAAATTTTGACCCAAAAAAAAGTTCGAAAAATGTTGAACCCAAAAAAAAACTTCGAAAAAATTTTGAGCCAAAAAAAAGTTTAAAAAATTTTGAGACCAAAAAAATTTTGACCCAAAAAAAACTTCAAAAAAATTTTGACTCAAAAAAGTTTGAAAAATTTTGGGACCAAAAAAATTTTCACCATAAAAAAAGTTCGAAAAATTTTGGGACCAAAAAAAATTTGAGCCAAAAAAAAGTTTGAAAAATTTTGGGACCAAAAAACATTTTGACCCAAAAAAAACTTCAAAAAAAATTTTGACCCAAAAAAAAGTTTGAAAAATTTTGGGACCAAAAAAATTTTGACCCAAAAAAATTGTTAGAAAAAATTTTGACCCCAAAAAATTTTGACCCAAAAAAAAGTTCGAAAAAAATTTGACCCAAAAAAAAGTTTTAAAATTTTGGGACCAAAAAAATTTTGACCCAAAAAAAAGTTCGAAAAATTTTGGGACCAAAAATATTTTGAGCCAAAAAAAAGTTCGAAAAATTTTGGGACCAAAAAATTTTTGACTCAAAAAAAAATTCGAAAAAAATTTGACCCAAAAAAAAGTTTGAAAAATTTTGGCACCAAAAAAATTTTCACCATAAAAAAAGTTCGAAAAATTTTGGGACCAAAAAAAATTTGACCCAAAAAAAAATTCGAAAAAAATTTGACCCCAAAAAAAGTTTGAAAAATTTTGGGACCAAAAAAATTTTGACCCAAAAAAAACTTCGAAAGATTTTGGGACCAAAAAAATTTTGACCCAAAAAAAAGTTTGAAAAATGTTGAAACCAAAAAAAAAACTTCGAAAAAATTTTGAGCCAAAAAAAAGTTTGAAAAATTTTGGGACCAAAAATATTTTGACCCAAAAAAAAGTTTGAAGAATTTTGGGACCAAAAAAATTTTGACCCAAAAAAAAGTTCGAAAAAATTTTGACCCAAAAAAATTTTGAGCCAAAACAAGTTCGAAAAGTTTTGGGACCAAAAAAATTTTGAGCCAAAAAAAAGTCCGAAAACTTTTGGGACCAAAAAAAATTTGACCCAAAAAAAACTTCGAAAAAAATTTGACCCAAAAAAAAGTTTGAAAAATTTTGGGACCAAAAAAATTTTGACCCAAAAAAAACTTCGAAAAATTTTGGGACCAAAAAAATTTTGACCCAAAAAAAAGTTCGAAAAATGTTGAACCCAAAAAAAACTTAGAAAAAATTTTGAGCCAAAAAAAAGTTTGAAAAATTTTGGCACCAAAAAAATTTTGACCCAAAAAAAACTTCGAAAAATTTTGGGACCAAAAAAATTTTGACCCAAAAAAAAGTTTGAAAAATGTTGAACCCAAAAAAAACTTCGAAAAAATTTTGAGCCAAAAAAAAAATTCGAAAAAATTTTGACCCAAAAAAATTTTGAGCCAAAAAAAAGTTTGAAAAATTTTGGGACTAAAAAAATTTTGAGCCAAAAAAAAACTTCGAAAAAAGTTTGAGCCAAAAAAAAGTTCGAAAAATTTTGGGACCAAAAAAATTTTGACCAAAAAAAAGTTCGAAAAATTTTGGGACCAAAAAAATTTTGACCCAAAAAAAGTTCGAAAAATTTTGGGACCAAAAAAAGTTTTGACCCAAAAAAAAGTTCGAAAAAATTTTGACCCAAAAAAATTTTGACCCAAAAAAAAGTTCAAAAAATTTTGGAACCAAAAAAATTTTGACCCAAAAAAAAGTTCGAAAAATTTTGGGACCAAAAATATTTTGAGCCAAAAAAAGTCTGAAAAATTTTGGGACCAAAAAAATTTTGACCCCAAAAAAACTTCGAAAAAAATTTGACCCAAAAAAAAGTTTGAAAAATTTTGGGACCAAAAAAATTTTGACCCAAAAAAAACTTCAAAAAAAATTTGACTCAAAAAAGTTTGAAAAATTTTGGCACCAAAAAAATTTTCACCATAAAAAAAGTTCGAAAAATTTTGGGACCAAAAAAAATTTGACCCAAAAAAAAATTCGAAAAAAATTTGACCCCAAAAAAAGTTTGAAAAATTTTGGGACCAAAAAAATTTTGACCCAAAAAAAACTTCGAAAGATTTTGGGACCAAAAAAATTTTGACCCAAAAAAAAGTTCGAAAAATGTTGAAACCAAAAAAAAACTTCGAAAAAATTTTGAGCCAAAAAAAAGTTTGAAAAATTTTGGGACCAAAAATATTTTGACCCAAAAAAAAGTTTGAAGAATTTTGGGACCAAAAAAATTTTGACCCAAAAAAAAGTTCGAAAAAATTTTGACCCAAAAAAATTTTGAGCCAAAACAAGTTCGAAAAGTTTTGGGACCAAAAAAATTTTGAGCCAAAAAAAAGTCCGAAAACTTTTGGGACCAAAAAAATTTTGACCCAAAAAAAAGTTCGAAAAAATTTGACCCAAAAAAAAGTTTGAAAAATTTTGGGACCAAAAAAATTTTGACCCAAAAAAAACTTCGAAAAATTTTGGGACCAAAAAAATTTTGACCCAAAAAAAAGTTCGAAAAATGTTGAACCCAAAAAAAACTTCGAAAAAATTTTGAGCCAAAAAAAAGTTTGAAAAATTTTGGCACCAAAAAAATTTTGACCCAAAAAAAACTTCGAAAAATTTTGGGACCAAAAAAATTTTGACCGAAAAAAAAGTTTGAAAAATGGTGAACCCAAAAAAAACTTCGAAAAAATTTTGAGCCAAAAAAAAATTCGAAAAATTTTGGGACCAAAAAAAATTTGACCCAAAAAAAAGTTTGAAGAATTTTGGGACCAAAAAAATTTTGACCCAAAAAAAACTTCGAAAAAATTTTGACCCAAAAAAATTTTGAGCCAAAAAAAAGTTTGAAAAATTTTGGGACTAAAAAAATTTTGAGCCAAAAAAAAACTTCGAAAAAATTTTGAGCCAAAAAAAAGTTCGAAAAATTTTGGGACCAAAAAAATTTTGACCAAAAAAAAGTTCGAAAAATTTTGGGACCAAAAAAATTTTGACCCAAAAAAAGTTCGAAAAATTTTGGGACCAAAAAAAGTTTTGACCCAAAAAAAAGTTCGAAAAAATTTTGACCCAAAAAAATTTTGACCCAAAAAAAAGTTCAAAAAATTTTGGAACCAAAAAAATTTTGACCCAAAAAAAAGTTCGAAAAATTTTGGGACCAAAAATATTTTGAGCCAAAAAAAGTCTGAAAAATTTTGGGACCAAAAAAATTTTGACCCCAAAAAAACTTCGAAAAAAATTTGACCCAAAAAAAAGTTTGAAAAATTTTGGGACCAAAAAAATTTTGACCCAAAAAAATTGTTCGAAAAAATTTTGACGCAAAAAAATTTTGAGCCAAAAAAAAGTTCGAAAAATTTTGGGACCAAAAAAATTTTGAGCCAAAAAAAACTTTGAAAAAAATTTGACCCAAAAAAAAGTTCGAAAAATTTTGAACCCAAAAAAAAACTTCGAAAAAATTTTGAGCCAAAAAAAAGTTTTAAAAATTTTGAGACCAAAAAAATTTTGACCAAAAAAAAACTTCAAAAAAATTTTGACTCAAAAAAGTTTGAAAAATTTTGGGACCAAAAAAAATTTCACCATAAAAAAAGTTCGAAAAATTTTGGGACCAAAAAAAATTTGAGCCAAAAAAAAGTTTGAAAAATTTTGGGACCAAAAAACATTTTGACCCAAAAAAAACTTCAAAAAAAATTTTGACCCAAAAAAAAGTTTGAAAAATTTTGGGACCAAAAAAATTTTGACCCAAAAAAATTGTTAGAAAAAATTTTGACCCCAAAAAATTTTGACCCAAAAAAAAGTTCGAAAAAAAATTGACCCAAAAAAAAGTTTTAATTTTGGGACCAAAAAAAGTTTTGACCCAAAAAAAAGTTCGAAAAAATTTTGACCCAAAAAAATTTTGACCCAAAAAAAAGTTCAAAAAATTTTGGAACCCAAAAAATTTTGACCCAAAAAAAAGTTCGAAAAATTTTGGGACCAAAAATATTTTGAGCCAAAAAAAGTCTGAAAAATTTTGGGACCAAAAAAATATTGACCCCAAAAAAACTTCGAAAAAAATTTGACCCAAAAAAAAGTTTGAAAAATTTTGGGACCAAAAAAATTTTGACCCAAAAAAAAGTTCGAAAAAAATTTGACCCAAAAAAAAGTTTTAAAAATTTTGGGACCAAAAAAATTTTGACCCAAAAAAAAGTTCGAAAAATTTTGGGACCAAAAATATTTTGAGCCAAAAAAAAGTTCGAAAAATTTTGGGACCAAAAAATTTTTGACTCAAAAAAAACTTCGAAAAAAATTTGACCCAAAAAAAAGTTTGAAAAATTTTGGGACCAAAAAAATTTTGACCCAAAAAAAACTTCAAAAAAAATTTGACTCAAAAAAGTTTGAAAAATTTTGGGACCAAAAAAATTTTGACCCAAAAAAAACTTCGAAAGATTTTGGGACCAAAAAAATTTTGACCCAAAAAAAAGTTCGAAAAATGTTGAAACCAAAAAAAAACTTCGAAAAAATTTTGAGCCAAAAAAAAGTTTGAAAAATTTTGGGACCAAAAATATTTTGACCCAAAAAAAAGTTCGAAAAAATTTTGACCCAAAAAAATTTTGAGCCAAAACAAGTTCGAAAAGTTTTGGGACCAAAAACATTTTGAGCCAAAAAAAAGTCCGAAAACTTTTGGGACCAAAAAAATTTTGACCCAAAAAAAAGTTCGAAAAAATTTGGGACCAAAAAAATTTTGACCCAAAAAAAAATTCGAAAAATTTTGGGACCAAAAAAATTTTGACCCAAAAAAAAGTTCGAAAAATGTTGAACCCAAAAAAAACTTCGAAAAAATTTTGAGCCAAAAAAAAGTTTGAAAAATTTTGGCACCAAAAAAATTTTGACCCAAAAAAAACTTCGAAAAATTTTGAACCCAAAAAAAACTTCGAAAAAATTTTGAGCCAAAAAAAAATTCGAAAAATTTTGGGACCAAAAAAATTTTGACCCAAAAAAAAGTTTGAAGAATTTTGGGACCAAAAAAATTTTGACCCAAAAAAAACTTCGAAAAAATTTTGACCCAAAAAAATTTTGAGCCAAAAAAAAGTTTGAAAAATTTTGGGACTAAAAAAATTTTGAGCCAAAAAAAAACTTCGAAAAAATTTTGAGCCAAAAAAAAGTTCGAAAAATTTTGGGACCAAAAAAATTTTGACCAAAAAAAAGTTCGAAAAATTTTGGGACCAAAAAAATTTTGACCCAAAAAAAGTTCGAAAAATTTTGGGACCAAAAAAAGTTTTGACCCAAAAAAAAGTTCGAAAAAATTTTGACCCAAAAAAATTTTGACCCAAAAAAAAGTTCAAAAAATTTTGGAACCAAAAAAATTTTGACCCAAAAAAAAGTTCGAAAAATTTTGGGACCAAAAATATTTTGAGCCAAAAAAAGTCTGAAAAATTTTGGGACCAAAAAAATTTTGACCCCAAAAAAACTTCGAAAAAAATTTGACCCAAAAAAAAGTTTGAAAAATTTTGGGACCAAAAAAATTTTGACCCAAAAAAATTGTTCGAAAAAATTTTGACGCAAAAAAATTTTGAGCCAAAAAAAAGTTCGAAAAATTTTGGGACCAAAAAAAATTTGACCCAAAAAAAAGTTCGAAAAATTTTGAACCCAAAAAAAAACTTCGAAAAAATTTTGAGCCAAAAAAAAGTTTGAAAAATTTTGGGACTAAAAAAATTTTGAGCCAAAAAAAAACTTCGAAAAAATTTTGAGCCAAAAAAAAGTTCGAAAAATTTTGGGACCAAAAAAATTTTGACCAAAAAAAAGTTCGAAAAATTTTGGGACCAAAAAAATTTTGACCCAAAAAAAGTTCGAAAAATTTTGGGACCAAAAAAAGTTTTGACCCAAAAAAAAGTTCGAAAAAATTTTGACCCAAAAAAATTTTGACCCAAAAAAAAGTTCAAAAAATTTTGGAACCAAAAAAATTTTGACCCAAAAAAAAGTTCGAAAAATTTTGGGACCAAAAATATTTTGAGCCAAAAAAAGTCTGAAAAATTTTGGGACCAAAAAAATTTTGACCCCAAAAAAACTTCGAAAAAAATTTGACCCAAAAAAAAGTTTGAAAAATTTTGGGACCAAAAAAATTTTGACCCAAAAAAATTGTTCGAAAAAATTTTGACGCAAAAAATTTTTGAGCCAAAAAAAAGTTCGAAAAATTTTGGGACCAAAAAAATTTTGAGCCAAAAAAAACTTTGAAAAAAATTTGACCCAAAAAAAAGTTCGAAAAATTTTGAACCCAAAAAAAAACTTCGAAAAAATTTTGAGCCAAAAAAAAGTTTTAAAAATTTTGAGACCAAAAAAATTTTGACCAAAAAAAAACTTCAAAAAAATTTTGACTCAAAAAAGTTTGAAAAATTTTGGGACCAAAAAAAATTTCACCATAAAAAAAGTTCGAAAAATTTTGGGACCAAAAAAAATTTGAGCCAAAAAAAAGTTTGAAAAATTTTGGGACCAAAAAACATTTTGACCCAAAAAAAACTTCAAAAAAAATTTTGACCCAAAAAAAAGTTTGAAAAATTTTGGGACCAAAAAAATTTTGACCCAAAAAAATTGTTAGAAAAAATTTTGACCCCAAAAAATTTTGACCCAAAAAAAAGTTCGAAAAAAAATTGACCCAAAAAAAAGTTTTAATTTTGGGACCAAAAAAAGTTTTGACCCAAAAAAAAGTTCGAAAAAATTTTGACCCAAAAAAATTTTGACCCAAAAAAAAGTTCAAAAAATTTTGGAACCCAAAAAATTTTGACCCAAAAAAAAGTTCGAAAAATTTTGGGACCAAAAATATTTTGAGCCAAAAAAAGTCTGAAAAATTTTGGGACCAAAAAAATATTGACCCCAAAAAAACTTCGAAAAAAATTTGACCCAAAAAAAAGTTTGAAAAATTTTGGGACCAAAAAAATTTTGACCCAAAAAAAAGTTCGAAAAAAATTTGACCCAAAAAAAAGTTTTAAAAATTTTGGGACCAAAAAAATTTTGACCCAAAAAAAAGTTCGAAAAATTTTGGGACCAAAAATATTTTGAGCCAAAAAAAAGTTCGAAAAATTTTGGGACCAAAAAATTTTTGACTCAAAAAAAACTTCGAAAAAAATTTGACCCAAAAAAAAGTTTGAAAAATTTTGGGACCAAAAAAATTTTGACCCAAAAAAAACTTCAAAAAAAATTTGACTCAAAAAAGTTTGAAAAATTTTGGGACCAAAAAAATTTTGACCCAAAAAAAACTTCGAAAGATTTTGGGACCAAAAAAATTTTGACCCAAAAAAAAGTTCGAAAAATGTTGAAACCAAAAAAAAACTTCGAAAAAATTTTGAGCCAAAAAAAAGTTTGAAAAATTTTGGGACCAAAAATATTTTGACCCAAAAAAAAGTTCGAAAAAATTTTGACCCAAAAAAATTTTGAGCCAAAACAAGTTCGAAAAGTTTTGGGACCAAAAACATTTTGAGCCAAAAAAAAGTCCGAAAACTTTTGGGACCAAAAAAATTTTGACCCAAAAAAAAGTTCGAAAAAATTTGGGACCAAAAAAATTTTGACCCAAAAAAAAATTCGAAAAATTTTGGGACCAAAAAAATTTTGACCCAAAAAAAAGTTCGAAAAATGTTGAACCCAAAAAAAACTTCGAAAAAATTTTGAGCCAAAAAAAAGTTTGAAAAATTTTGGCACCAAAAAAATTTTGACCCAAAAAAAACTTCGAAAAATTTTGAACCCAAAAAAAACTTCGAAAAAATTTTGAGCCAAAAAAAAATTCGAAAAATTTTGGGACCAAAAAAATTTTGACCCAAAAAAAAGTTTGAAGAATTTTGGGACCAAAAAAATTTTGACCCAAAAAAAACTTCGAAAAAATTTTGACCCAAAAAAATTTTGAGCCAAAAAAAAGTTTGAAAAATTTTGGGACTAAAAAAATTTTGAGCCAAAAAAAAACTTCGAAAAAATTTTGAGCCAAAAAAAAGTTCGAAAAATTTTGGGACCAAAAAAATTTTGACCAAAAAAAAGTTCGAAAAATTTTGGGACCAAAAAAATTTTGACCCAAAAAAAGTTCGAAAAATTTTGGGACCAAAAAAAGTTTTGACCCAAAAAAAAGTTCGAAAAAATTTTGACCCAAAAAAATTTTGACCCAAAAAAAAGTTCAAAAAATTTTGGAACCAAAAAAATTTTGACCCAAAAAAAAGTTCGAAAAATTTTGGGACCAAAAATATTTTGAGCCAAAAAAAGTCTGAAAAATTTTGGGACCAAAAAAATTTTGACCCCAAAAAAACTTCGAAAAAAATTTGACCCAAAAAAAAGTTTGAAAAATTTTGGGACCAAAAAAATTTTGACCCAAAAAAATTGTTCGAAAAAATTTTGACGCAAAAAAATTTTGAGCCAAAAAAAAGTTCGAAAAATTTTGGGACCAAAAAAAATTTGACCCAAAAAAAAGTTCGAAAAATTTTGAACCCAAAAAAAAACTTCGAAAAAATTTTGAGCCAAAAAAAAGTTTAAAAAATTTTGAGACCAAAAAAATTTTGACCAAAAAAAAACTTCAAAAAAATTTTGACTCAAAAAAGTTTGAAAAATTTTGGGACCAAAAAAAATTTCACCATAAAAAAAGTTCGAAAAATTTTGGGACCAAAAAAAATTTGAGCCAAAAAAAAGTTTGAAAAATTTTGGGACCAAAAAACATTTTGACCCAAAAAAAACTTCAAAAAAAATTTTGACCAAAAAAAATGTTGAGCCAAAAAAAAGTTTGAAAAATTTTGGGACCAAAAATATTTTGACCCAAAAAAATTGTTAGAAAAAATTTTGACCCCAAAAAATTTTGACCCAAAAAAAAGTTCGAAAAAAATTTGACCCAAAAAAAAGCTTTAAAAATTTTGGGACCAAAAAAATTTTGACCCAAAAAAAAGTTCGAAAAATTTTGGGACCAAAAAATTTTTGACTCAAAAAAAACTTCGAAAAAACTTTGACCCAAAAAAAAGTTTGAAAAATTTTGGGACCAAAAAAATTTTGACTCAAAAAAAACTTCGAAAAAACTTTGACCCAAAAAAAAGTTTGAAAAATTTTGGGACCAAAAAAATTTTGACCCAAAAAAAACTTCGAAAAAAATTTGACCCCAAAAAAAGTTTGAAAAATTTTGGGACCAAAAAAATTTTGACCCAAAAAAAAGTTTGAAGAATTTTGGGACCAAAAAAATTTTGACCCAAAAAAAAGTTCGAAAAAATTTTGACCCAAAAAAATTTTGAGCCAAAACAAGTTCGAAAATTTTTGGGACCAAAAAAATTTTGAGCCAAAAAAAAGTCCGAAAACTTTTGGGACCAAAAAAAATTTGACCCAAAAAAAAGTTTGAAAAATTTTGGGACCAAAAAATTTTTGACCCAAAAAAAACTTCGAAAAATTTTGGGACCAAAAAAATTTTGACCCAAAAAAAAGTTCGAAAAATGTTGAACCCAAAAAAAACTTCGAAAAAATTTTGAGCCAAAAAAAAATTCGAAAAATTTTGGGACCAAAAAAATTTTAACCCAAAAAAAACTTCGAAAAAATTTTGACCCCAAAAAATTTTGAGCCAAAAAAAAGTTTGAAAAATTTTGGGACTAAAAAAATTTTGAGCCAAAAAAAACTTCGAGAAAAATTTTGAGCCACAAAAAAGTTCGAAAAATTTTGGGACTAAAAAAATTTTGACCAAAAAAAAGTTCGAAAAATTTTGGGACCAAAAAAATTTTGACCCAAAAAAAGTTCAAAAAATTTTGGGACCAAAAAAAGTTTTGACCCAAAAAAAAGTTCGAAAAAATTTTGACCCAAAAAAATTTTGACCCAAAAAAAAGTTCGAAAAATTTTGGGACCAAAAAAAGTTTGAGCCAAAAAAAAGTTCGAAAAATTTTGGGACCAAAAAAATTTTGAGCCAAAAAAAGTCTGAAAAATTTTGGGACCAAAAAAATTTTGACCCCAAAAAAACTTCGAAAAAAATTTGACCCAAAAAAAACTTCGAAAAAATGTTGACCCAAAAAAATTTTGAGCCAAAAAAAAGTTTGAAAACTTTTGGGACTAAAAAAATTTTGAGCCAAAAAAAACTTCGAAAAAATTTTGAGCCAAAAAAAAGTTCGAAAAATTTTGGGACCCAAAAAAATTTGAGCCAAAAAAAAGTTTGAAAAATTTTGGGACCAAAAAAAATTTTGACCCAAAAAAAACTTCAAAAAAAATTTTGACCCAAAAAAAAGTTTGAAAAATTTTGGGACCAAAAAAATTTTGACCCAAAAAAATTGTTAGAAAAAATTTTGACCCCAAAAAATTTTGACCCAAAAAAAATTTCGAAAAAAATTTGACCCAAAAAAAAGTTTTAAAAATTTTGGGACCAAAAAAATTTTGACCCAAAAAAAAGTTCGAAAAATTTTGGGACCAAAAATATTTTGAGCAAAAAAAAAGTTCGAAAAATTTTGGGACCAAAAAATTTTTGACTCAAAAAAAACTTCGAAAAAAATTTGACCCAAAAAAAAGTTTGAAAAATTTTGGGACCAAAAAAATTTTGACCCAAAAAAAACTTCAAAAAAAATTTGACTCAAAAAAGTTTGAAAAATTTTGGCACCAAAAAAAATTTCACCATAAAAAAAGTTCGAAAAATTTTGGGACCAAAAAAAATTTGACCCAAAAAAAAATTCGAAAAAAATTTGACCCCAAAAAAAGTTTGAAAAATTTTGGGACCAAAAAAATTTTGACCCAAAAAAAACTTCGAAAGATTTTGGGACCAAAAAAATTTTGACCCAAAAAAAAGTTCGAAAAATGTTGAAACCAAAAAAAAACTTCGAAAAAATTTTGAGCCAAAAAAAAGTTTGAAAAATTTTGGGACCAAAAATATTTTGACCAAAAAAAAGTTTGAAGAATTTTGGGACCAAAAAAATTTTGACCCAAAAAAAAGTTCGAAAAAATTTTGACCCAAAAAAATTTTGAGCCAAAACAAGTTCGAAAAGTTTTGGGACCAAAAAAATTTTGAGCCAAAAAAAAGTCCGAAAACTTTTGGGACCAAAAAAATTTTGACCCAAAAAAAAGTTCGAAAAAATTTGACCCAAAAAAAAGTTTGAAAAATTTTGGGACCAAAAAAATTTTGACCCAAAAAAAACTTCGAAAAATTTTGGGACCAAAAAAATTTTGACCCAAAAAAAAGTTCGAAAAATGTTGAACCCAAAAAAAACTTCGAAAAAATTTTGAGCCAAAAAAAAGTTTGAAAAATTTTGGCACCAAAAAAATTTTGACCCAAAAAAAACTTCGAAAAATTTTGGGACCAAAAAAATTTTGACCCAAAAAAAAGTTTGAAAAATGTTGAACCCAAAAAAAACTTCGAAAAAATTTTGAGCCAAAAAAAAATTCGAAAAATTTTGGGACCAAAAAAATTTTGACCCAAAAAAAAGTTTGAAGAATTTTGGGACCAAAAAAATTTTGACCCAAAAAAAACTTCGAAAAAATTTTGACCCAAAAAAATTTTGAGCCAAAAAAAAGTTTGAAAAATTTTGGGACTAAAAAAATTTTGAGCCAAAAAAAAACTTCGAAAAAATTTTGAGCCAAAAAAAAGTTCGAAAAATTTTGGGACCAAAAAAATTTTGACCAAAAAAAAGTTCGAAAAATTTTGGGACCAAAAAAATTTTGACCCAAAAAAAGTTCGAAAAATTTTGGGACCAAAAAAAGTTTTGACCCAAAAAAAAGTTCGAAAAAATTTTGACCCAAAAAAAATTTGACCCAAAAAAAAGTTCAAAAAATTTTGGAACCAAAAAAATTTTGACCCAAAAAAAAGTTCGAAAAATTTTGGGACCAAAAATATTTTGAGCCAAAAAAAGTCTGAAAAATTTTGGGACCAAAAAAATTTTGACCCAAAAAAAAGTTTGAAAAATTGTGGGACCAAAAAAATTTTGACCCAAAAAAATTGTTCGAAAAAATTTTGACGCAAAAAAATTTTGAGCCAAAAAAAAGTTCGAAAAATTTTGGGACCAAAAAAATTTTGAGCCAAAAAAAACTTTGAAAAAAATTTGACCCAAAAAAAAGTTCGAAAAATTTTGAACCCAAAAAAAAACTTCGAAAAAATTTTGAGCCAAAAAAAAGTTTAAAAAATTTTGAGACCAAAAAAATTTTGACCAAAAAAAAACTTCAAAAAAATTTTGACTCAAAAAAGTTTGAAAAATTTTGGGACCAAAAAAAATTTCACCATAAAAAAAGTTCGAAAAATTTTGGGACCAAAAAAAATTTGAGCCAAAAAAAAGTTTGAAAAATTTTGGGACCAAAAAACATTTTGACCCAAAAAAAACTTCAAAAAAATTTTTGACCCAAAAAAAAGTTTGAAAAATTTTGGGACCAAAAAAATTTTGACCCAAAAAAATTGTTAGAAAAAATTTTGACCCCAAAAAATTTTGACCCAAAAAAAAGTTCGAAAAAAAATTGACCCAAAAAAAAGTTTTAATTTTGGGACCAAAAAAAGTTTTGACCCAAAAAAAAGTTCGAAAAAATTTTGACCCAAAAAAATTTTGACCCAAAAAAAAGTTCAAAAAATTTTGGAACCCAAAAAATTTTGACCCAAAAAAAAGTTCGAAAAATTTTGGGACCAAAAATATTTTGAGCCAAAAAAAGTCTGAAAAATTTTGGGACCAAAAAAATTTTGACCCCAAAAAAACTTCGAAAAAAATTTGACCCAAAAAAAAGTTTGAAAAATTTTGGGACCAAAAAAATTTTGACCCAAAAAAAAGTTCGAAAAAAATTTGACCCAAAAAAAAGTTTTAAAAATTTTGGGACCAAAAAAATTTTGACCCAAAAAAAAGTTCGAAAAATTTTGGGACCAAAAATATTTTGAGCCAAAAAAAAGTTCGAAAAATTTTGGGACCAAAAAATTTTTGACTCAAAAAAAACTTCGAAAAAAATTTGACCCAAAAAAAAGTTTGAAAAATTTTGGGACCAAAAAAATTTTGACCCAAAAAAAACTTCAAAAAAAATTTGACTCAAAAAAGTTTGAAAAATTTTGGGACCAAAAAAATTTTGACCCAAAAAAAACTTCGAAAGATTTTGGGACCAAAAAAATTTTGACCCAAAAAAAAGTTCGAAAAATGTTGAAACCAAAAAAAAACTTCGAAAAAATTTTGAGCCAAAAAAAAGTTTGAAAAATTTTGGGACCAAAAATATTTTGACCCAAAAAAAAGTTTGAAGAATTTTGACCCAAAAAAATTTTGAGCCAAAACAAGTTCGAAAAGTTTTGGGACCAAAAAAATTTTGAGCCAAAAAAAAGTCCGAAAACTTTTGGGACCAAAAAAATTTTGACCCAAAAAAAAGTTCGAAAAAATTTGACCCAAAAAAAAGTTTGAAAAATTTTGGGACCAAAAAAATTTTGACCCAAAAAAAACTTCGAAAAATTTTGGGACCAAAAAAATTTTGACCCAAAAAAAAGTTCGAAAAATGTTGAACCCAAAAAAAACTTCGAAAAAATTTTGAGCCAAAAAAAAGTTTGAAAAATTTTGGCACCAAAAAAATTTTGACCCAAAAAACTTCGAAAAATTTTGGGACCAAAAAAATTTTGACCCAAAAAAAAGTTTGAAAAATGTTGAACCCAAAAAAAACTTCGAAAAAATTTTGAGCCAAAAAAAAATTCGAAAAATTTTGGGACCAAAAAAATTTTGACCCAAAAAAAACTTCGAAAAAATTTTGACCCAAAAAAAAGTTTGAAAAATTTTGGGACTAAAAAAATTTTGAGCCAAAAAAAAACTTCGAAAAAATTTTGAGCCAAAAAAAAGTTCGAAAAATTTTGGGACCAAAAAAATTTTGACCAAAAAAAAGTTCGAAAAATTTTGGGACCAAAAAAATTTTGACCAAAAAAAAGTTCGAAAAATTTTGGGACCAAAAAAAGTTTTGACCCAAAAAAAAGTTCGAAAAAATTTTGACCCAAAAAAATTTTGACCCAAAAAAAAGTTCAAAAAATTTTGGAACCAAAAAAATTTTGACCCAAAAAAAAGTTCGAAAAATTTTGGGACCAAAAAATTTTTGACTCAAAAAAAACTTCGAAAAAACTTTGACCCAAAAAAAAGTTTGAAAAATTTTGGGACCAAAAAAATTTTGACCCAAAAAAAACTTCAAAAAAAATTTGACTCAAAAATGTTTGAAAAATTTTGGGACCAAAAAAATTTTCACCATAAAAAAAGTTCGAAAAATTTTGGGACCAAAAAAAATTTGACCCAAAAAAAACTTCAAAAAAAATTTGACCCCAAAAAAAGTTTGAAAAATTTTGGGACCAAAAAAATTTTGACCCAAAAAAAAGTTTGAAGAATTTTGGGACCAAAAAAATTTTGACCCAAAAAAAAGTTCGAAAAAAATTTGACCCAAAAAAATTTTGAGCCAAAACAAGTTCGAAAATTTTTGGGACCAAAAAAATTTTGAGCCAAAAAAAAGTCCGAAAACTTTTGGGACCAAAAAAAATTTGACCCAAAAAAAAGTTTGAAAAATTTTGGGACCAAAAAATTTTTGACCCAAAAAAAACTTCGAAAAATTTTGGGACCAAAAAAATTTTGACCCAAAAAAAAGTTCGAAAAATGTTGAACCCAAAAAAAACTTCGAAAAAATTTTGAGCCAAAAAAAAGTTTGAAAAATTTTGGCACCAAAAAAATTTTGACCCAAAAAAAACTTCGAAAAATTTTGGGACCAAAAAAATTTTGACCCAAAAAAAAGTTTGAAAAATGTTGAACCCAAAAAAAACTTCGAAAAAATTTTGAGCCAAAAAAAAATTCGAAAAATTTTGGGACCAAAAAAATTTTAACCCAAAAAAAACTTCGAAAAAATTTTGACCCCAAAAAATTTTGAGCCAAAAAAAAGTTTGAAAAATTTTGGGACTAAAAAAATTTTGAGCCAAAAAAAACTTCGAAAAAATTTTGAGCCACAAAAAAGTTCGAAAAATTTTGGGACTAAAAAAATTTTGACCAAAAAAAAGTTCGAAAAATTTTGGGACCAAAAAAATTTTGACCCAAAAAAAGTTCGAAAAATTTTGGGACCAAAAAAAGTTTTGACCCAAAAAAAAGTTCGAAAAAATTTTGACCCAAAAAAATTTTGACCCAAAAAAAAGTTCGAAAAATTTTGGGACCAAAAAAAGTTTGAGCCAAAAAAAAGTTCGAAAAATTTTGGGACCAAAAAAATTTTGAGCCAAAAAAATTCTGAAAAATTTTGGGACCAAAAAAATTTTGACCCCAAAAAAACTTCGAAAAAAATTTGACCCAAAAAAAACTTCGAAAAAATTTTGACCCAAAAAAATTTTGAGCCAAAAAAAAGTTTGAAAAATTTTGGGACTAAAAACATTTTGAGCCAAAAAAAACTTCGAAAAAATTTTGAGCCAAAAAAAAGTTCGAAAAATTTTGGGACCAAAAAAATTTTGACCAAAAAAAAGTTCGAAAAATTTTGGGACCAAAAAAATTTTGACCCAAAAAAAGTTCGAAAAATTTTGGGACCAAAAAAAGTTTTGACCCAAAAAAAAGTTCGAAAAAATTTTGACCCAAAAAAATTTTGACCCAAAAAAAAAGTTCAAAAAATTTTGGAACCAAAAAAATTTTGACCCAAAAAAAAGTTCGAAAAATTTTGGGACCAAAAAAATTTTGAGCCAAAAAAAAGTTCGAAAAATTTTGGGACCAAAAAAAATTTCAAAAAAATTTTGACTCAAAAAAGTTTGAAAAATTTTGGCACCAAAAAAATTTTCACCATAAAAAAAAGTTCGAAAAATTTTGGGACCAAAAAAAATTTGACCCAAAAAAAAGTTTGAAAAATTTTGACCCTAAAAAGATTTGAGCCAAAAAAAAAGTTTGAAAAATTTTGGGACCAAAAAAATTTTGACCCAAAAAAATTGTTAGAAAAAATTTTGACCCCAAAAAAATTTTGACCCAAAAAAAAGTACGAAAAAAATTTGACCCAAAAAAAAGTTTGAAAAATTTTGGGACCAAAAAAATTTTGACCCAAAAAAAAGTTTGAAAAATTTTGGGACCGAAAAAATTTTGACCCAAAAAAAAGTTCGAAAAATGTTGAACCCAAAAAAAACTTCGAAAAAAATTTGACCCAAAAAAAAAGTTCGAAAAATTTTGGGACCAAAAATATTTTGAGCCAAAAAAAAGTCCGAAAAATTTTGGGACCAAAAAAAATTTGACCCAAAAAAAACTTTGAAAAAATTTTGACCCAAAAAAAAGTTCGAAAAATTTTGGGACCAAAAAAATTTTGACCCAAAAAAAAGTTCGAAAAATGTTGAACCCAAAAAAAACTTCGAAAAAATTTTGAGCCAAAAAAAGTTTGAAAAATTGTGGGACCAAAAAAATTTTGAGCCAAAAAAAAATTTAAAAAATTTTGAGACCAAAAAAAATTTGAATAAAAAAAAACATCGAAAAAATTTTGACTCAAAAAAAGTTTGAAAAATTTTGGGATCAAAAAAATGTTGACCATAAAAAAAGTTCGAAAACTTTTGGGACAAAAAAAAATTTGAGCCAAAAAAAAACTTCGAAAAAATTTTGAGCCAAAAAAAAGTTAGAAAAATTTTGGGACCAAAAAGATTTTGACCCAAAAAAAAGTTAGAAAAATTTTGGGACCAAAAAGATTTTGACCCAAAAAACAAGTTCGAAAAATTTTGGGACCAAAACAATTTTGACCCAAAAAAAAGTTCGAAAAATGTTGAACCCAAAAAAAACTTCGAAAAAATTTTGAGCCAAAAAAAAGTTCGAAAAATTTTGGGACCAAAAAAATTTTGAGTCAAAAAAAAGTTTGAAAAATTTTGGGACCAAAAAAATTTTGACCCAAAAAAAACTTCGAAAAAATTTTGACCCAAAAAAATTTTGAGCCAAAAAAAAGTTCGAAAAAATTTGGGACCAAAAAAAATTTGACCCAAAAAAAGTTCGAAAAATTTTGGGACCAAAAAAAGTTTTGACCCAAAAAAAAGTTCGAAAAAATTTTGACCCAAAAAAATTTTGAGCCAAACAAAAGTTCAAAAAATTTTGGGACCCAAAAAAAGTTGAGCCAAAAAAAAGTTTGAAAAAGTTTGGGACCAAAAAACATTTTGACCCAAAAAAAACTTCGAAAAAAATTTGACCCAAAAAAAAGTTCGAAAAATTTTGGGACCAAAAATATTTTGAGCCAAAAAAAAGTCCGAAAAATTTTGGGACCAAAAAAAATTTGACCCAAAAAAAACTTTGAAAAAATTTTGACCCAAAAAAAAGTTCGAAAAATTTTGGGACCAAAAAAATGTTGACCCAAAAAAAAGTTCGAAAAAAATTTGACCCAAAAAAAGTTTGAAAAATTTTGGGACCAAAAAAATTTTGACCCAAAAAAAAGTTCGAAAAAATTTTAACCCAAAAAAATTTTGAGCCAAACAAAAGTTCAAAAAATTGTGGGACCAAAAAAATTTTGAGCCAAAAAAAAGTTTAAAAAATTTTGAGACCAAAAAAAATTTGAATAAAAAAAAACATTGAAAAAATTTTGACTCAAAAAAAGTTTGAAAAATTTTGGGATCAAAAAAATGTTGACCATAAAAAAAGTTCGAAAACTTTTGGGACAAAAAAAAATTTGAGCCAAAAAAAACTTCGAAAAAATTTTGAGCCAAAAAAAAGTTAGAAAAATTTTGGGACCAAAAAGATTTTGACCCAAAAAACAAGTTCGAAAAATTTTGGGACCAAAACAATTTTGACCCAAAAAAAAGTTCGAAAAATGTTGAACCCAAAAAAAACTTCGAAAAAATTTTGAGCCAATAAAAAGTTCGAAAAATTTTGGGACCAAAAAAATTTTGAGTCAAAAAAAAGTTTGAAAAATTTTGGGACCAAAAAAATTTTGACCCAAAAAAAACTTCGAAAAAATTTTGACCCAAAAAAATTTTGAGCCAAAAAAAAGTTCGAAAAATTTTGGGACCAAAAAAAATTTGACCCAAAAAAAGTTCGAAAAATTTTGGGACCAAAAAAAGTTTTGACCCAAAAAAAAGTTCGAAAAAATTTTGACCCAAAAAAATTTTGAGCCAAACAAAAGTTCAAAAAATTTTGGGACCCAAAAAAAGTTGAGCCAAAAAAAAGTTTGAAAAAGTTTGGGACCAAAAAACATTTTGACCCAAAAAAAACTTTGAAAAAATTTTGACCCAAAAAAAAGTTCGAAAAATTTTGGGACCAAAAAAATGTTGACCCAAAAAAAAGTTCGAAAAAAATTTGACCCAAAAAAAGTTTGAAAAATTTTGGGACCAAAAAAATTTTGACCCAAAAAAAAGTTCGAAAAAATTTTAACCCAAAAAAATTTTGAGCCAAACAAAAGTTCAAAAAATTTTGGGACCAAAAAATTTTGAGCCAAAAAAAAGTTTGAAAAATTTTGGGACCAAAAAAATTTGACCCAAAAAAAAGTTCGAAAAAATTTTAACCCAAAAAAATTTTGAGCCAAACAAAAGTTCAAAAAATTTTGGGACCAAAAAATTTTGAGCCAAAAAAAAGTTTGAAAAATTTTGGGACCAAAAAAATTTGACCCAAAAAAAACTTCGAAAAATTTTGGGACCAAAAAAATTTTGACCCAAAAAAAAGTTCGAAAAATGTTGAACCCAAAAAAAACTTCGAAAAAATTTTGAGCCAAAAAAAAGTTCGAAAAATTTTTGGACCAAAAATATTTTGAGCCAAAAAAAAGTCCGAAATATTTTGGGGCCAAAAAAATTTTGACCCAAAAAAAACTTTGAAAAAATTTTGACCCAAAAAAAAGTTAGAAGAATTTTGGGACCAAAAAAATTTTGACCCAAAAAAAAGTTTGAAAAATGTTGAACCCAAAAAAAACTTCGAAAAAAATTTGACCCAAAAAAAAGTTTGAAAAATTTTGGGACCAAAAAAATTTTGACCCAAAAAAATTGTTCGAAAAAATTTTGACCCAAAAAAATTTTGAGCCAAAAAAAAGTTCGAAAAATTTTGGGACCAAAAAAATTTTGAGCCAAAAAAAACTTCGAAAAAAATTTGACCCAAAAAAAAGTTCGAAAAATGTTGAACCCAAAAAAAAACTTCGAAAAAATTTTGAGCCAAAAAAAAGTTTAAAAAAATTTTGACTCAAAAAAGTTTGAAAAATTTTGGGACCAAAAAAATTTTGACCCAAAAAAAAGTTTGAAAAATGTTGAACCCAAAAAAAACTTCGAAAAAAATTTGACCCAAAAAAAAGTTTGAAACATTTTGGGACCAAAAAAATTTTGACCCAAAAAAATTGTTCGAAAAAATTTTGACCCAAAAAAATTTTGAGCCAAAAAAAAGTTCGAAAAATTTTGGGACCAAAAAAATTTTGAGCCAAAAAAAACTTCGAAAAAAATTTGACCCAAAAAAAAGTTCGAAAAATGTTGAACCCAAAAAAAAACTTCGAAAAAATTTTGAGCCAAAAAAAAGTTTAAAAAAATTTTGACTCAAAAAAGTTTGAAAAATTTTGGCACCAAAAAAATTTTCACCATAAAAAAAGTTCGAAAAATTTTGGGACCAAAAAAATTTTGACCCAAAAAAAAGTTTGAAAAATGTTGAACCCAAAAAAAACTTCGAAAAAAATTTGACCCAAAAAAAAGTTTGAAAAATTTTGGGACCAAAAAAATTTTGACCCAAAAAAATTGTTCGAAAAAATTTTGACCCAAAAAAATTTTGAGCCAAAAAAAAGTTCGAAAAATTTTGGGACCAAAAAAATTTTGAGCCAAAAAAAACTTCGAAAAAAATTTGACCCAAAAAAAAGTTCGAAAAATGTTGAACCCAAAAAAAAACTTCGAAAAAATTTTGACCCAAAAAAAACTTCAAAAAAATTTTGACTCAAAAAAGTTTGAAAAATTTTGGCACCAAAAAAATTTTCACCATAAAAAAAGTTCGAAAAATTTTGGGACCAAAAAAAATTTGAGCCAAAAAAAAGTTTGAAAAATTTTGGGACCAAAAAACATTTTGACCCAAAAAAAACTTCAAAAAAAATTTTGACCCAAAAAAATTTTGAGCCAAAAAAAAGTTTGAAAAATTTTGGGACCAAAAAAATTTTGACCCAAAAAAATTGTTCGAAAAAATTTTGACCCCAATAAATTTTGACCCAAAAAAAAGTTCGAAAAAAATTTGACCCAAAAAAAAGTTTGAAAAATTTTGGGACCAAAAAAATTTTGACCCAAAAAAAAGTTCGAAAAATTTTGGGACCAAAAATATTTTGAGCCAAAAAAAAGTTCGAAAAATTTTGGGACCAAAAAAATTTTGACCCAAAAAAAACTTCAAAAAAAATTTGACTCAAAAAAGTTTGAAAAATTTTGGCACCAAAAACATTTTCACCATAAAAAAAGTTCGAAAAATTTTGGGACCAAAAAAAATTTGACCCAAAAAAAACTTCGAAAAAAATTTGACCCCAAAAAAAGTTTGAAAAATTTTGGGACCAAAAAAATTTTGACCCAAAAAAAACCGAAAGATTTTGGGACCAAAAAAATTTTGACCCAAAAAAAAGTTCGAAAAATGTTGAAACCAAAAAAAACTTCGAAAAAATTTTGAGCCAAAAAAAAGTTTGAAAAATTTTGGGACCAAAAAAATTTTGACCCAAAAAAAAGTTTGAAGAATTTTGGGACCAAAAAAATTTTGACCCAAAAAAAAGTTCGAAAAAATTTTGACCCAAAAATTTTGAGCCAAAACAAGTTCGAAAAGTTTTGGGACCAAAAAAAATTTGAGCCAAAAAAAAGTCCGAAAACTTTTGGGACCAAAAAAAATTTGACCCAAAAAAACTTCGAAAAAAATTTGACCCAAAAAAAAGTTTGAAAAATTTTGGGACCAAAAAAATTTTGACCCAAAAAAAACTTCGAAAAATTTTGGGACCAAAAAAATTTTGACCCAAAAAAAAGTTCGAAAAATGTTGAACCCAAAAAAAACTTCGAAAAAATTTTGAGCCAAAAAAAAGTTTGAAAAATTTTGGCACCAAAAAAATTTTCACCATAAAAAAAGTTCGAAACATTTTGGGACCAAAAAACATTTTGACCCAAAAAAAACTTCAAAAAAAATTTTGAGCCAAAAAAAAGTTTGAAAAATTTTGGGACCAAAAAAATTTTGACCCAAAAAAATTGTTAGAAAAAATTTTGACCCCAAAAAATTTTGACCCAAAAAAAAGTTCGAAAAAAATTTTACCCAAAAAAAAGTTTGAAAAATTTTGGGACTAAAAAAATTTTGACCCAAAAAAAACGTCGAAAAATTTTGGGACCAAAAAAATTTTGACCCAAAAAAAACTTCGAAAAATTTTGGTACCAAAAAAATTTTGACCCAAAGAAAACTTCGAAAAATTTTCGGACCAAATAAATTTTGACCCAAAAAAACTTCGAAAAATTTTGGACCAAAAAAAAGTTCGGAAAATTTTGACCTAAAAAAAACTTCGAAAAATTTTCAGACCAAAAAAATTTTGACCCAAAAAAAACTTCGAAAAAATTTGCAACTAAAAAAATTTTGGACCAAATAAATTTTGACCCAAAAAAAACATAGAAAAACTTTTGGGACCAAAAAAATTTTGGACCAAAAAAAAGTTCGAAAAATTTTGGACCAAAAAAAACTTCGAAAAATTTTGGTACCAAAAAAATTTTGACCCAAAGAAAACTTCGAAAAATTTTCGGACCAAATAAATTTTGACTCAAAAAAAACTTCGAAAAATTTTGGGACCAAAAAAATTTCGGACCAAAAAAAACTTGGAAAAATTTTCGGACCAAAAAAAATTTTGACCCAAAAAAAAACTTCGAAAAATTTTGGGACCAAAAAATTTTGACCCAAAAAAAACTTCGAAAAATTTTGGGACCAAAAAAATTTTGGACCAAAAAAAAGTTCGAAAAATTTTCGGACCAAAAAAAATTTGACCCCAAAAAAAATTAGAAAAATTTTGGGACCAAAAAAACATTTGGACCAAAAAAAACATTGAAAAATTTTCGGACCAAAAAAATTTTGGACCAAAAAATACTTCGAAAAATTTTGGGAACTAAAAAATTTTGGACCAAAAAAATTTTCACATATCTATTTCACCACAAACTAACATCACAATACTTCAGAAAAAATCCTCCATACACAATTCCTTAATTATTAATAAAAAAAAAAAATTTAACTGCACCCCAATGCATCCTGGGAAAGCTCTATGTCACAGTATCACATGACACTGTGTGGGTCAGTGAGTGTTCCTATTTTATATATTAAAAAAAAAAACAGTAAATACAAAGCCAGTGCCGTAAAACAACTAACCTTACTCACTAAAGAGCTCATGACAAACATGTGATTTAAAGTAGGACGGACATTGTAAAATAAATAAACTTTTGTAAAAGAGATTAAAAAGTGAACAGAAAAAAAATTAAATAAATAAATAAATAAATAAATAAATTGTACCTATTTCCCTGAATACCCATTTTTTTCCATTAGATTTCCCTTGTGTTGTTTGATTTGACATACTTTAGACAAGCACCAGTTTCCCAGTGTTCAGTACTGACTACAGAGCCAATACATTATGGCTTGGGAGACAGGGGCCTTTTAAAGCACGGTTCCAGCACGCTTTACTTCTTCATGGTGACTGCTCAGAATTACCCAAAAACGCAAAACAACAACCCTAACACATCTATTTCACCACAAACTAACATCACAATACCTCAGAAAAAATCCTCCATACACAATTCCTTAATTATTAATCAAATTAAAAAATTTAACTGCACTCCAATGCATCCTGGGAAAGCTCTATGTCACAGTATCACATGACACTGTGTGGGTCAGTGAGTGTTCCTATTTTATATATTTAAAAAAACAGTAAGTACAAAGCCAGTGCCGCAAAACAACTAACCTAACTCACTAAAGAGCTCATGACAAACATGTGTATAGAGGTTTGATCAGGGTGAGACCGCGAGGATAGTGCTTTTTCCTTACGCTGATATTCTCAAAACCAAAGTTACTGTTTCCACTGCAGCAATTTCCATGTAATTGAAACAAATCCACTCCACAAGGTGTTGAAATGATAATCGAAGTTTATTGTTCTTCTTAAAGCATACAAAACGTAAATGAACTAACTGAAGTATCCTATAATGAAAATAGAAAGATTTACAGTTTCTGGGAGTTGAAGAGCAACAGCAGGTAAGAAGACTGTTCGCTTCCACGGTTCCTTGCGATCTGAAAATGAAAACTAAAAAGCGCAAGCCTAAGGATGCCGGCTCGTCCGTTCTTAAAGAGACAGTACACATTTTTAATCCAAATCCAACATGAATTATTATTCTTTTAACCATCCTATATAAAATAAATCATGTTAATCAATAAATGTATCTATCTATGAAATTAGACCTTTAAAGTAAATTATTATTTATCTTTTAAAGCGATTTTAAACATTTTTTATTTATTTAAACTTAAAGTCCACTTTGGCCGCTACATACCCGGCCCCTAATTGATTTCTATTTTAGAAACAATTACAAAAACAAACAAAAAAAGTAATATACTTAACAGTCCTTTTTATTCTGCTTCTTGAAGCAGGCAGAGTTTGGTGATCGGCCGCTCAAGTACGTTCGTCTTCGTCTTCACTCGAACCTTGCGGACGATTCCATGCTCATCCACCACGATCTTCACGATTCTGCCCATCAGCCATGATCCTCGGGGGGCTGACTCGTCGACGATCAAGACTACGTCTCCCTGGCTGAAGTTACGCGCTGGATGGTTCCATTTCTGTCTTTTCTGGAGTTGAGGCAGGTATTCTCTGGTCCAGCGTTTCCAGAACAGATCGCTCATGTATTGGACTTGCCTCCATCTTTTGCGTGCGTAAGTATCATCCTCGTCGAAGACGCCCGGTGGTAGGTTGGGTTTAGTTTTGAGCAAGAGTAAGTGTTGTGGGGTAAGAGCTTCTAGATCATTAATGTCATTAGAAGGCGTAGTGATAGGCCTACTATTCAAAATGGCTTCACATTCGCAGAAGAACGTTTGAAGACCTTCCTCGTCCAAGCTTTGTTCTCTCAACATAGCATTCATGATTTTCCTGATTGAACGAATCATTCTTTCCCACACTCCTCCGTGGTGGGATCCGGATGGTGGATTGAACAACCACTTGATATCATGTTGAAGCAGGCTGTTCTCGATCTGTGCAGCATTCCACTCCTTTATTGCCTTCTTCAGCTCATGGTCGGCACCAACGAAGTTGGTCCCGTTGTCAGTTCTGGTGAAGGGTGGTTCATTTGGTAGAACTCGGTTTCTTGGTAAGTCTGCCATCATTTGTGTACCTGATGCACCATGTTGTCTTCGACAGGTAGTACACCGAGACAGCATTCTTCGGATTGATGAGGGAGCATCGATGATCCAGTACCTTTGGCGTACGTGAGACAAAACATGATTACGTCCACTGTGCCCTAGGCACTCATGTGCATCCTGAAGAATCAAGTCCGCCACGTGATGGTTCTTGGGAATGATCATTGGATGCTTGGCTTCAGCTGGCATGGATGCTCGGCTGAGCCTCCCTCCAACGCGAAGGATTCCCTCCTCAAGTTGTGGATTGAGTCTTAAGATTCGACTATTCTTCTTGACAGAGTCCTTCCTCCGGAGTGCCGATATCTCCTCTTGGAAGCTATTGTTTTGGCAATGGCCAATAATGGTAATCTCCGCTTTTTGCAAGTCCTCCACAGTCAGGTAAGTATGTTTGACACTCTTTTTGTAGCTCAACATCTCCTTGTTCAACTGTTGTCCATCACTGCACAATCCTTTCAACTCTTTTCTCTTCCTAGACAGGTTCACCAGGATTTGCTTGAGGCGTGTCAACCACGCTACAGCCTTCTTGAGCCGTATCCATGAAGAGAAGTAATGGATTAGTTGTTGCATGGCATCAGTGCTTTCTACTGTGGTAGCATTAACCAGTACACCTTTCTTCACCTCAGGGTCCTCAGCTGTGAGCTCTTCTTGGTGTTCGAGGTTAACTGGCCACTCCCCTTCTGGTTTGCTAAGGAAGTTGGGACCAGCAATCCAGACCTCATTCTTCATGAAGGCGCTCACACTTTGACCCCTTGAGGCGCAATCGGCAGGATTCAAGTGAGTATTCACGTAGCCCCATTGATGCACGTTTGATGCTTGCAGGATTATGGCGATCCTGTTTGCCACAAAAGTCTTAAACCTAATGTTCTCATTGGCTATGTACTTGAGTACTGCAGTACTATCCGTCCAAAACTTGGATTCTGTCAGTGGCAACTGAAGCTCCTTCTTCAGCATGACATCCACCTTCACAGCTAAGGCAGCTGCCGTCAGCTCCAACCGCGGGATGGTAGTTGGTTTCAGAGGTGCGACCCTCGCCTTCCCCAAGACGAATGAACAGTGTACTTGGTTACTGCTATTCTTCTGGACTAAGTATGTGACAGTACCGTAGCCTGTTTCACAGGCATCACAAAAGTGATGCAATTTAGCTTGCACAGCTTTGCCGAATTCAGGTGGCTTGAAGCATCGAGTCACTCCGAAGTCAGTGAGCTGTAGAAGTTCTTCAGTCCACTTAGTCCATTGTTGTGCGAGGTGTTCTGGCACGGTGTCATCCCAGCCTGTTCTTTGTCTACACAATTCTTGCAGGATGTTTCTTGCAGGTAGTATAACTGGTGACAACATTCCGAGCGGATCGTAGACTGCGCTCATTTTCGACAGGATTCCTCTCCTGGTGAGAGGCTTCTGCTCCATGTTAACTTGAAACTTGAATTGATCTGACCGGATGCACCACTGAACTTCCAAGGCTCTCTTGATGGCGAGGGAGTCCTGGTCGAGATCTAAATCTTTGACTTCCGTCGCTCGGTCTTCAAGCGGAATGGTTAACAGCACATTTTGACTGTTAGTCGTCCATTTTGTGAGTCTAAAGCCTCCTGTTTGACAGATGGCCGTCAAGTCGTGGAGTAGCTTGATGGCTTCCTGTTCTGAGTTGACTGATTTTAAACAATCGTCAACATAAAAATTGTTCAACACTGTCTCCACAGCTGTTGCATCGAATGTATTCCTGTTGTCCTCGGCACACCTTCTCAGCGCATAGCTTGCGCAGCTGGGTGAGGAGGTGGCTCCGAACAAGTGTACCTCCATTCTGTATTCATGCAGCTCCTTCGATATGTCCCCGTCAGGCCACCATAAAAACCTGAGAAGATCTGCGTCTTCAGGTGGGACCTTGACCTGGTGGAACATGGACTCCACATCGGCCATGACTGCAATTGGCTCCTGACGAAATCGGGTTAAGACACCAACCAGGCTGCTGGTCATGTCAGGGCCTTGCAGAAGCTGCTCATTGAGTGTGGTTCCCTGATACGAAGCACCACAGTCGAATACCACTCGAAGTTTGTGCTTCTTGGGGTGGTAGACAGCATGATGTGGAATAAACCACACCTTTCCATCACTCCGATTCAGTTCTTCTTCTGGAACTTTAACAGAGTATCCCTGGCTGATCACCTGGTTCATGAAGCTGACGTATTCCTCTCGGAATGTCTGGCTTTTTTGTAGCTTCTTTTTCATGTTGAGCGCTCGTTGCTCTGTCATTGCTCTATTGTTGGGCATTTTCACGTCTTTGTTCTTCAACGGCAAACCGATAGAGTAGTGACCATTGATCAACTTCGTGGATGTGGTGACTCTGTCCATAAACAGTTGATCCTCCCTCGACATCTCAAGCTGCTCTCCTCGAGCATTCTCGGGAAAATCATATTTGAACTGTTGTGTCCACAATTCTTCAAGTCGAGCCACCGATATCCGGTTCATTTGGATCTGTGGGTGTCCATCCTTAGACCAGCTTCTAATGTTTTCACGCAACGGCCCGTTCACGGTCCACCCCAAGACTGTACGAACTGCATAGGGACCGTTTTTCACGCTGCGGATAACCTCCAAAGCCTTCGCGACGTCAGTCCCAATCAGAATATCGATATCCGCCTTGATCGATGGAATCCTTACACCCCGTAAGTGTGGCCACTTATCCACATCTTCCTGGGTTGGAATGTTCTCCTGACTAGCAGGTATGGTCCTTTGTGTGAATACACCATTAAGCTCGACAAAGTCTTCACCTTCCAGACTGCTGACTTCTAAGTCTGGTAGCAATTTGCATGAGACGGCCTTTTGGTCTCCCATCGTGGTAAGTAGGATGTTGATATTTGTTCCTTGCAGGTTAAGGTTGTTAGCTAGCCTGTTAGTGCAAAAGGAGGCGTTGCTGCCTGGATCCAGGAACGCATAGCAAGTTAGCACCTTGTCACCTGTTTTTGCCTTCACTCTCACTGGAACAATGGCGAGGACGGTTCCTGTACCCCCGGCCCCAGTCTGAGAGCAAGTTTCCCCAGCATCCACGAATCCACTGATCACAGCTTGTTCTTCCAGTGAAGACTCCTCCTTTTGTTCCTCCCGTGAAGTGTTTTCTTTCATTAAGTCTTTGGGTTTCTGCTTTATGTGTAACAGCGTAGGGTGTTTAGCTGAACACATCTCACAGCTTTTCTTTTCTTCACAGGCACTGCTCATGTGTCCTCTTGTAAGACAGCTGAAGCAGAGTCCCTTGCTTTTAAGGAATTCCAATTTTTCTTTGTGCAATTTTTGACAAAAACAAAAGATGCAGGGTTTCAAGAAAGCCATGTTCATGTTTGGCTTCTTCTCTTTAGCTTTCTTGTCAGCACTATCAACATTATTCACTGCTTTCTGCTCTTTAGCTTCAGTGGCTAACGCTGTGATGTTTTTCTTGACAGCTGTCTTTTCAGGTTGTCGCCTGCTGTGACCTGAGATTTCGCCAAACACAGGGTGTGCAGCCATTTCAGCCTGTTTGGTAACGAATGACACCACGTCTTCAAACTTGGTTCGCCAATCTTTTTTCTGGATGTCAATGGCGACACTCCTGAATTTCTCCCTCAGCCGGTATGGGAGCTTGGAGATGACTGTGCGCATGTTCGCTGCATTCTCCATCTCATCCAAGTACTCTAAGTCTGACATTGCGTTGTTACAGGTGGTCAGAAAAAGAGCATATGCTTCAAGTGCTTTAGCGTCCTCTGACTTGATAGTAGGCCAATTTAGAGCCTTGTCAAGGTATGCCATTGAGATCTTATATTTGTCACCAAAGCGCCCCTTTAATAATTTCTTAGCTTCAGGATAGCCCTGATCTGGGTCCATGTGAAAACAACTGCGCACTAAGTGATTAGGCTGACCGCTTGTGTGCTGTTCCAAATAGTAAAGCCGATCTTTGCTGTTTTCAGTTTTGCTCTCTATGCGATGCTCGAAAGCTCTCATGAAGAGACGGTATTCCATTGGATCTCCTTTAAACGTTGGAATGTTTGGTGATGGCAATGTAGATAGCTTTTGTTGCTTTATTAAGCTCTCAGTTATTTCATTTTGGCGTTGCATGACAGAAACTAGGTTATCTGCATTTGCTGAATTGCCCTTTGGAGTGTGATGCACTTGTCTTGTTACAGGCGCTGGTCGTGCAACAGGCGCTGGATTGCTAGCTATTCCACTATGGCTGTGCTGCGATGCATTACTAGCCCCACTGCTCCTATTGTAGCTGCCATGATGTCTCTGAATAGCTATCAGTGACTCTTCTCTACTGCCTTTAGAGCCTCGTGACACATATGAAGCTTCTTCATATTTCTTTAGCACGGCTAATTTTGCCTCCTTTTCATCAAGCTCTGCTTGTAACTCCAATTCTTCTTTTGCAGCTTTGAGCTGTAGCTCCTGTTCCTTAAGCTTGAACTCCTGCTCCTCCAGAGCTCTTTTTTGTTTCAATTTATCTGTCTTGCTTAGCAAAGTAGCTTGCTCCAATTCAACTATCATGCGTTCAGCACGAGCTGCTGATATAACAGAAGCAGAGGAGACAGACCTAGCTTTTTTACTCCTTCTGGATGTAGCTGAAGCACTATCTTCAGGATTTACTTCGCTGTTCACTTTTTTAGACTCTTCTATGCGAAGCATTGCATCCTTTATCCATGAATTAACTTCTTGCACAAAATTACTGTGCTCATCATATCTTGGCTGAAACCAATCACTTTGATCTACCTTCATGTTCTCTAAACATCCAAGCTGACTATACAGATCTGTAACAGCAGCATTTATTTTACTGAAATCTTCTATCAGCTCTCCATACTTATTCAACAATTCCTGCTTTATAATTTCCACGTTTGCATCATCATCCATTAAAGCAAGCATTTCGTTTCTTTTCTCAGTCAATTTGCCTAGCTTGGCTCTCCTGGAGCTGAATTTTGTTTGCAAGTTATGTTCCAGAGACACTTGTGTTGATTTAACCAAACGTTTTTTCCCCGGAGGGCTTACCGTCTTTTCCTCCTCGTTTGCCATGATTGTTTTTTTTTTTTTTTTTTTCGATTCCACTTGCGACAGTCACATAGCAGCCACGAGCCACTTGTCCACTCACCGGTCACCACTGCAGGGCGTGATCATGCTGCCTCAGAAGTCCCTCGGCTAATCTCTCATTAAATCTTCTTTCCACTTTCAGCAAACCCCTCCAACGTTGTAATCCTACGTCAAGAAAGTCTTCTTACTCATATAGAGGTTTGATCTGGGTGAGACCGCGAGGATAGTGCTTTTTCCTTACGCTGATATTCTCAAAACCAAAGTTACTGTTTCCACTGCAGCAATGTCCATGTAATTGAAACAAATCCACTCCACAAGGTGTTGAAATGATAATCGAAGTTTATTGTTCTTCTTAAAGCATACAAAACGTAAATGAACTAACTGAAGTATCCTAAAATGAAAATAGAAAGGTTTACAGTTTCTGGGAGTTGAAGAGCAACAGCAGGTAAGAAGACTGTTCGCTTCCACGGTTCCTTGCGATCTGAAAATGAAAACTAAAAAGCGCAAGCCTAAGGATGCCGGCTCGTCCGTTCTTAAAGAGACAGTACACATTTTTAATCCAAATCCAACATGAATTATTATTCTTTTAACCATCCTATATAAAATAAATCATGTTAATCAATTAATGTATCTATCTATGAAATTAGACCTTTAAAGTAAATTATTATTTATCTTTTAAAGCGATTTTAAACATTTTTTATTTATTTAAACTTAAAGTCCACTTTGGCCGCTACAATGTGATTTAAAGTAGGACGGACATTGTAAAATAAATAAACTTTTGTAAAAGAGATTAAAAAGTGAACAGAAAAAAAAAATAATAAATAAATTGTACATATTTCCCTGAATACCCATTTTTTCCCATTAGATTTCCCTTGTGTTTTTGATTTGACAAACTTTAGACAAGCACCAGTTTCCCAGTGTTCAGTACTGACTACAGAGCCAATACATTAGTGCCTGGGAGACGGGGGCCTTTTAAAGCAAGGTTCCAGCACGCTTTACTTCTTCATGGTGACTGCTCAGAATTACCCAAAAACACCCAAAAACGCAAAACAACAACCCTAACACATCTATTTCACCACAAACTAACATCACAATGCCTCAGAAAAAATCCTCCATACACAATTCCTTAATTATTAATCAAATTAAAAAATTTAACTGCACTCCAATGCATCCTGGGAAAGCTCTATGTCACAGTATCACATGACACTGTGTGGGTCAGTAAGTGTTCCTATTTTATATATTAAAAAAAAAACAGTAAATACAAAGCCAGTGCCGCAAAACAACTAACCTAACTCACTAAAGAGCTCATGACAAACATGTGATTTAAAGTAGGACGGACTTTGTAAAATAAATAAACTTTTGTAAAAGAGATTAAAAAGTGAACAGAAAAAAAAATTCATTAAATAAATAAATTGTACCTATTTTCCTGAATACCCATTTTTTCCCATTAGATTTCCCTTGTGATTTTGATTTGACATACTTTAGACAAGCACCAGTTTCCCAGTGCTCAGTACTGACTACAGAGCCAATACATTAGTGCCTGGGAGACGGGGGCCTTTTAAAGCACGGTCCCCCCACGCTTTACTTCTTCATGGTGACTGCTCAGAATTACCCAAAAACGCAAAACAACAACCCTAACACATCTATTTCACCACAAACTAACACCCCATTACCTCAGAAAAAATCCTCCATACACAATTCCCTAATTATTAATCAAATTAAAAACTTCAACTACACCCCAATGCATCATGGGTAAGCTCTATGTGCTCCCTGCTCTGCTCCCTGCTCTGCTCCCTGCTCTGCTCCCTGCTCTGCTACTCTGGTCTGCTGCTGTGCTGGTCTGCTGCTGTGCTGCTCTGCTGCTGAAAGCTTGCTTTAATCTTCAGCTTCTACACTTTTCTCTGTTTTCTTCTCTTTTACTCTCTTCACACTTACTAATCCACTTTTAGTCTGCTTCCTCTTTGCTCTACACACCTATTAATCCACTCTCAGTCTACTTTTATAGACTTTTTCCTCTGGTTTGCTGGATTAGCTGTTTGCTGCTGCAGTTTGTTTGTGTTCTTATTTCTTATAAGTTTCTAATTTCAACTGAAACAAGGTGAGTGCTTTTTTCTCCATGGCTTCTGCTCAGGTTTACACCTGTTTAGAGTGTGGTATGTATAGCTTAGATCCCTTATCCACCGATACTGGTAACAATAGTGGTATTTGTACTAAGTGTGAGATAGTTAGCACCTTGGTGGATAAGGTGAATAAGTTAGAGCTGCACGTCCGGGGTTTAATAAGGGATAGACAGCAGGATTCACTGTTAGCAGCCCCGGGTGTCTCAGGGAGAGTTAGTACCCCCTCGACTCCGGCCTTAGAGCCCTCACAGCGGGGCGAATGGGTAACGTCTCGGCGGCATAGTCGAAAGGCTAAGGCTAATGCTACCGCAAAGGCCACAGCCAGCCCACCTAAACACCGCGCTCCCCCAGTTCACGTGTCAAACAGGTTTGCCCCGCTCAGTGAAGCACCAACTGAGGAGCCTGTTAAAGGTACTCTGGTGATAGGAGACTCTATCGTCCGACACGTGAAATTAGCTACTCCTTTAGGGGCACCAGCGGCAACAGTTACTTGTTTACCGGGAGCCAGAGCACCGGACATTAGTGGCAACCTCAGGTTAGGGAATAGGAGATATTCGAGGGTAGTAATTCATGTAGGGGCCAATGATATTCGTCTGCGGCAGTCTGAAGTAACTAAGGCTAATATTAAAGAGGTGATTAAACAGGCCCAGACGCTGTCCGAGGAGGTAATCTGCTCTGGCCCCATCCCAATGAGACGTGGTGATGAAGCTTACAGCAGGCTTTCTTCGCTGAACCGCTGGATGTCCAAGTGGTGTGCAGAAAATCATGTGGGCTTTATAGATAACTGGCTACAGTTTGAGGGCAAGCCTGGTCTTTTAGGTAGGGATGGTGTCCACCCCACGCGGGAGGGTGCTGCCTTACTTTCATGCAGCATAGCTCATAGTCTTTTAGTTAGTCGGCAGAGTAGTATTAGAAGCTGCTGACAATCCAGAGCCGGGACCAGGCCGCAGACAGAGAGGCTTAACCGACCGTCTGCGAGCTGCAAAGAGACGTTACCTAGATACCAATGTATTCAGACTGTGTCTGTCCCCCGAGTCAAACAAAAAAATCAAAAAACTAAAACAGTAAATCTAAATAACTTAACTTATATTAAACAATCATATCCAGACTGTAGTACTAACATTTCAAGCCTAAAGATTGGTTTACTTAATATTAGATCTCTAAATTCAAAAGCAGTTCTAGTGAATGAAATGATAACTGATCAGAAATTCGATATTCTGTGTCTGACAGAAACCTGGATTAGGCCAAATGAATATGTAGCATTAAATGAAGCCACCCCTGCAGGCTATAATTATATACACAATCCGAGATTGTCCGGTAGAGGAGGTGGGGTCTGCATATTTTTCAAAAGTACCTTAGTTAGCAATCAGAAAAACTATGATAATTTTACTTCTTTTGAGCTTCTTTACACCAGTATAATTAATCCAGTTACAAAAAAGAATGCATTTTCTTTAATTAACATCTACAGACCACCAGGGCCCTATTTAGAATTTTTAAAAGAATTTAGTGATTTTGTCACAGACTTAGCAGTAAGTAATGATAAAGTGATTATAGTTGGAGACTTCAACATTCATTTCGAAAAATTGGATGATCCATTAAAAAAGGCATTCACATCGATTTTAGACTCAGTTGGTATTATTCAAAATATAACAGGACCTACTCATTACTGTAATCATACTCTGGATTTAGTCTTGACCCTGGGTGTCAGCATAGATAACCCAAATATTTGTTCTCAAACCTCCGCAATTTCAGATCATTACCTTATTTCATTTAAATTACATCTCAGTCATAATATATGTACATCCCCTAGCTACTCTGTAAAACGTTCAATTACGCCTTTTACAGCCCAACAATTTACAGATAAGCTTCCAGACTTATCAACTCTAATATATTCTCCTATAGACCCAGTAGAACTAGACAAACTAACCGAAGGTTTAGAAAATACCTTTCGCTCTACCTTAGATGTTGTAGCACCCCTTAAACACAAAATAGAGAGACAGAAAAAGCTCGCACCGTGGTACAATGATCAAACTCGTACCTTAAAGCAGTTAGTACGAAATTTAGAGCGTAAATATCGATCAACTAAACTGGAAGTGTTTCACTCTGCGTGGAAAGACAGTCTTGTTAAATATAGAAAAGAACTAAATAAAGCCCGCTCAGCATATCTGGCCTCACAGATCGAGATAAATAAAAATAATCCTAGAGTTCTCTTTAGTGTTATTTCCAAATTAACTAAAAACCAGGCAGGTACTGAACCTCAGATTCCAGCCATTCACACCAGCAACGATTTTATGGACTTCTTCAATAGTAAAATTGAAAACATTCGGGATAAAATTAAACAGATAAATATTACATCCTCTCTGTCATCTGGTCTGGCTGATCTAGAACAAAACCCTGTTACTGAAGTTAGGTTGGAAGTCTTTAACCCACTTCCACAGCTAGAACTAGAGAAAATTATCTCCTCTTCAAACAGCACAACCTGCACACTTGATGCAGTTCCCACAACATTATTAAAACAGGTACTACCAGGTATAATTAAACCTCTGTTAATGATCGTAAACTCATCGCTCACCCTGGGCCATGTACCCAAAGCCTTTAAAACAGCTGTAATTAAACCTCTGATCAAGAAACCAAATCTTGATCCTAGTGTACTGTCTAACTATAGACCTATTTCAAACTTACCCTTTATTTCTAAGATTTTAGAAAAAGCTGTAGCCCAACAACTTTGCTCTTACCTGCAAAGAAACCAGATCTATGAAAAATTTCAATCTGGATTTAGGCCTTATCATAGCACTGAGACAGCTTTAGTTAGAATAACAAACAATCTACTTATAGCCGCCGACCAAGGCTGTGCTTCCCTACTCGTACTTCTCGATCTGAGCGCAGCCTTTGATACAATAGATCATACTATCCTTTTAGAAAGACTAGAGAACATGGTCGGTGTAACCGGAACTGCCTTAGCATGGTTTAAATCGTACTTAACCGATCGCTATCAGTTTGTGAGGTTAAATGATATGTCTTCCAGTTATACCAAGGTAAGATATGGAATTCCGCAAGGCTCTATATTAGGACCGTTATTATTTACATTATATATGCTCCCACTGGGCAAAGTTATTAGAAAACATGATGTGAATTTTCATTGTTATGCGGATGACACGCAGCTCTTCATATCAGCCAAACCTGATGACAGAGTGAGATTAAAGAAAATCGAGGATTGTGTAGAAGATGTAAAATCATGGATGTTGCACAACTTCCTCCTATTAAATAGTGTTAAAACAGAAGTTCTCCTATTAGGCCCCAAAGCTGCTAGAAATAAATTATCAGACTTAATGCTAAATCTGGCTGACTTCTCAGCCACCCCTGGTTCAGCAGCTAAAAACCTTGGAGTTATCATAGATTCAGATCTAGCATTCGATAAACACATATCTAATGTTACTAGAACAGCTTTTCTACACCTTTTGCCAAGCTAAGAAATGCCCTATCACTGCATGACGCAGAAAAATTAGTACATGCCTTTATTACCTCAAGGCTAGATTATTGTAATGCGCTACTGTCTGGATGTTCCGGCAGTAACTTAAATAAACTTCAGCTAGTTCAAAATGCTGCAGCCAGGGTCCTTACTAAAACAAGAAAATTTGACCATATTAGTCCAGTACTATCAGCACTGCACTGGCTTCCAGTCAAATTCCGCATAGACTATAAAATTCTCCTGTTAACGTATAAAGCCCTACACGGGCTCGCTCCTGAGTATTTACAAGAAAAAAAAATTTGATGATATGTCACAGTATCACATGACCATGTGTGGGTCAGTGTGTGTTCCTATTTTATATATTAAAAGGTACACTGTAAATACGAAGTCAGTGCCAGAAAAGCACTAAACTAACTCACTAAAGAGCTCATGAAAACATGTACTTGAAAGTGGGATGGATATTGTAAAATAAGTAAACTTATGTAAAAGAGATTAAAAAATGTGAAAAAAAAAAAATAAATTTCACTCATTTCCCTGAATACCCAGTTCTTCCCATTATATTTCCCTTGTGTTTTTGATTTCACATACTTTAGACAAGTACCAGTTCCCCAGTGTTCAGTAATGACTACAGAGCCAATAAATTAGAGCCTGGGAGACGGGGGCCTTTTAAAGCACGGTCCCCCCACGCTTTACTTCTTCACGGTGACTGCTCAGAATTAACCAAAAACACCAAAAAACGCAATACAACAACCCTAAAACATCTATTTCACCACAAACTAACACCCCATTACCTCAGAAAAAATCCTCCATACACAATTCCCTAATTATTAATCAAATTAAAAACTTCAACTACACCCCAATGCATCATGGGTAAGCTCTATGTCACAGTATCACATGACCATGTGTGGGTCAGTGTGTGTTCCTATTTTATATATTAAAAGGTACACTGTAAATATGAAGTCAGTGCCAGAAAAGCACTAAACTAACTCACTAAAGAGCTCATGAAAACATGTACTTGAAAGTGGGATGGATATTGTAAAATAAGTAAACTTATGTAAAAGAGATTAAAAAATGTGAAAAAAAAAAATAAATTTCACTCATTTCCCTGAATACCCAGTTCTTCCCATTATATTTCCCTTGTGTTTTTGATTTCACATACTTTAGACAAGTACCAGTTTCCCAGTGTTCAGTAATGACTACAGAGCCAATACATTAGAGCCTGGGAGACAGGGGCCTTTTAAAGCAAGGTCCCCCCACGCTTTACTTCTTCATGGTGACTGCTCAGAATTAACCAAAAACACCAAAAAACGCAATACAACAACCCTAAAACATCTATTTCACCACAAACTAACACCCCATTACCTCAGAAAAAATCCTCCATACACAATTCCCTAATTATTAATCAAATTAAAAACTTCAACTACACCCCAATGCATCATGGGTAAGCTCTATGTCACAGTATCACATGACCATGTGTGGCTCAGTGTGTGTACCTATTTTATATATTAAAAGGTACACTGTAAATACGAAGTCAGTGCCAGAAAAGCACTAAACTTACTCACTACAGAGCTCATGAAAACATGTATTTGAAAGTGGGATGGATATTGTAAAATAAGTAAACTTTTGTAAAAGAGATTAAAAAATGTGAAAAAAAAAAAAATAAATTTCACTCATTTCCCTGAATACCCATTTCTTCCCATTATATTTCCCCTGTGTTTTTGATTTCACATACTTTAGACAAGTACCAGTTTCCCAGTGTTCAGTAATGACTACAGAGCCAATACATTAGAGCCTGGGAGACGGGGGCCTTTTAAAGCACGGTCCCCCCACGCTTTACTTCTTCATGGTGACTGCTCAGAATTAACCAAAAACACCAAAAAACGCAATACAACAACCCTAAAACATCTATTTCACCACAAACTAACACCCCATTACCTCAGAAAAAATCCTCCATACACAATTCCCTAATTATTAATCAAATTAAAAAGTTCAACTACACCCCAATGCATCATGGGTAAGCTCTATGTCACAGTATCACATGACCATGTGTGGCTCAGTGTGTGTACCTATTTTATATATTAAAAGGTACACTGTAAATACGAAGTCAGTGCCAGAAAAGCACTAAACTTACTCACTACAGAGCTCATGAAAACATGTATTTGAAAGTGGGATGGATATTGTAAAATAAGTAAACTTTTGTAAAAGAGATTAAAAAATGTGAAAAAAAAAAAATAAATTTCACTCATTTCCCTGAATACCCATTTCTTCCCATTATATTTCCCCTGTGTTTTTGATTTCACATACTTTAGACAAGTACCAGTTTCCCAGTGTTCAGTAATGACTACAGAGCCAATACATTAGAGCCTGGGAGACGGGGGCCTTTTAAAGCACGGTCCCCCCACGCTTTACTTCTTCATGGTGACTGCTCAGAATTAACCAAAAACACCAAAAAACGCAATACAACAACCCTAAAACATCTATTTCACCACAAACTAACACCCCATTACCTCAGAAAAAATCCTCCATACACAATTCCCTAATTATTAATCAAATTAAAAAGTTCAACTACACCCCATTGCATCATGGGTAAGCTCTATGTCACAGTATCACATGACCATGTGTGGCTCAGTGTGTGTACCTATTTTATATATTAAAAGGTACACTGTAAATACGAAGTCAGTGCCAGAAAAGCACTAAACTTACTCACTACAGAGCTCATGAAAACATGTATTTGAAAGTGGGATGGATATTGTAAAATAAGTAAACTTTTGTAAAAGAGATTAAAAAATGTGAAAAAAAAAAAATAAATTTCACTCATTTCCCTGAATACCCATTTCTTCCCATTATATTTCCCCTGTGTTTTTGATTTCACATACTTTAGACAAGTACCAGTTTCCCAGTGTTCAGTAATGACTACAGAGCCAATACATTAGAGCCTGGGAGACGGGGGCCTTTTAAAGCACGGTCCCCCCACGCTTTACTTCTTCATGGTGACTGCTCAGAATTAACCAAAAACACCAAAAAACGCAATACAACAACCCTAAAACATCTATTTCACCACAAACTAACACCCCATTACCTCAGAAAAAATCCTCCATACACAATTCCCTAATTATTAATCAAATTAAAAAGTTCAACTACACCCCAATGCATCATGGGTAAGCTCTATGTCACAGTATCACATGACCATGTGTGGCTCAGTGTGTGTACCTATTTTATATATTAAAAGGTACACTGTAAATACGAAGTCAGTGCCAGAAAAGCACTAAACTTACTCACTACAGAGCTTATGAAAACATGTATTTGAAAGTGGGATGGATATTGTAAAATAAGTAAACTTTTGTAAAAGAGATTAAAAAATGTGAAAAAAAAAAAATAATAAATCTCACTAATCTCCCTGAATACCCAGTTCTTCCCATTATATTTCCCTTGTGTTTTTGATTTCACATACTTTAGACAAGTACAAGTTTCCCAGTGTTCAGTAATGACTACAGAGCCAATACATTAGAGCCTGGGAGACGGGGGCCTTTTAAAGCACGGTCCCCCCACGCTTTACTTCTTCATGGTGACTGCTCAGAATTAACCAAAAACACCAAAAAACGCAATACAACAACCCTAAAACATCTATTTCACCACAAACTAACACCCCATTACCTCAGAAAAAATCCTCCATACACAATTCCCTAATTATTAATCAAATTAAAAAGTTCAACTACACCCCATTGCATCATGGGTAAGCTCTATGTCACAGTATCACATGACCATGTGTGGCTCAGTGTGTGTACCTATTTTATATATTAAAAGGTACACTGTAAATACGAAGTCAGTGCCAGAAAAGCACTAAACTTACTCACTACAGAGCTCATGAAAACATGTATTTGAAAGTGGGATGGATATTGTAAAATAAGTAAACTTTTGTAAAAGAGATTAAAAAATGTGAAAAAAAAAAAATAAATTTCACTCATTTCCCTGAATACCCATTTCTTCCCATTATATTTCCCCTGTGTTTTTGATTTCACATACTTTAGACAAGTACCAGTTTCCCAGTGTTCAGTAATGACTACAGAGCCAATACATTAGAGCCTGGGAGACGGGGGCCTTTTAAAGCACGGTCCCCCCACGCTTTACTTCTTCATGGTGACTGCTCAGAATTAACCAAAAACACCAAAAAACGCAATACAACAACCCTAAAACATCTATTTCACCACAAACTAACACCCCATTACCTCAGAAAAAATCCTCCATACACAATTCCCTAATTATTAATCAAATTAAAAAGTTCAACTACACCCCATTGCATCATGGGTAAGCTCTATGTCACAGTATCACATGACCATGTGTGGCTCAGTGTGTGTACCTATTTTATATATTAAAAGGTACACTGTAAATACGAAGTCAGTGCCAGAAAAGCACTAAACTTACTCACTACAGAGCTCATGAAAACATGTATTTGAAAGTGGGATGGATATTGTAAAATAAGTAAACTTTTGTAAAAGAGATTAAAAAATGTGAAAAAAAAAATAAATAAATCTCACTCATCTCCCTGAATACCCAGTTCTTCCCATTATATTTCCCTTGTGTTTTTGATTTCACATACTTTAGACAAGTACAAGTTTCCCAGTGTTCAGTAATGACTACAGAGCCAATACATTAGAGCCTGGGAGACGGGGGCCTTTTAAAGCACGGTCCCCCCACGCTTTACTTCTTCATGGTGACTGCTCAGAATTAACCAAAAACACCAAAAAACGCAATACAACAACCCTAAAACATCTATTTCACCACAAACTAACACCCCATTACCTCAGAAAAAATCCTCCATACACAATTCCCTAATTATTAATCAAATTAAAAAGTTCAACTACACCCCATTGCATCATGGGTAAGCTCTATGTCACAGTATCACATGACCATGTGTGGCTCAGTGTGTGTACCTATTTTATATATTAAAAGGTACACTGTAAATACGAAGTCAGTGCCAGAAAAGCACTAAACTTACTCACTACAGAGCTCATGAAAACATGTATTTGAAAGTGGGATGGATATTGTAAAATAAGTAAACTTTTGTAAAAGAGATTAAAAAATGTGAAAAAAAATAAATAAATTTCACTCATTTCCCTGAATACCCATTTCTTCCCATTATATTTCCCCTGTGTTTTTGATTTCACATACTTTAGACAAGTACCAGTTTCCCAGTGTTCAGTAATGACTACAGAGCCAATACATTAGAGCCTGGGAGACGGGGGCCTTTTAAAGCACGGTCCCCCCACGCTTTACTTCTTCATGGTGACTGCTCAGAATTAACCAAAAACACCAAAAAACGCAATACAACAACCCTAAAACATCTATTTCACCACAAACTAACACCCCATTACCTCAGAAAAAATCCTCCATACACAATTCCCTAATTATTAATCAAATTAAAAAGTTCAACTACACCCCATTGCATCATGGGTAAGCTCTATGTCACAGTATCACATGACCATGTGTGGCTCAGTGTGTGTACCTATTTTATATATTAAAAGGTACACTGTAAATACGAAGTCAGTGCCAGAAAAGCACTAAACTTACTCACTACAGAGCTCATGAAAACATGTATTTGAAAGTGGGATGGATATTGTAAAATAAGTAAACTTTTGTAAAAGAGATTAAAAAATGTGAAAAAAAAAATAAATAAATCTCACTCATCTCCCTGAATACCCAGTTCTTCCCATTATATTTCCCTTGTGTTTTTGATTTCACATACTTTAGACAAGTACAAGTTTCCCAGTGTTCAGTAATGACTACAGAGCCAATACATTAGAGCCTGGGAGACGGGGGCCTTTTAAAGCACGGTCCCCCCACGCTTTACTTCTTCATGGTGACTGCTCAGAATTAACCAAAAACACCAAAAAACGCAATACAACAACCCTAAAACATCTATTTCACCACAAACTAACACCCCATTACCTCAGAAAAAATCCTCCATACACAATTCCCTAATTATTAATCAAATTAAAAAGTTCAACTACACCCCAATGCATCATGGGTAAGCTCTATGTCACAGTATCACATGACCATGTGTGGCTCAGTGTGTGTACCTATTTTATATATTAAAAGGTACACTGTAAATACGAAGTCAGTGCCAGAAAAGCACTAAACTTACTCACTACAGAGCTTATGAAAACATGTATTTGAAAGTGGGATGGATATTGTAAAATAAGTAAACTTTTGTAAAAGAGATTAAAAAATGTGAAAAAAAAAAAATAATAAATCTCACTAATCTCCCTGAATACCCAGTTCTTCCCATTATATTTCCCTTGTGTTTTTGATTTCACATACTTTAGACAAGTACAAGTTTCCCAGTGTTCAGTAATGACTACAGAGCCAATACATTAGAGCCTGGGAGACGGGGGCCTTTTAAAGCACGGTCCCCCCACGCTTTACTTCTTCATGGTGACTGCTCAGAATTAACCAAAAACACCAAAAAACGCAATACAACAACCCTAAAACATCTATTTCACCACAAACTAACACCCCATTACCTCAGAAAAAATCCTCCATACACAATTCCCTAATTATTAATCAAATTAAAAAGTTCAACTACACCCCATTGCATCATGGGTAAGCTCTATGTCACAGTATCACATGACCATGTGTGGCTCAGTGTGTGTACCTATTTTATATATTAAAAGGTACACTGTAAATACGAAGTCAGTGCCAGAAAAGCAGTAAACTTACTCACTAAAGAGCTCATGAAAACATGTATTTGAAAGTGGGATGGATATTGTAAAATAAGTAAACTTTTGTAAAAGAGATTAAAAAATGTGAAAAAAAATAATAATAAATCTCACTCATTTCCCTGAATACCCAGTTCTTCCCATTATATTTCCCTTGTGTTTTTGATTTCACATACTTTAGACAAGTACCAGTTTCCCAGTGTTCAGTAATGACTACAGAGCCAATACATTAGAGCCTGGGAGACGGGGGCCTTTTAAAGCACGGTCTCCCCACGCTTTACTTCTTCATGGTGACTGCTCAGAATTAACCAAAAACACCAAAAAACGCAAAACAACAACCCTAAAACATCTATTTCACCACAAACTAACACCCCATTACCTCAGAAAAAATCCTCCTTACACAATTCCCTAATTATTAATCAAATTAAAAAGTTCAACTACACCCCAATGCATCATGGGTAAGCTCTATGTCACAGTATCACATGACCATGTGTGGCTCAGTGTGTGTACCTATTTTATATATTAAAAGGTACACTGTAAATACGAAGTCAGTGCCAGAAAAGCACTGAACTTACTCACTACAGAGCTCATCAAAACATGTATTTGAAAGTGGGATGGATATTGTAAAATAAGTAAACTTTTGTAAAAGAGATTAAAAAATGTGAAAAAAAAAAATAAATTTCACTCATTTCCCTGAATACCCAGTTCTTCCCATTATATTTCCCCTGTGTTTTTGATTTCACATACTTTAGACAAGTACCAGTTTCCCAGTGTTCAGTAATGACTACAGAGCCAATACATTAGAGCCTGGGAGACGGGGGCCTTTTAAAGCACGGTCCCCCCACGCTTTACTTCTTCATGGTGACTGCTCAGAATTAACCAAAAACACCAAAAAACGCAATACAACAACCCTAAAACATCTATTTCACCACAAACTAACACCCCATTACCTCAGAAAAAATCCTCCATACACAATTCCCTAATTATTAATCAAATTAAAAAGTTCAACTACACCCCAATGCATCATGGGTAAGCTCTATGTCACAGTATCACATGACCATGTGTGGCTCAGTGTGTGTACCTATTTTATATATTAAAAGGTACACTGTAAATACGAAGTCAGTGCCAGAAAAGCACTAAACTTACTCACTACAGAGCTCATGAAAACATGTATTTGAAAGTGGGATGGATATTGTAAAATAAGTAAACTTTTGTAAAAGAGATTAAAAAATGTGAAAAAAAATAATAATAAATCTCACTCATTTCCCTGAATACCCAGTTCTTCCCATTATATTACCCTTGTGTTTTTGATTTCACATACTTTAGACAAGCACCAGTTTCCCAGTGTTCAGTAATGACTACAGAGCCAATACATTAGAGCCTGGGAGACGGGGGCCTTTTAAAGCACGGTCCCCCCACGCTTTACTTCTTCATGGTGACTGCTCAGAATTAACCAAAAACACCAAAAAACGCAATACAACAACCCTAAAACATCTATTTCACCACAAACTAACACCCCATTACCTCAGAAAAAAATCCTCCATACACAATTCCCTAATTATTAATCAAATTAAAATTTTCAACTACACCCCAATGCATCATGGGTAAGCTCTATGTCACAGTATCACATGACCATGTGTGGCTCAGTGTGTGTACCTATTTTATATATTAAAAGGTACACTGTAAATACGAAGTCAGTGCCAGAAAAGCACTAAACTTACTCACTACAGAGCTCATGAAAACATGTATTTGAAAGTGGGATGGATATTGTAAAATAAGTAAACTTTTGTAAAAGAGATTAAAAAATGTGAAAAAAAAAAAAATAAATTTCACTCATTTCCCTGAATACCCATTTCTTCCCATTATATTTCCCCTGTGTTTTTGATTTCACATACTTTAGACAAGTACCAGTTTCCCAGTGTTCAGTAATGACTACAGAGCCAATACATTAGAGCCTGGGAGACGGGGGCCTTTTAAAGCACGGTCCCCCCACGCTTTACTTCTTCATGGTGACTGCTCAGAATTAACCAAAAACACCAAAAAACGCAATACAACAACCCTAAAACATCTATTTCACCACAAACTAACACCCCATTACCTCAGAAAAAATCCTCCATACACAATTCCCTAATTATTAATCAAATTAAAAAGTTCAACTACACCCCAATGCATCATGGGTAAGCTCTATGTCACAGTATCACATGACCATGTGTGGCTCAGTGTGTGTACCTATTTTATATATTAAAAGGTACACTGTAAATACGAAGTCAGTGCCAGAAAAGCACTAAACTTACTCACTACAGAGCTCATGAAAACATGTATTTGAAAGTGGGATGGATATTGTAAAATAAGTAAACTTTTGTAAAAGAGATTAAAAAATGTGAAAAAAAAAAATAATAAATCTCACTCATCTCCCTGAATACCCAGTTCTTCCCATTATATTTCCCTTGTGTTTTTGATTTCACATACTTTAGACAAGTACAAGTTTCCCAGTGTTCAGTAATGACTACAGAGCCAATACATTAGAGCCTGGGAGACGGGGGCCTTTTAAAGCACGGTCCCCCCACGCTTTACTTCTTCATGGTGACTGCTCAGAATTAACCAAAAACACCAAAAAACGCAATACAACAACCCTAAAACATCTATTTCACCACAAACTAACACCCCATTACCTCAGAAAAAATCCTCCATACACAATTCCCTAATTATTAATCAAATTAAAAAGTTCAACTACACCCCATTGCATCATGGGTAAGCTCTATGTCACAGTATCACATGACCATGTGTGGCTCAGTGTGTGTACCTATTTTATATATTAAAAGGTACACTGTAAATACGAAGTCAGTGCCAGAAAAGCACTAAACTTACTCACTACAGAGCTCATGAAAACATGTATTTGAAAGTGGGATGGATATTGTAAAATAAGTAAACTTTTGTAAAAGAGATTAAAAAATGTGAAAAAAAATAATAATAAATCTCACTCATTTCCCTGAATACCCAGTTCTTCCCATTATATTACCCTTGTGTTTTTGATTTCACATACTTTAGACAAGCACCAGTTTCCCAGTGTTCAGTAATGACTACAGAGCCAATACATTAGAGCCTGGGAGACGGGGGCCTTTTAAAGCACGGTCCCCCCACGCTTTACTTCTTCATGGTGACTGCTCAGAATTAACCAAAAACACCAAAAAACGCAATACAACAACCCTAAAACATCTATTTCACCACAAACTAACACCCCATTACCTCAGAAAAAATCCTCCATACACAATTCCCTAATTATTAATCAAATTAAAAAGTTCAACTACACCCCAATGCATCATGGGTAAGCTCTATGTCACAGTATCACATGACCATGTGTGGCTCAGTGTGTTTACCTATTTTATATATTAAAAGGTACACTGTAAATACGAAGTCAGTGCCAGAAAAGCACTAAACTTACTCACTACAGAGCTCATGAAAACATGTATTTGAAAGTGGGAAGGATATTGTAAAATAAGTAAACTTTTGTAAAAGAGATTAAAAAATGTGAAAAAAAAAATAATAATAAATCTCACTCATTTCCCTGAATACCCAGTTCTTCCCATTATATTTCCCTTGTGTTTTTGATTTCACATACTTTAGACAAGTACAAGTTTCCCAGTGTTCAGTAATGACTACAGAGCCAATACATTAGAGCCTGGGAGACGGGGGCCTTTTAAAGCACGGTCCCCCCACGCTTTACTTCTTCATGGTGACTGCTCAGAATTAACCAAAAACACCAAAAAACGCAATACAACAACCCTAAAACATCTATTTCACCACAAACTAACACCCCATTACCTCAGAAAAAATCCTCCATACACAATTCCCTAATTATTAATCAAATTAAAAAGTTCAACTACACCCCATTGCATCATGGGTAAGCTCTATGTCACAGTATCACATGACCATGTGTGGCTCAGTGTGTGTTCCTATTTTATATATTAAAAGGTACACTGTAAATACGAAGTCAGTGCCAGAAAAGCACTAAACTTACTCACTACAGAGCTCATGAAAACATGTATTTGAAAGTGGGATGGATATTGTAAAATAAGTAAACTTTTGTAAAAGAGATTAAAAAATGTGAAAAAAAAATAATAATAAATTTCACTCTTTTCCCTGAATACCCAGTTCTTCCCATTATATTTCCCTTGTGTTTTTGATTTCACATACTTTAGACAAGTACCAGTTTCCCAGTGTTCAGTATTGACTACAGAGCCAATACATTAGAGCCTGGGAGACGGGGGCCTTTTAAAGCACGGTCCCCCCCCCCCCACGCTTTACTTCTTCATGGTGACTGCTCAGAATTAACCAAAAACACCAAAAAACGCAATACAACAACCCTAAAACATCTATTTCACCACAAACTAACACCCCATTACCTCAGAAAAAATCCTCCATACACAATTCCCTAATTATTAATCAAATTAAAAAGTTCAACTACACCCCATTGCATCATGGGTAAGCTCTATGTCACAGTATCACATGACCATGTGTGGCTCAGTGTGTGTTCCTATTTTATATATTAAAAGGTACACTGTAAATACGAAGTCAGTGCCAGAAAGGCACTAAACTTACTCACTAAAGAGCTCGTGAAAACATGTATTTGAAAGTGGGATGGATATTGTAAAATAAGTAAACTTTTGTAAAAGAGATTAAAAAATGTGAAAAAAAAATAAGAATGAATTTCATTCATTTCCCTGAATACCCAGTTCTTCCCATTATATTTCCCTTGTGTTTTTGATTTCACATACTTTAGACAAGTACCAGTTTCCCAGTGTTCAGTAATGACTACAGAGCCAATACATTAGAGCCTGGGAGACGGGGGCCTTTTAAAGCACGGTCCCCCCCCCCACGCTTTACTTCTTCATGGTGACTGCTCAGAATTAACCAAAAACACCAAAAAACGCAATACAACAACCCTAAAACATCTATTTCACCACAAACTAACACCCCATTACCTCAGAAAAAATCCTCCATACACAATTCCCTAATTATTAATCAAATTAAAAAGTTCAACTACACCCCATTGCATCATGGGTAAGCTCTATGTCACAGTATCACATGACCATGTGTGGCTCAGTGTGTGTTCCTATTTTATATATTAAAAGGTACACTGTAAATACGAAGTCAGTGCCAGAAAAGCACTAAACTTACTCACTACAGAGCTCATGAAAACATGTATTTGAAAGTGGGATGGATATTGTAAAATAAGTAAACTTTTGTAAAAGAGATTAAAAAATGTGAAAAAAAAAATAATAATAAATTTCACTCTTTTCCCTGAATACCCAGTTCTTCCCATTATATTTCCCTTGTGTTTTTGATTTCACATACTTTAGACAAGTACCAGTTTCCCAGTGTTCAGTATTGACTACAGAGCCAATACATTAGAGCCTGGGAGACGGGGGCCTTTTAAAGCACGGTCCCCCCACGCTTTACTTCTTCATGGTGACTGCTCAGAATTAACCAAAAACACAAAAAAATGCAATACAACAACCCTAAAACATCTATTTCACCACAAACTAACACCCCATTACCTCAGAAAAAATCCTCCATACACAATTCCCTAATTATTAATCAAATTAAAAAGTTCAGCTACACCCCATTGCATCATGGGTAAGCTCTATGTCACAGTATCACATGACCATGTGTGGCTCAGTGTGTGTTCCTATTTTATATATTAAAAGGTACACTGTAAATACGAAGTCAGTGCCAGAAAAGCACTAAACTTACTCACTACAGAGCTCATGAAAACATGTATTTGAAAGTGGGATGGATATTGTAAAATAAGTAAACTTTTGTAAAAGAGATTAAAAAATGTGAAAAAAAAAATAATAATAAATTTCACTCTTTTCCCTGAATACCCAGTTCTTCCCATTATATTTCCCTTGTGTTTTTGATTTCACATACTTTAGACAAGTACCAGTTTCCCAGTGTTCAGTAATGACTACAGAGCCAATACATTAGAGCCTGGGAGACGGGGGCCTTTTAAAGCACGGTCCCCCCCCCCACGCTTTACTTCTTCATGGTGACTGCTCAGAATTAACCAAAAACACCAAAAAAACGCAATACAACAACCCTAAAACATCTATTTCACCACAAACTAACACCCCATTACCTCAGAAAAAATCCTCCATACACAATTCCCTAATTATTAATCAAATTAAAAAGTTCAACTACACCCCATTGCATCATGGGTAAGCTCTATGTCACAGTATCACATGACCATGTGTGGCTCAGTGTGTGTTCCTATTTTATATATTAAAAGGTACACTGTAAATACGAAGTCAGTGCCAGAAAAGCACTAAACTTACTCACTACAGAGCTCATGAAAACATGTATTTGAAAGTGGGATGGATATTGTAAAATAAGTAAACTTTTGTAAAAGAGATTAAAAAATGTGAAAAAAAAAAATAATAATAAATTTCACTCTTTTCCCTGAATACCCAGTTCTTCCCATTATATTTCCCTTGTGTTTTTGATTTCACATACTTTAGACAAGTACCAGTTTCCCAGTGTTCAGTATTGACTACAGAGCCAATACTTTAGAGCCTGGGAGACGGGGGCCTTTTAAAGCACGGTCCCCCCACGCTTTACTTCTTCATGGTGACTGCTCAGAATTAACCAAAAACACAAAAAAATGCAATACAACAACCCTAAAACATCTATTTCACCACAAACTAACACCCCATTACCTCAGAAAAAATCCTCCATACACAATTCCCTAATTATTAATCAAATTAAAAAGTTCAGCTACACCCCATTGCATCATGGGTAAGCTCTATGTCACAGTATCACATGACCATGTGTGGCTCAGTGTGTGTTCCTATTTTATATATTAAAAGGTACACTGTAAATACGAAGTCAGTGCCAGAAAAGCACTAAACTTACTCACTACAGAGCTCATGAAAACATGTATTTGAAAGTGGGATGGATATTGTAAAATAAGTAAACTTTTGTAAAAGAGATTAAAAAATGTGAAAAAAAAAATAATAATAAATTTCACTCTTTTCCCTGAATACCCAGTTCTTCCCATTATATTTCCCTTGTGTTTTTGATTTCACATACTTTAGACAAGTACCAGTTTCCCAGTGTTCAGTAATGACTACAGAGCCAATACATTAGAGCCTGGGAGACGGGGGCCTTTTAAAGCACGGTCCCCCCACGCTTTACTTCTTCATGGTGACTGCTCAGAATTAACCAAAAACACAAAAAAATGCAATACAACAACCCTAAAACATCTATTTCACCACAAACTAACACCCCATTACCTCAGAAAAAATCCTCCATACACAATTCCCTAATTATTAATCAAATTAAAAAGTTCAACTACACCCCATTGCATCATGGGTAAGCTCTATGTCACAGTATCACATGACCATGTGTGGCTCAGTGTGTGTTCCTATTTTATATATTAAAAGGTACACTGTAAATACGAAGTCAGTGCCAGAAAAGCACTAAACTTACTCACTACAGAGCTCATGAAAACATGTATTTGAAAGTGGGATGGATATTGTAAAATAAGTAAACTTTTGTAAAAGAGATTAAAAAATGTGAAAAAAAATAATAATAAATTTCACTCTTTTCCCTGAATACCCAGTTCTTCCCATTATATTTCCCTTGTGTTTTTGATTTCACATACTTTAGACAAGTACCAGTTTCCCAGTGTTCAGTATTGACTACAGAGCCAATACATTAGAGCCTGGGAGACGGGGGCCTTTTAAAGCACGGTCCCCCCACGCTTTACTTCTTCATGGTGACTGCTCAGAATTAACCAAAAACACCAAAAAATGCAATACAACAACCCTAAAACATCTATTTCACCACAAACTAACACCCCATTACCTCAGAAAAAATCCTCCATACACAATTCCCTAATTATTAATCAAATTAAAAAGTTCAACTACACCCCATTGCATCATGGGTAAGCTCTATGTCACAGTATCACATGACCATGTGTGGCTCAGTGTGTGTTCCTATTTTATATATTAAAAGGTACACTGTAAATACGAAGTCAGTGCCAGAAAAGCACTAAACTTACTCACTACAGAGCTCATGAAAACATGTATTTGAAAGTGGGATGGATATTGTAAAATAAGTAAACTTTTGTAAAAGAGATTAAAAAATGTGAAAAAAAAATAATAATAAATTTCACTCTTTTCCCTGAATACCCAGTTCTTCCCATTATATTTCCCTTGTGTTTTTGATTTCACATACTTTAGACAAGTACCAGTTTCCCAGTGTTCAGTATTGACTACAGAGCCAATACATTAGAGCCTGGGAGACGGGGGCCTTTTAAAGCACGGTCCCCCCACTCTTTACTTCTTCATGGTGACTGCTCAGAATTAACCAAAAACACAAAAAATGCAATACAACAACCCTAAAACATCTATTTCACCACAAACTAACACCCCATTACCTCAGAAAAAATCCTCCATACACAATTCCCTAATTATTAATCAAATTAAAAAGTTCAACTACACCCCATTGCATCATGGGTAAGCTCTATGTCACAGTATCACATGACCATGTGTGGCTCAGTGTGTGTTCCTATTTTATATATTAAAAGGTACACTGTAAATACGAAGTCAGTGCCAGAAAAGCACTAAACTTACTCACTACAGAGCTCATGAAAACATGTATTTGAAAGTGGGATGGATATTGTAAAATAAGTAAACTTTTGTAAAAGAGATTAAAAAATGTGAAAAAAAAAATAATAATAAATTTCACTCTTTTCCCTGAATACCCAGTTCTTCCCATTATATTTCCCTTGTGTTTTTGATTTCACATACTTTAGACAAGTACCAGTTTCCCAGTGTTCAGTAATGACTACAGAGCCAATACATTAGAGCCTGGGAGACGGGGGCCTTTTAAAGCACGGTCCCCCCACGCTTTACTTCTTCATGGTGACTGCTCAGAATTAACCAAAAACACAAAAAAATGCAATACAACAACCCTAAAACATCTATTTCACCACAAACTAACACCCCATTACCTCAGAAAAAATCCTCCATACACAATTCCCTAATTATTAATCAAATTAAAAAGTTCAACTACACCCCATTGCATCATGGGTAAGCTCTATGTCACAGTATCACATGACCATGTGTGGCTCAGTGTGTGTTCCTATTTTATATATTAAAAGGTACACTGTAAATACGAAGTCAGTGCCAGAAAAGCACTAAACTTACTCACTACAGAGCTCATGAAAACATGTATTTGAAAGTGGGATGGATATTGTAAAATAAGTAAACTTTTGTAAAAGAGATTAAAAAATGTGAAAAAAAAATAATAATAAATTTCACTCTTTTCCCTGAATACCCAGTTCTTCCCATTATATTTCCCTTGTGTTTTTGATTTCACATACTTTAGACAAGTACCAGTTTCCCAGTGTTCAGTATTGACTACAGAGCCAATACATTAGAGCCTGGGAGACGGGGGCCTTTTAAAGCACGGTCCCCCCACGCTTTACTTCTTCATGGTGACTGCTCAGAATTAACCAAAAACACCAAAAAATGCAATACAACAACCCTAAAACATCTATTTCACCACAAACTAACACCCCATTACCTCAGAAAAAATCCTCCATACACAATTCCCTAATTATTAATCAAATTAAAAAGTTCAACTACACCCCATTGCATCATGGGTAAGCTCTATGTCACAGTATCACATGACCATGTGTGGCTCAGTGTGTGTTCCTATTTTATATATTAAAAGGTACACTGTAAATACGAAGTCAGTGCCAGAAAAGCACTAAACTTACTCACTACAGAGCTCATGAAAACATGTATTTGAAAGTGGGATGGATATTGTAAAATAAGTAAACTTTTGTAAAAGAGATTAAAAAATGTGAAAAAAAAATAATAATAAATTTCACTCTTTTCCCTGAATACCCAGTTCTTCCCATTATATTTCCCTTGTGTTTTTGATTTCACATACTTTAGACAAGTACCAGTTTCCCAGTGTTCAGTATTGACTACAGAGCCAATACATTAGAGCCTGGGAGACGGGGGCCTTTTAAAGCACGGTCCCCCCACTCTTTACTTCTTCATGGTGACTGCTCAGAATTAACCAAAAACACAAAAAAATGCAATACAACAACCCTAAAACATCTATTTCACCACAAACTAACACCCCATTACCTCAGAAAAAATCCTCCATACACAATTCCCTAATTATTAATCAAATTAAAAAGTTCAACTACACCCCATTGCATCATGGGTAAGCTCTATGTCACAGTATCACATGACCATGTGTGGCTCAGTGTGTGTTCTTATTTTATATATTAAAAGGTACACTGTAAATACGAAGTCAGTGCCAGAAAAGCACTAAACTTACTCACTACAGAGCTCATGAAAACATGTATTTGAAAGTGGGATGGATATTGTAAAATAAGTAAACTTTTGTAAAAGAGATTAAAAAATGTGAAAAAAAAAATAATAATAAATTTCACTCTTTTCCCTGAATACCCAGTTCTTCCCATTATATTTCCCTTGTGTTTTTGATTTCACATACTTTAGACAAGTACCAGTTTCCCAGTGTTCAGTATTGACTACAGAGCCAATACATTAGAGCCTGGGAGACGGGGGCCTTTTAAAGCACGGTCCCCCCACTCTTTACTTCTTCATGGTGACTGCTCAGAATTAACCAAAACACAAAAAAATGCAATACAACAACCCTAAAACATCTATTTCACCACAAACTAACACCCCATTACCTCAGAAAAAATCCTCCATACACAATTCCCTAATTATTAATCAAATTAAAAAGTTCAACTACACCCCATTGCATCATGGGTAAGCTCTATGTCACAGTATCACATGACCATGTGTGGCTCAGTGTGTGTTCCTATTTTATATATTAAAAGGTACACTGTAAATACGAAGTCAGTGCCAGAAAAGCACTAAACTTACTCACTACAGAGCTCATGAAAACATGTATTTGAAAGTGGGATGGATATTGTAAAATAAGTAAACTTTTGTAAAAGAGATTAAAAAATGTGAAAAAAAAAAAATAATAAATTTCACTCTTTTCCCTGAATACCCAGTTCTTCCCATTATATTTCCCTTGTGGTTTTTGATTTCACATACTTTAGACAAGTACCAGTTTCCCAGTGTTCAGTATTGACTACAGAGCCAATACATTAGAGCCTGGGAGACGGGGGCCTTTTAAAGCACGGTCCCCCCACGCTTTACTTCTTCATGGTGACTGCTCAGAATTAACCAAAAACACCAAAAAACGCAATACAACAACCCTAAAACATCTATTTCACCACAAACTAACACCCCATTACCTCAGAAAAAATCCTCCATACACAATTCCCTAATTATTAATCAAATTAAAAAGTTCAACTACACCCCATTGCATCATGGGTAAGCTCTATGTCACAGTATCACATGACCATGTGTGGCTCAGTGTGTGTACCTATTTTATATATTAAAAGGTACACTGTAAATACGAAGTCAGTGCCAGAAAAGCACTAAACTTACTCACTAAAGAGCTCATGAAAACATGTATTTGAAAGTGGGATGGATATTGTAAAATAAGTAAACTTTTGTAAAAGAGATTAAAAAATGTGAAAAAAAAATAATAATAAATTTCACTCTTTTCCCTGAATACCCAGTTCTTCCCATTATATTTCCCTTGTGTTTTTGATTTCACATACTTTAGACAAGTACCAGTTTCCCAGTGTTCAGTAATGACTACAGAGCCAATACATTAGAACCTGGGAGACCGGGGCCTTTTAAAGCAAGGTCCCCCCACGCTTTACTTCTTCATGGTGACTGCTCAGAATTAACCAAAAACACCAAAAAACGCAATACAACAACCCTAAAACATCTATTTCACCACAAACTAACACCCCATTACCTCAGAAAAAATCCTCCATACACAATTCCCTAATTATTAATCAAATTAAAAAGTTCAACTACACCCCATTGCATCATGGGTAAGCTCTATGTCACAGTATCACATGACCATGTGTGGCTCAGTGTGTGTTCCTATTTTATATATTAAAAGGTACACTGTAAATACGAAGTCAGTGCCAGAAAGGCACTAAACTTACTCACTAAAGAGCTCATGAAAACATGTATTTGAAAGTGGGATGGATATTGTAAAATAAGTAAACTTTTGTAAAAGAGATTAAAAAATGTGAAAAAAAAATAATAATAAATTTCACTCTTTTCCCTGAATACCCAGTTCTTCCCATTATATTTCTCTTGTGTTTTTGATTTCACATACTTTAGACAAGTACCAGTTTCCCAGTGTTCAGTAATGACTACAGAGCCAATACATTAGAGCCTGGGAGACGGGGGCCTTTTAAAGCAAGGTCCCCCCACGCTTTACTTCTTCATGGTGACTGCTCAGAATTAACCAAAAACACCAAAAAACGCAATACAACAACCCTAAAACATCTATTTCACCACAAACTAACACCCCATTACCTCAGAAAAAATCCTCCATACACAATTCCCTAATTATTAATCAAATTAAAAAGTTCAACTACACCCCATTGCATCATGGGTAAGCTCTATGTCACAGTATCACATGACCATGTGTGGCTCAGTGTGTGTTCCTATTTTATATATTAAAAGGTACACTGTAAATACGAAGTCAGTGCCAGAAAGGCACTAAACTTACTCACTAAAGAGCTCATGAAAACATGTATTTGAAAGTGGGATGGATATTGTAAAATAAGTAAACTTTTGTAAAAGAGATTAAAAAATGTGAAAAAAAAATAATAATAAATTTCACTCTTTTCCCTGAATACCCAGTTCTTCCCATTATATTTCCCTTGTGTTTTTGATTTCACATACTTTAGACAAGTACCAGTTTCCCAGTGTTCAGTAATGACTACAGAACCAATACATTAGAGCCTGGGAGACGGGGGCCTTTTAAAGCACGGTCCCCCCACGCTTTACTTCTTCATGGTGACTGCTCAGAATTAACCAAAAACACCAAAAAACGCAATACAACAACCCTAAAACATCTATTTCACCACAAACTAACACCCCATTACCTCAGAAAAAATCCTCCATACACAATTCCCTAATTATTAATCAAATTAAAAAGTTCAACTACACCCCATTGCATCATGGGTAAGCTCTATGTCACAGTATCACATGACCATGTGTGGCTCAGTGTGTGTTCCTATTTTATATATTAAAAGGTACACTGTAAATACGAAGTCAGTGCCAGAAAGGCACTAAACTTACTCACTAAAGAGCTCGTGAAAACATGTATTTGAAAGTGGGATGGATATTGTAAAATAAGTAAACTTTTGTAAAAGAGATTAAAAAATGTGAAAAAAAAAATAATAATGAATTTCATTCATTTCCCTGAATACCCAGTTCTTCCCATTATATTTCCCTTGTGTTTTTGATTTCACATACTTTAGACCAGTACCAGTTTCCCAGTGTTCAGTATTGACTACAGAGCCAATACATTAGAGCCTGGGAGACGGGGGCCTTTTAAAGCACGGTCCCCCCCCCCCCCCCACGCTTTACTTCTTCATGGTGACTGCTCAGAATTAACCAAAAACACCAAAAAACGCAATACAACAACCCTAAAACATCTATTTCACCACAAACTAACACCCCATTACCTCAGAAAAAATCCTCCATACACAATTCCCTAATTATTAATCAAATTAAAAAGTTCAACTACACCCCATTGCATCATGGTTAAGCTCTATGTCACAGTATCACATGACCATGTGTGGCTCAGTGTGTGTTCCTATTTTATATATTAAAAGGTACACTGTAAATACGAAGTCAGTGCCAGAAAGGCACTAAACTTACTCACTAAAGAGCTCGTGAAAACATGTATTTGAAAGTGGGATGGATATTGTAAAATAAGTAAACTTTTGTAAAAGAGATTAAAAAATGTGAAAAAAAAATAAGAATGAATTTCATTCATTTCCCTGAATACCCAGTTCTTCCCATTATATTTCCCTTGTGTTTTTGATTTCACATACTTTAGACAAGTACCAGTTTCCCAGTGTTCAGTAATGACTACAGAGCCAATACATTAGAGCCTGGGAGACGGGGGCCTTTTAAAGCACGGTCCCCCCACGCTTTACTTCTTCATGGTGACTGCTCAGAATTAACCAAAAACACCAAAAAACGCAATACAACAACCCTAAAACATCTATTTCACCACAAACTAACACCCCATTACCTCAGAAAAAATCCTCCATACACAATTCCCTAATTATTAATCAAATTAAAAAGTTCAACTACACCCCATTGCATCATGGGTAAGCTCTATGTCACAGTATCACATGACCATGTGTGGCTCAGTGTGTGTTCCTATTTTATATATTAAAAGGTACACTGTAAATACGAAGTCAGTGCCAGAAAAGCACTAAACTTACTCACTACAGAGCTCATGAAAACATGTATTTGAAAGTGGGATGGATATTGTAAAATAAGTAAACTTTTGTAAAAGAGATTAAAAAATGTGAAAAAAAAAATAATAATAAATTTCACTCTTTTCCCTGAATACCCAGTTCTTCCCATTATATTTCCCTTGTGTTTTTGATTTCACATACTTTAGACAAGTACCAGTTTCCCAGTGTTCAGTATTGACTACAGAGCCAATACAGAGCCTGGGAGACGGGGGCCTTTTAAAGCACGGTCCCCCCACGCTTTACTTCTTCATGGTGACTGCTCAGAATTAACCAAAAACACCAAAAAAACGCAATACAACAACCCTAAAACATCTATTTCACCACAAACTAACACCCCATTACCTCAGAAAAAATCCTCCATACACAATTCCCTAATTATTAATCAAATTAAAAAGTTCAACTACACCCCATTGCATCATGGGTAAGCTCTATGTCACAGTATCACATGACCATGTGTGGCTCAGTGTGTGTTCCTATTTTATATATTAAAAGGTACACTGTAAATACGAAGTCAGTGCCAGAAAGGCACTAAACTTACTCACTAAAGAGCTCATGAAAACATGTATTTGAAAGTGGGATGGATATTGTAAAATAAGTAAACTTTTGTAAAAGAGATTAAAAAATGTGAAAAAAAAATAATAATAAATTTCACTCTTTTCCCTGAATACCCAGTTCTTCCCATTATATTTCCCTTGTGTTTTTGATTTCACATACTTTAGACAAGTACCAGTTTCCCAGTGTTCAGTAATGACTACAGAACCAATACATTAGAGCCTGGGAGACGGGGGCCTTTTAAAGCACGGTCCCCCCACGCTTTACTTCTTCATGGTGACTGCTCAGAATTAACCAAAAACACCAAAAAACGCAATACAACAACCCTAAAACATCTATTTCACCACAAACTAACACCCCATTACCTCAGAAAAAATCCTCCATACACAATTCCCTAATTATTAATCAAATTAAAAAGTTCAACTACACCCCATTGCATCATGGGTAAGCTCTATGTCACAGTATCACATGACCATGTGTGGCTCAGTGTGTGTTCCTATTTTATATATTAAAAGGTACACTGTAAATACGAAGTCAGTGCCAGAAAGGCACTAAACTTACTCACTAAAGAGCTCGTGAAAACATGTATTTGAAAGTGGGATGGATATTGTAAAATAAGTAAACTTTTGTAAAAGAGATTAAAAAATGTGAAAAAAAAAATAATAATGAATTTCATTCATTTCCCTGAATACCCAGTTCTTCCCATTATATTTCCCTTGTGTTTTTGATTTCACATACTTTAGACCAGTACCAGTTTCCCAGTGTTCAGTATTGACTACAGAGCCAATACATTAGAGCCTGGGAGACGGGGGCCTTTTAAAGCACGGTCCCCCCCCCCCCCCCACGCTTTACTTCTTCATGGTGACTGCTCAGAATTAACCAAAAACACCAAAAAACGCAATACAACAACCCTAAAACATCTATTTCACCACAAACTAACACCCCATTACCTCAGAAAAAATCCTCCATACACAATTCCCTAATTATTAATCAAATTAAAAAGTTCAACTACACCCCATTGCATCATGGTTAAGCTCTATGTCACAGTATCACATGACCATGTGTGGCTCAGTGTGTGTTCCTATTTTATATATTAAAAGGTACACTGTAAATACGAAGTCAGTGCCAGAAAGGCACTAAACTTACTCACTAAAGAGCTCGTGAAAACATGTATTTGAAAGTGGGATGGATATTGTAAAATAAGTAAACTTTTGTAAAAGAGATTAAAAAATGTGAAAAAAAAATAAGAATGAATTTCATTCATTTCCCTGAATACCCAGTTCTTCCCATTATATTTCCCTTGTGTTTTTGATTTCACATACTTTAGACAAGTACCAGTTTCCCAGTGTTCAGTAATGACTACAGAGCCAATACATTAGAGCCTGGGAGACGGGGGCCTTTTAAAGCACGGTCCCCCCACGCTTTACTTCTTCATGGTGACTGCTCAGAATTAACCAAAAACACCAAAAAACGCAATACAACAACCCTAAAACATCTATTTCACCACAAACTAACACCCCATTACCTCAGAAAAAATCCTCCATACACAATTCCCTAATTATTAATCAAATTAAAAAGTTCAACTACACCCCATTGCATCATGGGTAAGCTCTATGTCACAGTATCACATGACCATGTGTGGCTCAGTGTGTGTTCCTATTTTATATATTAAAAGGTACACTGTAAATACGAAGTCAGTGCCAGAAAAGCACTAAACTTACTCACTACAGAGCTCATGAAAACATGTATTTGAAAGTGGGATGGATATTGTAAAATAAGTAAACTTTTGTAAAAGAGATTAAAAAATGTGAAAAAAAAAATAATAATAAATTTCACTCTTTTCCCTGAATACCCAGTTCTTCCCATTATATTTCCCTTGTGTTTTTGATTTCACATACTTTAGACAAGTACCAGTTTCCCAGTGTTCAGTATTGACTACAGAGCCAATACAGAGCCTGGGAGACGGGGGCCTTTTAAAGCACGGTCCCCCCACGCTTTACTTCTTCATGGTGACTGCTCAGAATTAACCAAAAACACAAAAAAATGCAATACAACAACCCTAAAACATCTATTTCACCACAAACTAACACCCCATTACCTCAGAAAAAATCCTCCATACACAATTCCCTAATTATTAATCAAATTAAAAAGTTCAACTACACCCCATTGCATCATGGGTAAGCTCTATGTCACAGTATCACATGACCATGTGTGGCTCAGTGTGTGTTCCTATTTTATATATTAAAAGGTACACTGTAAATACGAAGTCAGTGCCAGAAAGGCACTAAACTTACTCACTAAAGAGCTCGTGAAAACATGTATTTGAAAGTGGGATGGATATTGTAAAATAAGTAAACTTTTGTAAAAGAGATTAAAAAATGTGAAAAAAAAAATAATAATGAATTTCATTCATTTCCCTGAATACCCAGTTCTTCCCATTATATTTCCCTTGTGTTTTTGATTTCACATACTTTAGACAAGTACCAGTTTCCCAGTGTTCAGTATTGACTACAGAGCCAATACATTAGAGCCTGGGAGACGGGGGCCTTTTAAAGCACGGTCCCCCCCCCCCACGCTTTACTTCTTCATGGTGACTGCTCAGAATTAACCAAAAACACCAAAAAACGCAATACAACAACCCTAAAACATCTATTTCACCACAAACTAACACCCCATTACCTCAGAAAAAATCCTCCATACACAATTCCCTAATTATTAATCAAATTAAAAAGTTTAACTACACCCCATTGCATCATGGTTAAGCTCTATGTCACAGTATCACATGACCATGTGTGGCTCAGTGTGTGTTCCTATTTTATATATTAAAAGGTACACTGTAAATACGAAGTCAGTGCCAGAAAAGCACTAAACTTACTCACTACAGAGCTCATGAAAACATGTATTTGAAAGTGGGATGGATATTGTAAAATAAGTAAACTTTTGTAAAAGAGATTAAAAAATGTGAAAAAAAAAATAATAATAAATTTCACTCTTTTCCCTGAATACCCAGTTCTTCCCATTATATTTCCCTTGTGTTTTTGATTTCACATACTTTAGACAAGTACCAGTTTCCCAGTGTTCAGTATTGACTACAGAGCCAATACATTAGAGCCTGGGAGACGGGGGCCTTTTAAAGCACGGTCCCCCCACGCTTTACTTCTTCATGGTGACTGCTCAGAATTAACCAAAACACAAAAAAATGCAATACAACAACCCTAAAACATCTATTTCACCACAAACTAACACCCCATTACCTCAGAAAAAATCCTCCATACACAATTCCCTAATTATTAATCAAATTAAAAAGTTCAACTACACCCCATTGCATCATGGGTAAGCTCTATGTCACAGTATCACATGACCATGTGTGGCTCAGTGTGTGTTCCTATTTTATATATTAAAAGGTACACTGTAAATACGAAGTCAGTGCCAGAAAGGCACTAAACTTACTCACTAAAGAGCTCGTGAAAACATGTATTTGAAAGTGGGATGGATATTGTAAAATAAGTAAACTTTTGTAAAAGAGATTAAAAAATGTGAAAAAAAAAATAATAATGAATTTCATTCATTTCCCTGAATACCCAGTTCTTCCCATTATATTTCCCTTGTGTTTTTGATTTCACATACTTTAGACCAGTGGTTTTCAACCTGTGGGCCGCGGCCCCCCAGTGGGCCGCAGACGTAGCGCAAGGGGGCCGTAGGCCAAAATTATTATTATTTTTTTTTTATTATTATTATTAAGTATTTTTTCTCCAAGAAATAGATTAGTTCAGCATATTTCAGATAGTTCAGCATATTTAGTTAGTTTATTTGCAAAACGTGTTTAGTTTGAGTTTTTTTTGGAGTAGTACAGTCACATGACACGCAGCGCTGGCTAGTGAATTGACTAGCTAGTTAGTTAGCTAATTCAGTCTGAGTGAAGCTGTTGTCTTGTGTACGCATCATGGATAAATGGTTAAAAACAGGGTCTTTGACAACAAAGGACCCTGAAGCTGGACCATCTACAAGTGAAGCAGCCACTGTATCTGTTCCTGAGAGAACCAAGCATAAACTGAAACGGAGAAAATACAGCAGTGAGTACCTAGCACTAGGCTTTACGTGCACAGGAACAGAAAACGAGCCGCTACCACTCTGCGTTGTGTGTTCGGAGGTCTTGGCGAATGAAGCGTTGAAGCCAACCAAGTTACGTCGACATTTGGAGACTAAACACAGCGAGTATGCATCTAAACCTGTGGAATTTTTTGAGAACAAGCTTAAAGAATACCAAAGCAGGAAAAAGACCCTTGAATTGGCCTGCTCTGGAACCGATAATGCTAAAGCTGTTGAGGCGTCCTACCGTGTTGCGCAGCTTATAGCAAAGGCTGGAAAGCCACATACGATTGGGGAGAGTTTGATTTTACCTGCTGCGAAAGAGATGGTTAGCGTGATGTTGGGAGAAAAACCCTGCAAGCAACTGAATCTCATATCACTTTCTGACAACACAGTTGAACGACGAATAAATGAAATGGCACATGATGTAACCCAGCAGCTTATAAAGAGAGTTCGAGAGAGTCGCTTTTATGCAATACAACTGGATGAATCTACTGACATTGCAAATCTTTCCAACCTTCTTGCATTTGTGAGGTATGAGCATAACCGTGAAATATTTGAAGACATACTATTTTGTAAGCCTCTACCCACCAAGACAACTGCTGTAGCTATTTTTGATGTTTTGAATGCATTTATTGTGTCGAACGGAATTGAGTGGTCCAAATGTGTGGGAGTTAGCACTGATGGAGCAAGGGCAATGATGGGACAACGCAGCGGAGTCATTGCGCGCGTGAAAGCTGTAGCACCGCTGGCGACTTCTGTCCACTGCAGTTTACACAGAGAAGCATTAGCTGCCAAGAGAATGTCAAGAGACCTTAAAATTGTGCTGGATGAGGCAGTGAAGATAGTTAACTTCATTAAGAGTCGGCCACTCCAATCCCGTTTATTTCGTGTTCTATGCGAGGAAATGGGCAGCAGTCACGTTCAGCTTCTTTTACATACTGAGGTAAGGTGGCTTTCTCGCGGCAAGGTGCTGGCTCGACTTTTTGAATTGAGGGATGAAGTAAGAATTTTTTTATTGGACTCAAACTTTGAACTTTCAGACCGCTTCACTGATTTTGAGTGGCTTGCTAAATTGAGTTACCTCTCAGACATTTTTACCCACTTGAATGGACTCAACATTAGCCTTCAAGGCAAATCAGTGACAGCGTTTCACGTTCAAAACAAAATCGAAGCTACAATAAAGAAGCTGGACATGTGGACCAAGCGTGTGGAACAGTCAAACTACGAGTCATTTGACAATCTGTCAGATTTTCTGACAAAAGAAAATGCTTCTCTGCCGAATGCGGTTTCAAGACCGATTGTTGAGCACCTGCAAAGTTTGAAAATGCAGCTACGTGATTACTTTCCAGCTCTAGACGTTCATTTCAGCTGGATAGAAAATCCCTTTGTCGACATATGCCAAGGAGCCATCGCAAGTCTGAGTGCATCTGAGGAGGACCGCCTTATTGATCTCTCTTGTGACAGTGCTTTAAAATTGATTTTTTCACAAAAGTCCTTGGTAAATTTTTGGCTTCATGCTAGGTCAGAGTACCCTGATCTTTCAGACAAGGCAGTGAGATTCCTGATGCCGTTTCCCACAACGTATCTCTGCGAAACTGGATTTTCTATGTTGGTGGCACTCAAGACCAAATACAGGAATAGGCTTAATGTTGAGCCAGACCTCCGTTTGCAACTTTCTGCACTTCAGCCTGACATCCACCACTTGGTAGCTGGCAAACAACATCAGCCATCTCATTAGGTGAGTGACAAAAAGTGCTGTAAATGGTTAGTTTCTTTTGTTTGTGTGATTATGCAGTCAGTTTCACAAGTCACGTGGATGGTTGCACTGTATTTGGTTTTAAACGGCAATAAAAATAATCTGGGGGGCCGTAGAAAGTTTTGGGCTGGGTTAAGTGGGCCTTGGGTTGCAAAAGGTTGGGAACCCCTGCTTTAGACAAGTACCAGTTTCCCAGTGTTCAGTATTGACTACAGAGCCAATACATTAGAGCCTGGGAGACGGGGGCCTTTTAAAGCACGGTCCCCCCCCCCCCCACGCTTTACTTCTTCATGGTGACTGCTCAGAATTAACCAAAAACACCAAAAAACGCAATACAACAACCCTAAAACATCTATTTCACCACAAACTAACACCCCATTACCTCAGAAAAAGCCCTCCATACACAATTCCCTAATTATTAATCAAATTAAAAAGTTCAACTACACCCCATTGCATCATGGTTAAGCTCTATGTCACAGTATCACATGACCATGTGTGGCTCAGTGTGTGTTCCTATTTTATATATTAAAAGGTACACTGTAAATACGAAGTCAGTGCCAGAAAAGCACTAAACTTACTCACTACAGAGCTCATGAAAACATGTATTTGAAAGTGGGATGGATATTGTAAAATAAGTAAACTTTTGTAAAAGAGATTAAAAAATGTGAAAAAAAAAATAATAATAAATTTCACTCTTTTCCCTGAATACCCAGTTCTTCCCATTATATTTCCCTTGTGTTTTTGATTTCACATACTTTAGACAAGTACCAGTTTCCCAGTGTTCAGTATTGACTACAGAGCCAATACATTAGAGCCTGGGAGACGGGGGCCTTTTAAAGCACGGTCCCCCCACGCTTTACTTCTTCATGGTGACTGCTCAGAATTAACCAAAAACACAAACAAATGCAATACAACAACCCTAAAACATCTATTTCACCACAAACTAACACCCCATTACCTCAGAAAAAATCCTCCATACACAATTCCCTAATTATTAATCAAATTAAAAAGTTCAACTACACCCCATTGCATCATGGGTAAGCTCTTTGTCACAGTATCACATGACCATGTGTGGCTCAGTGTGTGTTCCTATTTTATATATTAAAAGGTACACTGTAAATACGAAGTCAGTGCCAGAAAAGCACCAAACTTACTCACTACAGAGCTCATGAAAACATGTATTTGAAAGTGGGATGGATATTGTAAAATAAGTAAACTTTTGTAAAAGAGATTAAAAAATGTGAAAAAAAAATAATAATAAATTTCACTCTTTTCCCTGAATACCCAGTTCTTCCCATTATATTTCCCTTGTGTTTTTGATTTCACATACTTTAGACAAGTACCAGTTTCCCAGTGTTCAGTAATGACTACAGAGCCAATACATTAGAGCCTGGGAGACGGGGGCCTTTTAAAGCACGGTCCCCCCACGCTTTACTTCTTCATGGTGACTGCTCAGAATTAACCAAAAACACCAAAAAACGCAATACAACAACCCTAAAACATCTATTTCACCACAAACTAACACCCCATTACCTCAGAAAAAATCCTCCATACACAATTCCCTAATTATTAATCAAATTAAAAAGTTCAACTACACCCCATTGCATCATGGGTAAGCTCTTTGTCACAGTATCACATGACCATGTGTGGCTCAGTGTGTGTTCCTATTTTATATATTAAAAGGTACACTGTAAATACGAAGTCAGTGCCAGAAAAGCACTAAACTTACTCACTACAGAGCTCATGAAAACATGTATTTGAAAGTGGGATGGATATTGTAAAATAAGTAAACTTTTGTAAAAGAGATTAAAAAATGTGAAAAAAAAATAATAATAAATTTCACTCTTTTCCCTGAATACCCAGTTCTTCCCATTATATTTCCCTTGTGTTTTTGATTTCACATACTTTAGACAAGTACCAGTTTCCCAGTGTTCAGTATTGACTACAGAGCCAATACATTAGAGCCTGGGAGACGGGGGCCTTTTAAAGCACGGTCCCCCCACGCTTTACTTCTTCATGGTGACTGCTCAGAATTAACCAAAAACACAAAAAAACGCAATACAACAACCCTAAAACATCTATTTCACCACAAACTAACACCCCATTACCTCAGAAAAAATCCTCCATACACAATTCCCTAATTATTAATCAAATTAAAAAGTTCAACTACACCCCATTGCATCATGGTTAAGCTCTATGTCACAGTATCACATGACCATGTGTGGCTCAGTGTGTGTTCCTATTTTATATATTAAAAGGTACACTGTAAATACGAAGTCAGTGCCAGAAAGGCACTAAACTTACTCACTAAAGAGCTCGTGAAAACATGTATTTGAAAGTGGGATGGATATTGTAAAATAAGTAAACTTTTGTAAAAGAGATTAAAAAATGTGAAAAAAAAATAAGAATGAATTTCATTCATTTCCCTGAATACCCAGTTCTTCCCATTATATTTCCCTTGTGTTTTTGATTTCACATACTTTAGACAAGTACCAGTTTCCCAGTGTTCAGTAATGACTACAGAGCCAATACATTAGAGCCTGGGAGACGGGGGCCTTTTAAAGCACGGTCCCCCCACGCTTTACTTCTTCATGGTGACTGCTCAGAATTAACCAAAAACACCAAAAAACGCAATACAACAACCCTAAAACATCTATTTCACCACAAACTAACACCCCATTACCTCAGAAAAAATCCTCCATACAAAATTCCCTAATTATTAATCAAATTAAAAAGTTCAACTACACCCCATTGCATCATGGGTAAGCTCTATGTCACAGTATCACATGACCATGTGTGGCTCAGTGTGTGTTCCTATTTTATATATTAAAAGGTACACTGTAAATACGAAGTCAGTGCCAGAAAAGCACTAAACTTACTCACTACAGAGCTCATGAAAACATGTATTTGAAAGTGGGATGGATATTGTAAAATAAGTAAACTTTTGTAAAAGAGATTAAAAAATGTGAAAAAAAAAAAAATAATAAATTTCACTCTTTTCCCTGAATACCCAGTTCTTCCCATTATATTTCCCTTGTGTTTTTGATTTCACATACTTTAGACAAGTACCAGTTTCCCAGTGTTCAGTATTGACTACAGAGCCAATACATTAGAGCCTGGGAGACGGGGGCCTTTTAAAGCACGGTCCCCCCACGCTTTACTTCTTCATGGTGACTGCTCAGAATTAACCAAAAACACCAAAAAATGCAATACAACAACCCTAAAACATCTATTTCACCACAAACTAACACCCCATTACCTCAGAAAAAATCCTCCATACACAATTCCCTAATTATTAATCAAATTAAAAAGTTCAACTACACCCCATTGCATCATGGGTAAGCTCTATGTCACAGTATCACATGACCATGTGTGGCTCAGTGTGTGTTCCTATTTTATATATTAAAAGGTACACTGTAAATACGAAGTCAGTGCCAGAAAAGCACTAAACTTACTCACTAAAGAGCTCATGAAAACATGTATTTGAAAGTGGGATGGATATTGTAAAATAAGTAAACTTTTGTAAAAGAGATTAAAAAATGTGAAAAAAAAAATAATAATAAATTTCACTCTTTTCCCTGAATACCCAGTTCTTCCCATTATATTTCCCTTGTGTTTTTGATTTCACATACTTTAGACAAGTACCAGTTTCCCAGTGTTCAGTATTGACTACAGAGCCAATACATTAGAGCCTGGGAGACGGGGGCCTTTTAAAGCACGGTCCCCCCACGCTTTACTTCTTCATGGTGACTGCTCAGAATTAACCAAAAACACCAAAAAACGCAATACAACAACCCTAAAACATCTATTTCACCACAAACTAACACCCCATTACCTCAGAAAAAATCCTCCATACACAATTCCCTAATTATTAATCAAATTAAAAAGTTCAACTACACCCCATTGCATCATGGGTAAGCTCTTTGTCACAGTATCACATGACCATGTGTGGCTCAGTGTGTGTTCCTATTTTATATATTAAAAGGTACACTGTAAATACGAAGTCAGTGCCAGAAAAGCACTAAACTTACTCACTACAGAGCTCATGAAAACATGTATTTGAAAGTGGGATGGATATTGTAAAATAAGTAAACTTTTGTAAAAGAGATTAAAAAATGTGAAAAAAAATAATAATAAATTTCACTCTTTTCCCTGAATACCCAGTTCTTCCCATTATATTTCCCTTGTGTTTTTGATTTCACATACTTTAGACAAGTACCAGTTTCCCAGTGTTCAGTATTGACTACAGAGCCAATACATTAGAGCCTGGGAGACGGGGGCCTTTTAAAGCACGGTCCCCCCACGCTTTACTTCTTCATGGTGACTGCTCAGAATTAACCAAAAACACCAAAAAACGCAATACAACAACCCTAAAACATCTATTTCACCACAAACTAACACCCCATTACCTCAGAAAAAATCCTCCATACACAATTCCCTAATTATTAATCAAATTAAAAAGTTCAACTACACCCCATTGCATCATGGTTAAGCTCTATGTCACAGTATCACATGACCATGTGTGGCTCAGTGTGTGTTCCTATTTTATATATTAAAAGGTACACTGTAAATACGAAGTCAGTGCCAGAAAGGCACTAAACTTACTCACTAAAGAGCTCGTGAAAACATGTATTTGAAAGTGGGATGGATATTGTAAAATAAGTAAACTTTTGTAAAAGAGATTAAAAAATGTGAAAAAAAAATAAGAATGAATTTCATTCATTTCCCTGAATACCCAGTTCTTCCCATTATATTTCCCTTGTGTTTTTGATTTCACATACTTTAGACAAGTACCAGTTTCCCAGTGTTCAGTAATGACTACAGAGCCAATACATTAGAGCCTGGGAGACGGGGGCCTTTTAAAGCACGGTCCCCCCACGCTTTACTTCTTCATGGTGACTGCTCAGAATTAACCAAAAACACCAAAAAACGCAATACAACAACCCTAAAACATCTATTTCACCACAAACTAACACCCCATTACCTCAGAAAAAATCCTCCATACACAATTCCCTAATTATTAATCAAATTAAAAAGTTCAACTACACCCCATTGCATCATGGTTAAGCTCTATGTCACAGTATCACATGACCATGTGTGGCTCAGTGTGTGTTCCTATTTTATATATTAAAAGGTACACTGTAAATACGAAGTCAGTGCCAGAAAGGCACTAAACTTACTCACTAAAGAGCTCGTGAAAACATGTATTTGAAAGTGGGATGGATATTGTAAAATAAGTAAACTTTTGTAAAAGAGATTAAAAAATGTGAAAAAAAAATAAGAATGAATTTCATTCATTTCCCTGAATACCCAGTTCTTCCCATTATATTTCCCTTGTGTTTTTGATTTCACATACTTTAGACAAGTACCAGTTTCCCAGTGTTCAGTAATGACTACAGAGCCAATACATTAGAGCCTGGGAGACGGGGGCCTTTTAAAGCACGGTCCCCCCACGCTTTACTTCTTCATGGTGACTGCTCAGAATTAACCAAAAACACCAAAAAACGCAATACAACAACCCTAAAACATCTATTTCACCACAAACTAACACCCCATTACCTCAGAAAAAATCCTCCATACACAATTCCCTAATTATTAATCAAATTAAAAAGTTCAACTACACCCCATTGCATCATGGGTAAGCTCTATGTCACAGTATCACATGACCATGTGTGGCTCAGTGTGTGTTCCTATTTTATATATTAAAAGGTACACTGTAAATACGAAGTCAGTGCCAGAAAAGCACTAACCTTACTCACTACAGAGCTCATGAAAACATGTATTTGAAAGTGGGATGGATATTGTAAAATAAGTAAACTTTTGTAAAAGAGATTAAAAAATGTGAAAAAAAAAAAATAATGAATTTCATTCATTTCCCTGAATACCCAGTTCTTCCCATTATATTTCCCTTGTGTTTTTGATTTCACATACTTTAGACAAGTACCAGTTTCCCAGTGTTCAGTATTGACTACAGAGCCAATACATTAGAGTCTGGGAGACGGGGGCCTTTTAAAGCACGGTCCCCCCCCCCCACGCTTTACTTCTTCATGGTGACTGCTCAGAATTAACCAAAAACACCAAAAAACGCAATACAACAACCCTAAAACATCTATTTCACCACAAACTAACACCCCATTACCTCAGAAAAAATCCTCCATACACAATTCCCTAATTATTAATCAAATTAAAAAGTTCAACTACACCCCATTGCATCATGGGTAAGCTCTATGTCACAGTATCACATGACCATGTGTGGCTCAGTGTGTGTTCCTATTTTATATATTAAAAGGTACACTGTAAATACGAAGTCAGTGCCAAAAAAGCACTAAACTTACTCACTACAGAGCTCATGAAAACATGTATTTGAAAGTGGGATGGATATTGTAAAATAAGTAAACTTTTGTAAAAGAGATTAAAAAATGTGAAAAAAAAATAATAATAAATTTCACTCTTTTCCCTGAATACCCAGTTCTTCCCATTATATTTCCCTTGTAGCGGCTCAGTGGTTTAATACCTGGTGCTAATTGAGATGTTGAAATAATTTTTAATTGGGCGCCAGTTATTAAATTAATTTAATTAGATTAATTAATTAATTAATTAATTAATCAAATTAATTAATAACACAAGACATCTCAGGGTGTGGTTTCTACAGGTGACAGAAATTTTCATAACCAAGTTATCCAGAAAAACACACTGAAATGACAGGTTTTGTAAAATAAAAGTATTTATTAAATCACACAGATATGAGTAAATAATTCATTAAAAAGTCATAATGTAGCCATTATATATCAAATCATAGTGTAGAATAATAAATGAGAAATAAAAGAACAAACATGTTATAATACTGGTATGAAAGGAATAAAGATTAATAGAACTATTAAGTGAATATTTCTAAATAAGGGTCTAAATGTAATGAGGTCAAACTAATCAAATGAGAACACTAAAATAAGTAGATAAGTAAGATATTTTACGGCCTACAAAGATCATCCCTTTCGCCAAATAACTAAAAATTAATCTATACTAAGAAGAGAGTTAAGAACAATAACCAAACTAGACTTGACCAACCAAACACCAATTACTGAGAGAAATACCCAAACTGCCTTACTCTGAGACGTCTACAAAGGGGGGTCCCCATCGGTTCGGTCCGCTGTTTAAACCTCTTGTTCGGCTGACATCCTGCACCCCTAGAAGGTCCGGTGTGGACCCATCCGCAGGGTAAAGATGGTGCTCTGTGGGCCAGCGGCGCACCTGGACGACACCCGCTTCTAGTCTCTGCACAGGGAAGACCTTCCCTGGAGCTGGATCGGCTGGCGTACTCTCTCGGTGATCCGTCGGTTGGTCTAGTTGGTTTACTGAACTATATTAACTATCTTGGCAAGCAGGAGAACTCCGTAGATCATAAAATAGCCTAGTTATTTAACCTAGGATAGCTAATATTAATATACTTGAAGATTAAATGCACTAGTCTAAGAAAACTAACTTAAGATGACTACACTAACAGTCTATCCTTTTTCCATCTCAACTACATCTTCTTCTCCTCTCCTCAACTCCAAACTGAACTGAACTGCAAACTCCTCCAACTGAACTGAACTAAACTCTGAACTGGAAACTCTAAACTGGCAACTGAACTGTGTCTGCCCAGTTTACTATTAGTCTCTGTGGCCTGTTTGGCCCCTGAGCTATGATTGGCCCTGTGGCCCAAATGTCTGTGTTTTGATTGGTCTAGGAGCAATTTCAAACTTTGGTGGGGATTCACAAAGGGCCATAAAACCCCCCCTAGCTCACATGGTCAGCATGCTTCAGAATTTTTCTAATAGATCAAACCAAAAGAAAACTCAATTAAACAGTGGATCAAAATACATTTTTCAGCATATCAGTTTGTGATGATAAATTCAGGAAACACAATCTTACAATTGAATCACAATAAATGTAATATATATATATTGCCCACAAACAGTTTTGTAATACTCAAGATAATCTTAGAAATACAATGATGGATGGTACTCTGTCAGAAAGAGATCAAGAGTCATGATATTATTTAAACCCAATTAAATCACTTAAAAGAAAATACATGATTAAACCACTGATAACCAAATAAAGCTATATTATCAAATGCTAATTAAACCTTGTTGATTCAGACTTGAATGTGTAGGAGAATTCAATCAGGACACATCCAAACACATATACCATATACCAGACACATATACCATTATTTAGTAAACCTTCTATAAAACACCTTTTTTATATAGTCAATATATATGTATTTTAAGCAAAATCTTCTTAGTGAGAAATTCCTCTTCTCTGCTGAGTGTTTAGATAAGCGGCTGTCGTCGGAATTTACGACCGTGGGGGAAGTTGGTGAAGTTGGTGTTGGGAATGTAATTTCCAAGCTAAGAGCATTCATTTTAACTTCATGAATCTTATTTCTAAGTGGTTGCAGAAAGCACAAACCCCTAAATTGGTATAATATATTTGGTGAATTTACAATTTCCAAGGCATTCATTAAGTTTTGAACCCTCTCTCAAGTCCCGTAGTCCCGTCCTTGTCCTGGTGATTGTGCTGTTGGCAAAACCACAATTGTGCACAGTTCCAGATGTTTAAACATTAACGGTCCTAAATCCAGATTTACGACTGACAGCGTCTGAAGGAATGTCAAAAAAGAATTTAAAAATGTTTACCCTGACTTGCATTTAGGGTTCTCGAGCGAGGCTGAGTGAAGAAATAGTCAGGAAATGTCATTTTGAAATTTAAGGCTGTTTGAAAAAGATAACTCCAAGGCTTTTAGAGTGTTCTGGGGGTTGAAGTTCCTTATAGACCATAAAGTGGGGGTAGTGTGTGTGTGTGTGTGTGTGTGTGTGTGTGTGTCCAAGCGATGCAGGAATCCTCTGTTTAATCCACTACATTCCCCCCCCATCGATCGATGGGCCACTGGACGTTGGGTCATCGGTCGATGTCAACGTGGATTTCTGTAGACAGAGCATGTTAGGGTACATCTTTCATGCAATTGGTGTCTTGTTGGTCATGCTTTCTTAAGACAATCTACTACAAGGTCGCTGACAGAGTTTTTGGTCTAATGGATATACAATTTCTCTGATGATCAGTTTTTTTTTTTTGTTGTAGCTATTGGCTTTTGGTTCTGAATAGAATAGTTAATTTAATGTGATAGTGTGGCAACAAGCATATGAAAGGATCACAAATAGTTTGCTAGCTATTTGTTCCTTTATAACTTTATCAAGACAACCTACCCATAAGGTATGCTTCAATAATTAGCCACTACTTAGTCAACAATTGAGAACAATATAGCGGAGCAAACGTAGTCAGAAGGGAAACAAAATATGTTTGGGCACCTGAAGAGAAGAGAAAAAAAAAATTGGCACCCCCCCCTTCTCCATGTATTTATTATACTGCTATGCTAATGGTTTGAAATGGTGATTCAAACACTAGGTTTAACAAAATATCCAATTTGTTGTGAGTTATGCTACTTGGATAGGTGAGTTCCAGACAGTGAATGTGTGGTACTTTCTCAATTTAACAATTGCGTCAGGCCAGAAAATGGTGGACAATGAACACTCAGTGTGTGGCCCAGTATTATGATTTAACCTAGGGCATTATTGGTCCCGACTTGTCCCATGGGGCTTTTGCATAGTTTAATTGGGTTACAGTGAACTTGTTTGAGAATCGGTTTAATAAAACACTGACGATGCGGGATCTGGTTCCAGATGCGAGACAGTTTGTCTGCCTCTGCATGAGGACCAAACCAATGAGACCTGAGCTCGCGAATTGTTTTGCCAGTGCTGTGCTGGGACCTCACTAGTAGCTTGTCAGCAGTGTAGCACAATGGTTGGTAGCCAAGCGTGCTTTTTCCCAGTTTTGGGTGTTTCCGCAGTTCACCGCTAGAACGGTGAGATATACCAACACCTGAGAAAGTGTGGTTCAGCGAAAAAGTTGTGGCCTGAGCCATTTCAGTAGGGTCTGGGGGACGTCCCCCCCATCTGGCAAATACACCTGCCACAGTGATGAGATGTTTGTTCCTTCGAACAAATTTCATGAGTCTTTCGACCCAATCCATTTGTGGAATTGGCCATATACCCCACAGATCTTCTGAAGATTGGGGCTGAAAACACACTAGCCTTTTTCCAACAAGTGGCAGATATGTCAATTGTGGGAATGCTTGGTGTGTTTCCCCCATCATTTTGTGGTCCACCCATGGGTGATCGAGGGTCTGGGCTAGGCTCTCCCCCCCATGGCTCTGAGGCACCACGAATGAAGATGAAGCGTGTGTATCTGGGGCATAAACAAACAGGCCCTTGAGCATCCTGAAAGACGCACAGTAAGTGGCAAGTGGATCAAGGTGAAATGCCAGTGTTCTGAAAGAAGTGTTGTCACATGCACCAATTGTCATGTTAACTTTCCATTTGATCTGAGCATTCCGAAAAGCACATCCATCTGTGTAGATGGTGGGAATGTTTTTACATTCATAAGAATCCAAAGGACTGTGTTTGTTTGGAACCACTGGTGCAGGAACAAGAAGAGAACAATCCTTTTGGTGCACGAACAGAGGATCACAGTTAGTCCGTGGCAAGGAACCTGCAGGTGTTCTGTGAACAGCTGACTTGTCAGCCCATGGAACAAAGATTTCACCGTTGACCGTTGTGTTAAGAGTGAATGACTTTCCAGCTTTTGGGTTGTACTCATCTACAGCCGTAGAGGGAGTCAATGCCCATGAACAGGTGTTTTGTTTTAGAATCATGGTAGGGGATTCTGAGGATGGTGGTTTCAGAACCCTGACAGTGAGCTTCTCATTGATTCCCGTGGAATTTGAAGGTTCAATGAGCTTGTGTGGCTCAATGTTGCTAGCAACATGATAGCATTGAACTCTATCCTGTGCCTTAGGACAGGGCAGGGGTTCACAAACCTGTGCCCAGATCCTACGATGCTGAAAGTCAATCAATGGTTTGAACCGGTCAAAGAGGTCTTTGCCAAAGAGCAATGGGACGTTCTCCAACGGAGAAATGTGAATTGGATGGGTGAGGCTCATTGGACCGATGGCAACGTGCACCAGGGCTGCAGAATGCAGAGTGATACCAGTGTGCGAATATGGTTGAAGGTGAAGAGCACACTTTTTCAGAGGTATCTTTTTGTTGTTTCGGCGGGCTGTCGCCCTCACCTGGTCAAAAAGTGAATTTGACATTAAAGAAATGTCTGACCCCGTGTCCAAAAGAGCTTCATACCCGAACACATCTTCCAGCCAGGTGGCTAGGTAGAATTTTGGTGTTGAACCTTTCTCGGTTAAGCAACCCAAGAATTGTTTAGGTGGTGGATCCTCCAGGCTGAGGGAAGAAGCTTCCTCAGTGTGGTTGTTTTCAGCGTCTGGCTGTACAACCAAGGCTGCATTGGGGTGGATGGATTTCGCACCCCCCCAAGCAGGTTGATCTGGAGCTTGGACAATTGGCAAGAATTCAGATTCAGCATTGTCCTGCTTGCGTATTTCGTCACGAAATTGTCTGAGCAGACTGCCGTCTTTAGTGCTCAGGTTAGTTGGATATGTCTCATGCTTGTGCCCTTTAGGTGGACACCAACGTTTGTGGTGCTTTGGGCTCTTTCTCCTGAGCGGAGATTGAAGTTTGCTGGAGCTCTGTGCTCGAGCATGGTGCTGTGAGTGTTTGCCATTCCAACTGCGTTTTATCCTACCTTTCCTTCGATAGGAGGGCTTTTGGTCACTTTGCTGGGCCCAATGTAGGGACGAGCGACGCCAAGAGTGGAACACTCTCTGGTTTTTGTGGTTTAACTGGGTCTTAGGTGGCATTGGAGCCTTGTGTGCCCCTTTTTGCTTGACGTGGGAGGACTGCTCATTAATTATCAGGACGTCATTTGACTCTGATTTTTTATTAATGTTTTGTTGGAACATAGCAAATCCTCTGAGAGCCAAATCACGCAGCTGCCGGCTTGTTAGCGTACGAGGGCAGGCTGCGACTCCAAAAGAGCGACTGGTGGAGGGATGGAGGTTTCTCACGAACAATGTTTTGAAAACTTCCTCTTCCTCCATTCCAGGCTCATTTCTATAGCCGAAATAAGCGTGCCTGAGGCGGTGATAGTACTGTAGGGGTGTTTCCTGGCGACTCTGCTTTATTGCAAGAGCTGCAGCAAGGCCGGTTTGAACAAGGTGGTTGGAGAACTCATTCTCCAAAGCCTTGCAAAGAGCAGGATAGTCTCTCTTAACCTGGGGTGGTTGGCGCTCAATGAAACGTCCAACTTCCCGACTAGAGGACACCTTAATGAGGTAGATTTTATCATCTACCGTGGCCTTGGGGAAACGGCGTAAGAAGAAGTCAATGTCGCGAAGATACTGGTGGACATCATTAGAACCGTCCGGTTCTGGTTCAAAGCGTGGGATGTTACGCGCAATTTTGTCCAAATCTCTATCAGAGGGTGCTTGAGGTTGCACAGAGGTCCCATGTGGCTGAGAACGCTGAGTGAACCTTGGTTCTACTGGCGCTTCAGCACCTTTAAGGGAGACTAGAGGGAATGTATTTGTGGAGGGTTGTTGCTTAAGATCCGGAACCCCAGGGGTTCCTGATTTACCAGCTGGATTGATGGGGGAGTCTCCCTCCATCATCAGCTCAAATGTTAACTCTGTTTGGTCTCGAGTTAATTTGACTGCATTGTTAGCATGTGCTAATTCAGTTTGTAGCTCAACCTGTCTTGCAATAGCATGTTTTAGTTTTTCCTGTGACTGAGCTGCAAGTTGGGTAGCTATGTTGGCTTCCTTTTGAAGCAGCTGCACTTCGGTTTTGAGGTCTCTTTGGTTCATTTCAGACTGTACAGTTTTGTTCTCTAGGTCTGCAACTCTATCATTTAAAGTCACAATCTCTGCTTGGAGATTTTGAATGGTTTTGGAGGAAGCAGCAAGTTGATCCTGTGACAACAGCAGTTGTTTCCACAGTATTAGGGAAATCGGATCCACTTGTTGCTTGCCCTCAAGGATTTTAGATACACACTCATTGAGGCTTTTGGCAATTAGTGCATGGAGACCCCCACTGTCCGTTTGTTGGACTGGGACGGTAAGTCCTGGGGGTAAACCAGCTGTAAGCTCTAAGGGAGCTTTTTCAGTGACACACATTTTGATTTACGTACAGCACGTGGAATCAAACAATTTTGATGACAAACAAGTTTATTTTATGTTCGAGTCAATTAGCATTGTGCCTTTTCTAAGAAGAAAATCTGTTAAAAGTGGGCGACCTAAGGTTACAATTAGTAGATTAATTTTAAAAGAATAGTTAGATTTGTTGTCAGTGATGCTAGTGAACAGTTTAATAACTGTAGGGCACTATACACAATGTCTAAATCTAAATATGGGTATAGTTATTAACTATGTACAGGATGGGAGAATTTAACTATGTATTAAGCACAGGTGTGCTGGGTATATGGTTGAGTAACTGATAACTGGATAGGTTTTTTTTTTTTTTTTTTTTTTTTTTTTTTTTTTTTTAATGGTTAATTAATTAATTAATTTCAATCAGTTATTAATAATTGATCTTAATCGATCAATAATTAAGCTTAATTTATTTGAAGATGGTTGAATTAAATTGAAAATAATTAATTAACAAAAATTTAATTAACTTTACTTAATCAAATTGATTAAAAATGACCAGTTAATTATTTTATGTTGTGATTAGTTACTCAATGGAGATAGCTATTTAGCTTGGTTCAATGTAACATAAAGAGTAATGTTTGAGAGAGCAGACCTGAAACTTAAATTTAACTATTTAATATTAACCGATTAAATGAATGCAGTTATTTGTTTACTTATTTACAAACCATTTAACCCCACCACAATGCAAATTCCCTTTATTAACTTAACAAAAAGTTTGTTTGAAATTGGCACCCTCTGGCGACAGAAACACTAAATGTACTCTACAGGATGATAGCAATTACACAAGTACAACACCAGGTGGCGACACAGCTATGTGGCTAAGTGGCTCCCTCTGGTGTTCAAACAAATGAGATGCACTGTATGCAGTTACCCAAATCAAACACCAGATGGCGATGTGGCAGTGTACCCCCCCTAGTGGTGAGGGGTAGTAAAACATCCTTTGAGTTTGAGTGTAAATAGTCAGGCTGTCCACCAGATGGTGGCAGAGGCCGACTGGTGGGCGTGGTCACGCCCACTGATGATGCCACGTTAAGGACCGCCCCTTGGGTCTGGGACCTGGTCAGCAGATTTGACTGACTCAGTCGACTGTGAATAGCAGAGGAGAAGGACACGGCTGTCCGAAAGTTTAACACAGCAGCAACACACTTCACAAGATGAGCAAAGAGGATTTACATCCTGGCGTGGTTAGTTTAATCACACACACAATAAACTTCCTGCCACTCAGGGTGGTGTTACGTAAAAGTTAGCTACTCTTTTACGCACGTGGAAGTGTCCAGTACTGCAGGATTTTACGGATTTCGCGCAAAAACCGGCAGTTTTAACTGGAGCGCGGAGTCGATGAGCCGGAGATCCGCGACTCAGGGCTGCGCGAAGGCCTTATCAGATCAACACTGGCAAAATATGTCTATTTTACCGGAAACAGTTCGAACTTTATGTAAGTACACACGTATATACACGTATATACACCCGGGTTTAAGGTTGCCCACACACGGCGGTGTGTCAACCAAGCTTATTTTACAAATAAGAGTAATGTTTTCAAGAGCGCTCACGTACCACACACACAACTGTACACGTTATACAGACACACAGGGGACTGTGCGCGCGACGCGCACACACAGCGGGGGACTGGCCAGTCCTGAATTGTAAACAAAAACACGTGTAGCACATGTGCGTGTGTTTCTAACACGCTGGGTTTATGCAGTTAACTCCAGCTAGGCCAGCTAGCCAGCAGCTAACGCATTTAATAATAACAACAAAATACACTTTATTCTGCAACTTACAGCGCTATTTTCTGGAACTGGTTATGAAATGTGTATATATTCTGGTCTCGCGGCGGAGAACCAATAAGAATATAATCCTGCCCCACGTTGGGCGCCAATTATGTAGCGGCTCAGTGGTTTAATACCTGGTGCTAATTGAGATGTTGAAATAATTTTTAATTGGGCGCCAGTTATTAAATTAATTTAATTAGATTAATTAATTAATTAATTAATTAATCAAATTAATTAATAACACAAGACATCTCAGGGTGTGGTTTCTACAGGTGACAGAAATTTTCATAACCAAGTTATCCAGAAAAACACACTGAAATGACAGGTTTTGTAAAATAAAAGTATTTATTAAATCACACAGATATGAGTAAATAATTCATTAAAAAGTCATAATGTAGCCATTATATATCAAATCATAGTGTAGAATAATAAATGAGAAATAAAAGAACAAACATGTTATAATACTGGTATGAAAGGAATAAAGATTAATAGAACTATTAAGTGAATATTTCTAAATAAGGGTCTAAATGTAATGAGGTCAAACTAATCAAATGAGAACACTAAAATAAGTAGATAAGTAAGATATTTTACGGCCTACAAAGATCATCCCTTTCGCCAAATAACTAAAAATTAATCTATACTAAGAAGAGAGTTAAGAACAATAACCAAACTAGACTTGACCAACCAAACACCAATTACTGAGAGAAATACCCAAACTGCCTTACTCTGAGACGTCTACAAAGGGGGGTCCCCATCGGTTCGGTCCGCTGTTTAAACCTCTTGTTCGGCTGACATCCTGCACCCCTAGAAGGTCCGGTGTGGACCCATCCGCAGGGTAAAGATGGTGCTCTGTGGGCCAGCGGCGCACCTGGACGACACCCGCTTCTAGTCTCTGCACAGGGAAGACCTTCCCTGGAGCTGGATCGGCTGGCGTACTCTCTCGGTGATCCGTCGGTTGGTCTAGTTGGTTTACTGAACTATATTAACTATCTTGGCAAGCAGGAGAACTCCGTAGATCATAAAATAGCCTAGTTATTTAACCTAGGATAGCTAATATTAATATACTTGAAGATTAAATGCACTAGTCTAAGAAAACTAACTTAAGATGACTACACTAACAGTCTATCCTTTTTCCATCTCAACTACATCTTCTTCTCCTCTCCTCAACTCCAAACTGAACTGAACTGCAAACTCCTCCAACTGAACTGAACTAAACTCTGAACTGGAAACTCTAAACTGGCAACTGAACTGTGTCTGCCCAGTTTACTATTAGTCTCTGTGGCCTGTTTGGCCCCTGAGCTATGATTGGCCCTGTGGCCCAAATGTCTGTGTTTTGATTGGTCTAGGAGCAATTTCAAACTTTGGTGGGGATTCACAAAGGGCCATAAAACCCCCCCTCGCTCACATGGTCAGCATGCTTCAGAATTTTTCTAATAGATCAAACCAAAAGAAAACTCAATTAAACAGTGGATCAAAATACATTTTTCAGCATATCAGTTTGTGATGATAAATTCAGGAAACACAATCTTACAATTGAATCACAATAAATGTAATATATATATATATTGCCCACAAACAGTTTTGTAATACTCAAGATAATCTTAGAAATACAATGATGGATGGTACTCTGTCAGAAAGAGATCAAGAGTCATGATATTATTTAAACCCAATTAAATCACTTAAAAGAAAATACATGATTAAACCACTGATAACCAAATAAAGCTATATTATCAAATGCTAATTAAACCTTGTTGATTCAGACTTGAATGTGTAGGAGAATTCAATCAGGACACATCCAAACACATATACCATATACCAGACACATATACCATTATTTAGTAAACCTTCTATAAAACACCTTTTTTATATAGTCAATATATATGTATTTTAAGCAAAATCTTCTTAGTGAGAAATTCCTCTTCTCTGCTGAGTGTTTAGATAAGCGGCTGTCGTCGGAATTTACGACCGTGGGGGAAGTTGGTGAAGTTGGTGTTGGGAATGTAATTTCCAAGCTAAGAGCATTCATTTTAACTTCATGAATCTTATTTCTAAGTGGTTGCAGAAAGCACAAACCCCTAAATTGGTATAATATATTTGGTGAATTTACAATTTCCAAGGCATTCATTAAGTTTTGAACCCTCTCTCAAGTCCCGTAGTCCCGTCCTTGTCCTGGTGATTGTGCTGTTGGCAAAACCACAATTGTGCACAGTTCCAGATGTTTAAACATTAACGGTCCTAAATCCAGATTTACGACTGACAGCGTCTGAAGGAATGTCAAAAAAGAATTTAAAAATGTTTACCCTGACTTGCATTTAGGGTTCTCGAGCGAGGCTGAGTGAAGAAATAGTCAGGAAATGTCATTTTGAAATTTAAGGCTGTTTGAAAAAGATAACTCCAAGGCTTTTAGAGTGTTCTGGGGGTTGAAGTTCCTTATAGACCATAAAGTGGGGGTAGTGTGTGTGTGTGTGTGTGTGTGTCCAAGCGATGCAGGAATCCTCTGTTTAATCCACTACACCCTTGTGTTTTTGATTTCACATACTTTAGACAAGTACCAGTTTCCCAGTGTTCAGTAATGACTACAGAGCCAATACATTAGAGCCTGAGAGACGGGGGCCTTTTAAAGCAAGGTCCCCCCACGCTTTACTTCTTCATGGTGACTGCTCAGAATTAACCAAAAACACCAAAAAACGCAATACAACAACCCTAAAACATCTATTTCACCACAAACTAACACCCCATTACCTCAGAAAAAATCCTCCATACACAATTCCCTAATTATTAATCAAATTAAAAAGTTCAACTACACCCCATTGCATCATGGGTAAGCTCTATGTCACAGTATCACATGACCATGTGTGGCTCAGTGTGTGTTCCTATTTTATATATTAAAAGGTACACTGTAAATACGAAGTCAGTGCCAGAAAAGCACTAAACTTACTCACTACAGAGCTCATGAAAACATGTATTTGAAAGTGGGATGGATATTGTAAAATAAGTAAACTTTTGTAAAAGAGATTAAAAAATGTGAAAAAAAAAATAATAATAAATTTCACTCTTTTCCCTGAATACCCAGTTCTTCCCATTATATTTCCCTTGTGTTTTTGATTTCACATACTTTAGACAAGTACCAGTTTCCCAGTGTTCAGTAATGACTACAGAGCCAATACATTAGAGCCTGGGAGACGGGGGCCTTTTAAAGCAAGGTCCCCCCACGCTTTACTTCTTCATGGTGACTGCTCAGAATTAACCAAAAACACCAAAAAACGCAATACAACAACCCTAAAACATCTATTTCACCACAAACTAACACCCCATTACCTCAGAAAAAATCCTCCATACACAATTCCCTAATTATTAATCAAATTAAAAAGTTCAACTACACCCCATTGCATCATGGGTAAGCTCTATGTCACAGTATCACATGACCATGTGTGGCTCAGTGTGTGTTCCTATTTTATATATTAAAAGGTACACTGTAAATACGAAGTCAGTGCCAGAAAGGCACTAAACTTACTCACTAAAGAGCTCGTGAAAACATGTATTTGAAAGTGGGATGGATATTGTAAAATAAGTAAACTTTTGTAAAAGAGATTAAAAAATGTGAAAAAAAAAAGAATGAATTTCATTCATTTCCCTGAATACCCAGTTCTTCCCATTATATTTCCCTTGTGTTTTTGATTTCACATACTTTAGACAAGTACCAGTTTCCCAGTGTTCAGTAATGACTACAGAGCCAATACATTAGAGCCTGGGAGACGGGGGCCTTTTAAAGCACGGTCCCCCCACGCTTTACTTCTTCATGGTGACTGCTCAGAATTAACCAAAAACACCAAAAAACGCAATACAACAACCCTAAAACATCTATTTCACCACAAACTAACACCCCATTACCTCAGAAAAAATCCTCCATACACAATTCCCTAATTATTAATCAAATTAAAAAGTTCAACTACACCCCATTGCATCATGGGTAAGCTCTATGTCACAGTATCACATGACCATGTGTGGCTCAGTGTGTGTTCCTATTTTATATATTAAAAGGTACACTGTAAATACGAAGTCAGTGCCAGAAAAGCACTAAACTTACTCACTACAGAGCTCATGAAAACATGTATTTGAAAGTGGGATGGATATTGTAAAATAAGTAAACTTTTGTAAAAGAGATTAAAAAATGTGAAAAAAAAAAATAATAAATATCACTCTTTTCCCTGAATACCCAGTTCTTCCCATTATATTTCCCTTGTGTTTTTGATTTCACATGCTTTAGACAAGTACCAGTTTCCCAGTGTTCAGTATTGACTACAGAGCCAATACATTAGAGCCTGGGAGACGGGGGCCTTTTAAAGCACGGTCCCCCCCACGCTTTACTTCTTCATGGTGACTGCTCAGAATTAACCAAAAACACCAAAAAACGCAATACAACAACCCTAAAACATCTATTTCACCACAAACTAACACCCCATTACCTCAGAAAAAATCCTCCATACACAATTCCCTAATTATTAATCAAATTAAAAAGTTCAACTACACCCCATTGCATCATGGGTAAGCTCTATGTCACAGTATCACATGACCATGTGTGGCTCAGTGTGTGTTCCTATTTTATATATTAAAAGGTACACTGTAAATACGAAGTCAGTGCCAGAAAAGCACTAAACTTACTCACTACAGAGCTCATGAAAACATGTATTTGAAAGTGGGATGGATATTGTAAAATAAGTAAACTTTTGTAAAAGAGATTAAAAAATGTGAAAAAAAATAATAATAAATTTCACTCTTTTCCCTGAATACCCAGTTCTTCCCATTATATTTCCCTTGTGTTTTTGATTTCACATACTTTAGACAAGTACCAGTTTCCCAGTGTTCAGTAATGACTACAGAGCCAATACACTAGAGCCTGGGAGACGGGGGCCTTTTAAAGCAAGGTCCCCCCACGCTTTACTTCTTCATGGTGACTGCTCAGAATTAACCAAAAACACCAAAAAACGCAATACAACAACCCTAAAACATCTATTTCACCACAAACTAACACCCCATTACCTGAGAAAAAATCCTCCATACACAATTCCCTAATTATTAATCAAATTAAAAAGTTCAACTACACCCCATTGCATCATGGGTAAGCTCTATGTCACAGTATCACATGACCATGTGTGGCTCAGTGTGTGTTCCTATTTTATATATTAAAAGGTACACTGTAAATACGAAGTCAGTGCCAGAAAGGCACTAAACTTACTCACTAAAGAGCTCGTGAAAACATGTATTTGAAAGTGGGATGGATATTGTAAAATAAGTAAACTTTTGTAAAAGAGATTAAAAAATGTGAAAAAATAATAATAATGAATTTCACTCATTTCCCTGAATACCCAGTTCTTCCCATTATATTTCCCTTGTGTTTTTGATTTCACATACTTTAGACAAGTACCAGTTTCCCAGTGTTCAGTAATGACTACAGAGCCAATACATTAGAGCCTGGGAGACGGGGGCCTTTTAAAGCAAGGTCCCCCCACGCTTTACTTCTTCATGGTGACTGCTCAGAATTAACCAAAAACACCAAAAAACGCAATACAACAACCCTAAAACATCTATTTCACCACAAACTAACACCCCATTACCTCAGAAAAAATCCTCCATACACAATTCCCTAATTATTAATCAAATTAAAAAGTTCAACTACACCCCATTGCATCATGGGTAAGCTCTATGTCACAGTATCACATGACCATGTGTGGCTCAGTGTGTGTTCCTATTTTATATATTAAAAGGTACACTGTAAATACGAAGTCAGTGCCAGAAAAGCACTAAACTTACTCACTACAGAGCTCATGAAAACATGTATTTGAAAGTGGGATGGATATTGTAAAATAAGTAAACTTTTGTAAAAGAGATTAAAAAATGTGAAAAAAAAATAATAATAAATTTCACTCTTTTCCCTGAATACCCAGTTCTTCCCATTATATTTCCCTTGTGTTTTTGATTTCACATACTTTAGACAAGTACCAGTTTCCCAGTGTTCAGTAATGACTACAGAGCCAATACACTAGAGCCTGGGAGACGGGGGCCTTTTAAAGCAAGGTCCCCCCACGCTTTACTTCTTCATGGTGACTGCTCAGAATTAACCAAAAACACCAAAAAACGCAATACAACAACCCTAAAACATCTATTTCACCACAAACTAACACCCCATTACCTCAGAAAAAATCCTCCATACACAATTCCCTAATTATTAATCAAATTAAAAAGTTCAACTACACCCCATTGCATCATGGGTAAGCTCTATGTCACAGTATCACATGACCATGTGTGGCTCAGTGTGTGTTCCTATTTTATATATTAAAAGGTACACTGTAAATACGAAGTCAGTGCCAGAAAGGCACTAAACTTACTCACTAAAGAGCTCGTGAAAACATGTATTTGAAAGTGGGATGGATATTGTAAAATAAGTAAACTTTTGTAAAAGAGATTAAAAAATGTGAAAAAAAAAAATGAATTTCATTCATTTCCCTGAATACCCAGTTCTTCCCATTATATTTCCCTTGTGTTTTTGATTTCACATACTTTAGACAAGTACCAGTTTCCCAGTGTTCAGTAATGACTACAGAGCCAATACATTAGAGCCTGGGAGACGGGGGCCTTTTAAAGCACGGTCCCCCCACGCTTTACTTCTTCATGGTGACTGCTCAGAATTAACCAAAAACACCAAAAAACGCAATACAACAACCCTAAAACATCTATTTCACCACAAACTAACACCCCATTACCTCAGAAAAAATCCTCCATACACAATTCCCTAATTATTAATCAAATTAAAAAGTTCAACTACACCCCATTGCATCATGGGTAAGCTCTATGTCACAGTATCACATGACCATGTGTGGCTCAGTGTGTGTTCCTATTTTATATATTAAAAGGTACACTGTAAATACGAAGTCAGTGCCAGAAAAGCACTAAACTTACTCACTACAGAGCTCATGAAAACATGTATTTGAAAGTGGGATGGATATTGTAAAATAAGTAAACTTTTGTAAAAGAGATAAAAAAATGTGAAAAAAAAATAATAATAAATTTCACTCTTTTCCCTGAATACCCAGTTCTTCCCATTATATTTCCCTTGTGTTTTTGATTTCACATACTTTAGACAAGTACCAGTTTCACAGTGTTCAGTAATGACTACAGAGCCAATACATTAGAGCCTGGGAGACGGGGGCCTTTTAAAGCAAGGTCCCCCCACACTTTACTTCTTCATGGTGACTGCTCAGAATTAAACAAAAACACCAAAAAACGCAATACAACAACCCTAAAACATCTATTTCACCACAAACTAACACCCCATTACCTCAGAAAAAATCCTCCATACACAATTCCCTAATTATTAATCAAATTAAAAAGTTCAACTACACCCCATTGCATCATGGGTAAGCTCTATGTCACAGTATCACATGACCATGTGTGGCTCAGTGTGTGTTCCTATTTTATATATTAAAAGGTACACTGTAAATACGAAGTCAGTGCCAGAAAAGCACTAAACTTACTCACTACAGAGCTCATGAAAACATGTATTTGAAAGTGGGATGGATATTGTAAAATAAGTAAACTTTTGTAAAAGAGATTAAAAAATGTGAAAAAAAATAATAATAAATTTCACTCTTTTCACTGAATACCCAGTTCTTCCCATTATATTTCCCTTGTGTTTTTGATTTCACATACTTTAGACAAGTACCAGTTTCCCAGTGTTCAGTAATGACTACAGAGCCAATACACTAGAGCCTGGGAGACGGGGGCCTTTTAAAGCAAGGTCCCCCCACGCTTTACTTCTTCATGGTGACTGCTCAGAATTAACCAAAAACACCAAAAAACGCAATACAACAACCCTAAAACATCTATTTCACCACAAACTAACACCCCATTACCTGAGAAAAAATCCTCCATACACAATTCCCTAATTATTAATCAAATTAAAAAGTTCAACTACACCCCATTGCATCATGGGTAAGCTCTATGTCACAGTATCACATGACCATGTGTGGCTCAGTGTGTGTTCCTATTTTATATATTAAAAGGTACACTGTAAATACGAAGTCAGTGCCAGAAAAGCACTAAACTTACTCACTACAGAGCTCATGAAAACATGTATTTGAAAGTGGGATGGATATTGTAAAATAAGTAAACTTTTGTAAAAGAGATAAAAAAATGTGAAAAAAAAATAATAATAAATTTCACTCTTTTCCCTGAATACCCAGTTCTTCCCATTATATTTCCCTTGTGTTTTTGATTTCACATACTTTAGACAAGTACCAGTTTCACAGTGTTCAGTAATGACTACAGAGCCAATACATTAGAGCCTGGGAGACGGGGGCCTTTTAAAGCAAGGTCCCCCCACACTTTACTTCTTCATGGTGACTGCTCAGAATTAAACAAAAACACCAAAAAACGCAATACAACAACCCTAAAACATCTATTTCACCACAAACTAACACCCCATTACCTCAGAAAAAATCCTCCATACACAATTCCCTAATTATTAATCAAATTAAAAAGTTCAACTACACCCCATTGCATCATGGGTAAGCTCTATGTCACAGTATCACATGACCATGTGTGGCTCAGTGTGTGTTCCTATTTTATATATTAAAAGGTACACTGTAAATACGAAGTCAGTGCCAGAAAAGCACTAAACTTACTCACTACAGAGCTCATGAAAACATGTATTTGAAAGTGGGATGGATATTGTAAAATAAGTAAACTTTTGTAAAAGAGATTAAAAAATGTGAAAAAAAATAATAATAAATTTCACTCTTTTCACTGAATACCCAGTTCTTCCCATTATATTTCCCTTGTGTTTTTGATTTCACATACTTTAGACAAGTACCAGTTTCCCAGTGTTCAGTAATGACTACAGAGCCAATACACTAGAGCCTGGGAGACGGGGGCCTTTTAAAGCAAGGTCCCCCCACGCTTTACTTCTTCATGGTGACTGCTCAGAATTAACCAAAAACACCAAAAAACGCAATACAACAACCCTAAAACATCTATTTCACCACAAACTAACACCCCATTACCTGAGAAAAAATCCTCCATACACAATTCCCTAATTATTAATCAAATTAAAAAGTTCAACTACACCCCATTGCATCATGGGTAAGCTCTATGTCACAGTATCACATGACCATGTGTGGCTCAGTGTGTGTTCCTATTTTATATATTAAAAGGTACACTGTAAATACGAAGTCAGTGCCAGAAAGGCACTAAACTTACTCACTAAAGAGCTCGTGAAAACATGTATTTGAAAGTGGGATGGATATTGTAAAATAAGTAAACTTTTGTAAAAGAGATTAAAAAATGTGAAAAAAAAAAGTATGAATTTCATTCATTTCCCTGAATACCAAGTTCTTCCCATTATATTTCCCTTGTGTTTTTGATTTCACATACTTTAGACAAGTACCAGTTTCCCAGTGTTCAGTAATGACTACAGAGCCAATACATTAGAGCCTGGGAGACGGGGGCCTTTTAAAGCACGGTCCCCCCACGCTTTACTTCTTCATGGTGACTGCTCAGAATTAACCAAAAACACCAAAAAACGCAATACAACAACCCTAAAACATCTATTTCACCACAAACTAACACCCCATTACCTCAGAAAAAATCCTCCATACACAATTCCCTAATTATTAATCAAATTAAAAAGTTCAACTACACCCCATTGCATCATGGGTAAGCTCTATGTCACAGTATCACATGACCATGTGTGGCTCAGTGTGTGTTCCTATTTTATATATTAAAAGGTACACTGTAAATACGAAGTCAGTGCCAGAAAAGCACTAAACTTACTCACTACAGAGCTCATGAAAACATGTATTTGAAAGTGGGATGGATATTGTAAAATAAGTAAACTTTTGTAAAAGAGATTAAAAAATGTGAAAAAAAAAATAATAATAAATTTCACTCTTTTCCCTGAATACCCAGTTCTTCCCATTATATTTCCCTTGTGGTTTTTGATTTCACATACTTTAGACAAGTACCAGTTTCCCAGTGTTCAGTATTGACTACAGAGCCAATACATTAGAGCCTGGGAGACGGGGGCCTTTTAAAGCACGGTCCCCCCACGCTTTACTTCTTCATGGTGACTGCTCAGAATTAACAAAAAACACCAAAAAACGCAATACAACAACCCTAAAACATCTATTTCACCACAAACTAACACCCCATTACCTCAGAAAAAATCCTCCATACACAATTCCCTAATTATTAATCAAATTAAAAAGTTCAACTACACCCCATTGCATCATGGGTAAGCTCTATGTCACAGTATCACATGACCATGTGTGGCTCAGTGTGTGTACCTATTTTATATATTAAAAGGTACACTGTAAATACGAAGTCAGTGCCAGAAAAGCACTAAACTTACTCACTAAAGAGCTCATGAAAACATGTATTTGAAAGTGGGATGGATATTGTAAAATAAGTAAACTTTTGTAAAAGAGATTTAAAAATGTGAAAAAAAATAATAATAAATTTCACTCTTTTCCCTGAATTCCCAGTTCTTCCCATTATATTTCCCTTGTGTTTTTGATTTCACATACTTTAGACAAGTAAGACAAGTACCAGTTTCCCAGTGTTCAGTAATGACTACAGAGCCAATACATTAGAACCTGGGAGACGGGGGCCTTTTAAAGCAAGGTCCCCCCCACGCTTTACTTCTTCATGGTGACTGCTCAGAATTAACCAAAAACACCAAAAAACGCAATACAACAACCCTAAAACATCTATTTCACCACAAACTAACACCCCATTACCTCAGAAAAAATCCTCCATACACAATTCCCTAATTATTAATCAAATTAAAAAGTTCAACTACACCCCATTGCATCATGGGTAAGCTCTATGTCACAGTATCACATGACCATGTGTGGCTCAGTGTGTGTTCCTATTTTATATATTAAAAGGTACACTGTAAATACGAAGTCAGTGCCAGAAAGGCACTAAACTTACTCACTAAAGAGCTCATGAAAACATGTATTTGAAAGTGGGATGGATATTGTAAAATAAGTAAACTTTTGTAAAAGAGATTAAAAAATGTGAAAAAAAATAATAATAAATTTCACTCTTTTCCCTGAATACCCAGTTCTTCCCATTATATTTCCCTTGTGTTTTTGATTTCACATACTTTAGACAAGTACCAGTTTCCCAGTGTTCAGTAATGACTACAGAGCCAATACATTAGAGCCTGGGAGACGGGGGCCTTTTAAAGCACGGTCCCCCCACGCTTTACTTCTTCATGGTGACTGCTCAGAATTAACCAAAAACACCAAAAAACGCAATACAACAACCCTAAAACATCTATTTCACCACAAACTAACACCCCATTACCTCAGAAAAAATCCTCCATACACAATTCCCTAATTATTAATCAAATTAAAAAGTTCAACTACACCCCATTGCATCATGGGTAAGCTCTATGTCACAGTATCACATGACCATGTGTGGCTCAGTGTGTGTTCCTATTTTATATATTAAAAGGTACACTGTAAATACGAAGTCAGTGCCAGAAAGGCACTAAACTTAGTCACTAAAGAGCTCGTGAAAACATGTATTTGAAAGTGGGATGGATATTGTAAAATAAGTAAACTTTTGTAAAAGAGATTAAAAAATGTGAAAAAAAAATAAGAATGAATTTCATTGATTTCCCTGAATACCCAGTTCTTCCCATTATATTTCCCTTGTGTTTTTGATTTCACATACTTTAGACAAGTACCAGTTTCCCAGTGTTCAGTAATGACTACAGAGCCAATACATTAGAGCCTGGGAGACGGGGGCCTTTTAAAGCAAGGTCCCCCCACGCTTTACTTCTTCATGGTGACTGCTCAGAATTAACCAAAAACACCAAAAAACGCAATACAACAACCCTAAAACATCTATTTCACCACAAACTAACACCCCATTACCTCAGAAAAAATCCTCCATACACAATTCCCTAATTATTAATCAAATTAAAAAGTTCAACTACACCCCATTGCATCATGGGTAAGCTCTTTGTCACAGTATCACATGACCATGTGTGGCTCAGTGTGTGTTCCTATTTTATATATTAAAAGGTACACTGTAAATACGAAGTCAGTGCCAGAAAAGCACTAAACTTACTCACTACAGAGCTCATGAAAACATGTATTTGAAAGTGGGATGGATATTGTAAAATAAGTAAACTTTTGTAAAAGAGATAAAAAAATGTGAAAAAAAAATAATAATAAATTTCACTCTTTTCCCTGAATACCCAGTTCTTCCCATTATATTTCCCTTGTGTTTTTGATTTCACATACTTTAGACAAGTACCAGTTTCACAGTGTTCAGTAATGACTACAGAGCCAATACATTAGAGCCTGGGAGACGGGGGCCTTTTAAAGCAAGGTCCCCCCACGCTTTACTTCTTCATGGTGACTGCTCAGAATTAACCAAAAACACCAAAAAACGCAATACAACAACCCTAAAACATCTATTTCACCACAAACTAACACCCCATTACCTGAGAAAAAATCCTCCATACACAATTCCCTAATTATTAATCAAATTAAAAAGTTCAACTACACCCCATTGCATCATGGGTAAGCTCTATGTCACAGTATCACATGACCATGTGTGGCTCAGTGTGTGTTCCTATTTTATATTTTAAAAGGTACACTGTAAATACGAAGTCAGTGCCAGAAAAGCACTAAACTTACTCACTAAAGAGCTCGTGAAAACATGTATTTGAAAGTGGGATGGATATTGTAAAATAAGTAAACTTTTGTAAAAGAGATTAAAAAATGTGAAAAAATAATAATAATGAATTTCACTCATTTCCCTGAATACCCAGTTCTTCCCATTATATTTCCCTTGTGTTTTTGATTTCACATACTTTAGACAAGTACCAGTTTCCCAGTGTTCAGTAATGACTACAGAGCCAATACATTAGAGCCTGGGAGACGGGGGCCTTTTAAAGCACGGTCCCCCCACGCTTTACTTCTTCATGGTGACTGCTCAGAATTAACCAAAAACACAAAAAAATGCAATACAACAACCCTAAAACATCTATTTCACCACAAACTAACACCCCATTACCTCAGAAAAAATCCTCCATACACAATTCCCTAATTATTAATCAAATTAAAAAGTTCAACTACACCCCATTGCATCATGGGTAAGCTCTTTGTCACAGTATCACATGACCATGTGTGGCTCAGTGTGTGTTCCTATTTTATATATTAAAAGGTACACTGTAAATACGAAGTCAGTGCCAGAAAAGCACTAAACTTACTCACTACAGAGCTCATGAAAACATGTATTTGAAAGTGGGATGGATATTGTAAAATAAGTAAACTTTTGTAAAAGAGATTAAAAAATGTGAAAAAAAAATAATAATAAATTTCACTCTTTTCCCTGAATACCCAGTTCTTCCCATTATATTTCCCTTGTGGTTTTTGATTTCACATACTTTAGACAAGTACCAGTTTCCCAGTGTTCAGTAATGACTACAGAGCCAATACATTAGAGCCTGGGAGACGGGGGCCTTTTAAAGCAAGGTCCCCCCACGCTTTACTTCTTCATGGTGACTGCTCAGAATTAACCAAAAACACCAAAAAACGCAATACAACAACCCTAAAACATCTATTTCACCACAAACTAACACCCCATTACCTCAGAAAAAATCCTCCATACACAATTCCCTAATTATTAATCAAATTAAAAAGTTCAACTACACCCCATTGCATCATGGGTAAGCTCTATGTCACAGTATCACATGACCATGTGTGGCTCAGTGTGTGTTCCTATTTTATATATTAAAAGGTACACTGTAAATACGAAGTCAGTGCCAGAAAGGCACTAAACTTAGTCACTAAAGAGCTCGTGAAAACATGTATTTGAAAGTGGGATGGATATTGTAAAATAAGTAAACTTTTGTAAAAGAGATTAAAAAATGTGAAAAAAAAATAATAATGAATTTCATTCATTTCCCTGAATACCCAGTTCTTCCCATTATATTTCCCTTGTGTTTTTGATTTCACATACTTTAGACAAGTACCAGTTTCCCAGTGTTCAGTAATGACTACAGAGACAATACATTAGAGCCTGGGAGACGGGGGCCTTTTAAAGCAAGGTCCCCCCACGCTTTACTTCTTCATGGTGACTGCTCAGAATTAACCAAAAACACCAAAAAACGCAATACAACAACCCTAAAACATCTATTTCACCACAAACTAACACCCCATTACCTCAGAAAAAATCCTCCATACACAATTCCCTAATTATTAATCAAATTAAAAAGTTCAACTACACCCCATTGCATCATGGGTAAGCTCTATGTCACAGTATCACATGACCATGTGTGGCTCAGTGTGTGTTCCTATTTTATATATTAAAAGGTACACTGTAAATACGAAGTCAGTGCCAGAAAGGCACTAAACTTAGTCACTAAAGAGCTCGTGAAAACATGTATTTGAAAGTGGGATGGATATTGTAAAATAAGTAAACTTTTGTAAAAGAGATTAAAAAATGTGAAAAAAAAAATAAGAATGAATTTCATTGATTTCCCTGAATACCCAGTTCTTCCCATTATATTTCCCTTGTGTTTTTGATTTCACATACTTTAGACAAGTACCAGTTTCCCAGTGTTCAGTAATGACTACAGAGCCAATACATTAGAGCCTGGGAGACGGGGGCCTTTTAAAGCAAGGTCCCCCCACTCTTTACTTCTTCATGGTGACTGCTCAGAATTAACCAAAAACACCAAAAAACGCAATACAACAACCCTAAAACATCTATTTCACCACAAACTAACACCCCATTACCTCAGAAAAAATCCTCCAATTCCCTAATTATTAATCAAATTAAAAAGTTCAACTACACCCCATTGCATCATGGGTAAGCTCTATGTCACAGTATCACATGACCATGTGTGGCTCAGTGTGTGTTCCTATTTTATATATTAAAAGGTACACTGTAAATACGAAGTCAGTGCCAGAAAAGCACTAAACTTACTCACTACAGAGCTCATGAAAACATGTATTTGAAAGTGGGATGGATATTGTAAAATAAGTAAACTTTTGTAAAAGAGATTAAAAAATGTGAAAAAAAAATAATAATAAATTTCACTCTTTTCCCTGAATACCCAGTTCTTCCCATTATATTTCACTTGTGTTTTTGATTTCACATACTTTAGACAAGTACCAGTTTCCCAGTGTTCAGTAATGACTACAGAGCCAATACATTAGAGCCTGGGAGACGGGGGCCTTTTAAAGCAAGGTCCCCCCACGCTTTACTTCTTCATGGTGACTGCTCAGAATTAACCAAAAACACCAAAAAACGCAATACAACAACCCTAAAACATCTATTTCACCACAAACTAACACCCCATTACCTCAGAAAAAATCCTCCATACACAATTCCCTAATTATTAATCAAATTAAAAAGTTCAACTACACCCCATTGCATCATGGGTAAGCTCTTTGTCACAGTATCACATGACCATGTGTGGCTCAGTGTGTGTTCCTATTTTATATATTAAAAGGTACACTGTAAATACGAAGTCAGTGCCAGAAAAGCACTAAACTTACTCACTACAGAGCTCATGAAAACATGTATTTGAAAGTGGGATGGATATTGTAAAATAAGTAAACTTTTGTAAAAGAGATTAAAAAATGTGAAAAAAAAATAATAATAAATTTCACTCTTCTCCCTGAATACCCAGTTCTTCCCATTATATTTCCCTTGTGGTTTTTGATTTCACATACTTTAGACAAGTACCAGTTTCCCAGTGTTCAGTAATGACTACAGAGCCAATACATTAGAGCCTGGGAGACGGGGGCCTTTTAAAGCAAGGTCCCCCCACGCTTTACTTCTTCATGGTGACTGCTCAGAATTAACCAAAAACACCAAAAAACGCAATACAACAACCCTAAAACATCTATTTCACCACAAACTAACACCCCATTACCTCAGAAAAAATCCTCCATACACAATTCCCTAATTATTAATCAAATTAAAAAGTTCAACTACACCCCATTGCATCATGGGTAAGCTCTATGTCACAGTATCACATGACCATGTGTGGCTCAGTGTGTGTTCCTATTTTATATATTAAAAGGTACACTGTAAATACGAAGTCAGTGCCAGAAAGGCACTAAACTTAGTCACTAAAGAGCTCGTGAAAACATGTATTTGAAAGTGGGATGGATATTGTAAAATAAGTAAACTTTTGTAAAAGAGATTAAAAAATGTGAAAAAAAAATAATAATGAATTTCATTCATTTCCCTGAATACCCAGTTCTTCCCATTATATTTCCCTTGTGTTTTTGATTTCACATACTTTAGACAAGTACCAGTTTCCCAGTGTTCAGTAATGACTACAGAGCCAATACATTAGAGCGTGGGAGACGGGGGCCTTTTAAAGCAAGGTCCCCCCACGCTTTACTTCTTCATGGTGACTGCTCAGAATTAACCAAAAACACCAAAAAACGCAATACAACAACCCTAAAACATCTATTTCACCACAAACTAACACCCCATTACCTCAGAAAAAATCCTCCATACACAATTCCCTAATTATTAATCAAATTAAAAAGTTCAACTACACCCCATTGCATCATGGGTAAGCTCTATGTCACAGTATCACATGACCATGTGTGGCTCAGTGTGTGTTCCTATTTTATATATTAAAAGGTACACTGTAAATACGAAGTCAGTGCCAGAAAGGCACTAAACTTAGTCACTAAAGAGCTCGTGAAAACATGTATTTGAAAGTGGGATGGATATTGTAAAATAAGTAAACTTTTGTAAAAGAGATTAAAAAATGTGAAAAAAAAAATAAGAATGAATTTCATTGATTTCCCTGAATACCCAGTTCTTCCCATTATATTTAGGGTTCAAGCACCGAAGGTGCGTAGAACCCTATTGTTTTTGCTAAGATTTTTCTTATTATTATTATTATTATTATTATTATTATTATTATTCTTTTTCTCCTGTAAAAACAGTTGTGCAGCCTAAACCGTAAGTCATAGAGAAATGAAACTTGGTAGGTAGATGTAGGATCAGTGCATCTCGGTGGACAACAAAAATGGCACCGATTGGTCAAGTGGTGGCGCTATAAACAAGGAAATTCATTTTTCACAATTTTCTCAATAACTCAAAAACCATAAGACCTACATTCAAAATTCTTTTTTTGATGGATTCCTTGGGTCAATACCTACAACTTTTCAATTTGGACCATGCACTTCCGTCTATATAGATTTTTTGCTAATTTGCATAATATGCAAAACATACTTTTGCGAACTAGTCCTAGGAATTTTGATCAATCCTGGCATGTTTGGTATCAAAACACTCGTGAGAGCATGCCCTTCAATATTCATTAAGAAAAAGTTGAAATTTGTAAACAATATGGCCACCATATGCAAATTAGTCCTTCCGGATATATGCCCCATTCACTTCAATTGTTAAATTTGGAACACTGTTTCTCAGCAACCGTGCAACCTAGCAAGCTGAAACTTTGCATGCAGAATCTGTCATACAGCCTCTAAAGGATGTTCAAAGGGCAACTTAATCAATCAACATGGCTGAACACCATCAGCCAATCAGCATTCAGCAGACATTTTGGCAGGCTGAATGTTGCCCAATCTGGATGACACTTGGTAGTTATGTTCAGGTGGAGACGCTGTAGTGACCTGCAAATTGCTGAAACAATCCGACCACTGGGGGGCGCTGTTCCAAAAAATCGAATACATGTCAATCATACTATACTATTTTGACATCTAAATGTTTGTGCCATATTTAGTACAGTGGCTCTGACAAATTTGTCAATACAACTATGTTTAAAAAGTGCTTTGTTTATTCAGAACTGCTAATTGTTTGAAAATAGCAATATTGATACTAGTCTCTGGATATTTGGCCTATCACCGCCATTTCGGACTTGTTGCACACTGTAGAGTCTCTAGGTTAAGATTCAATAAAAACATTTGTGAAAATTTCACATACAATAGTGTCCAGGCATCAAGCAGTCTGAGCGTCCTTGAAATTTTCAACCTAAATTGCTGTAACTCTGCAGTATTTGCTGTAATCTCACAATGTCAAAGACCTCTGTACAATATCACTCTGATGAAGCGCCATTTAATACAGAACTAGATTTAGAATATATTTGTAATTACATGTCATATCAGAACATGCACTCCTTTGTGCCTCTTCTCAACATTAATAACAGGTGAAAGACTTTTGATAATTTCTCAATGTGACAGAGTGTCTCCAATTGTGTTACACCTTCTTACACATCACCATCCTATGCTCTAGTAGGCACCATTGTGCCAGTTGCTGTTTGATGAAGCGCCATTTAATTCAGAACTAGATTTATAATAACTTTGTAATTACATGTCATGTCAGACAATGAACTCATTTGTGTTAATTTAAACTTGTTTGGTAAAACATTTCAGCTTGTTTTGCAAAGTTCAAAAGGTCAATCTGAACACCACTTTGTAAACATTCTGGTTGAAGCCACCTGATCAATACCAATAACATGTAGACACATTTTGACTAGATCTAACTCACTTGATGAATATCCTACAAACTTCACTAGATTAACATTACAATTACAATTTACAATTTAAGCACTGATCACGTTGAATGGCTTCTGCTCAACATTAATAACAGGTGAAAATTTTTTAATAATCTCTAAATGTGACAGGGCGTCTCCAATCATATTAGACCTTCTTACACATCACCATTCAATTCTCTAGTATGCACCATTGTGCCAGTTGGTGCTTGAACCCGATGATTGCCGCTTGCGGCTATATTTATTATTATTATTATTATTCTTATTCTTTTTCTGCCATAGAAGTGATCGGGCAGAAGAAACCGTAAGGCCTACAGGGCTGAGACTTGGTCATATGGTAGTACTTCTCACCGCTACTCAGATTCAAAAGATGAGCCCGATCGGCCTCAAGGGGGCGCTATGGCGAAGGTCAACGCGTTAGGCCTCGTAACTGCCACGCCCTGATAGCTAGAGCAAAAATTCTTGCATTATATGATTCCTTGGTTAATGGCAAATCAAAAAGGTCAATAGAACCACTAAGCTCCGCCCACTTAGATTTTTTGCTATTTAGCATAATATGCAAAACCTACTTTTGAGAACTTGTCCTAGGGTCATTGACCAATCCTGTCATATTTGGTGTCAAACAACTCAGCAGAGTCCCAACCTCAATAATTATCAAAAAAATTGTGAAATTTGTAAACAATACGGCCGCCATATGCAAATTAATCTTACCGTGGCACACCCAAATTTACTCTAACAGCTGTAACTTTTGAATGCTTAAACCTACACTAATGCCACTTTACAACTTTGATGCCAACATTATTCTGAGGTAGCCCGTCAATCTGTGTAGACATACGCCCCCAGGGGGCGGAGCCAAAGCTAAAAATCTGTTTCTCAGGAACCGTACAAGCTATGAAGCTCTCCTTTGGCATGTATCATCTATGGCCTATGTCCTAATGTTTTACAGAAGGAAAATTTGATATGCAAATTTTTGCGATCGTTATTAGCCAATCAGTTTCCAGCAAGCTTTTGACATGCTAAACAATGACCAATCAGGACGATACTTATACCCTACATGTATCTCAGGGCCTTCTATCATCCATTAAAATATGGCGTTGATTGGCCTCAAGGGGGCGCTATAGCAGAAAATCAGTTATATCTAAAGGTACAAGTGGCCTAGGCTTGTTATTCTTTTTTAGTTGTATACTTTGCTGTAGCCTTTACAACTTTGTAATTACATGTATTTACCAAAAATGGAAAGATTTTCATCAGTGGCCAAAAGAGTAAAAATTGCTCTTTTCGAACTTGTCTTTAAGTCCTTAATCAATCAAAACAAATTTGGTCTTGATGCAATCTTGAGACCCTGTAGGTAAATAATTATCAAAAAAATCTTGACATTTTAACTATTTGAGGCCCATAAACCTTGATCAAACATGTACGTGAAAGCCTTTTCAGAGTTATTTGGCCAAAACTCTGTCAAAGTTTAAAACATGCCAAAACTGTTGAAGCTACTAATTAACAATGACATTTGAAGCACATTTGCCAAGTATGAGCCAAATAAGTCTTCAGTAGGCTTTACAGTGAAAAAATAACTATTTTCAATTTATTCTATTTATCGCTATTTTCCAACCTAAATGGACAGAAGACAGGAACCTTTCACCCTATCAACACACAAATTTATACACATATATAGACTGATAATCTGATCTTGATTGCAAATTTTCAGCCAAATCGGACATGTTTTGCCTCTACAACGGCTGGAAAACTACAGCGATTTTGTAGGCCTCAAGCCTGTATTATCGCTTTTTTCAAACCTAAATGGACATAAGTCAGGAACCTTTGACCCTATCGACACAGAAATTGACATACATATATAGACTGATATTGTGATCTTGATTGCAAATTTTGAGCCAAAACAGATATTTTTTGCCTCTAATATGGCCAAAGAGCAACAGCCATTTTGTAGGCCATAAGCCTGTATTATCGCTTTTTTCAAACCTAAATGGACAGAAGTCAGGAACCTTTGACCCTATCAACACACAAATTTACACACATATATATGCAGACCACTTAATCATGAGTACCAATTTGGAGCCCAATCGGACTTTTCTTCTCTTTTTAATAAATAGAAACACACTGATAGGGAATGTTCTGTCTTACTTATAGAGTGATAGATTTCCAGCAGGTTATATGTGGTCTCTTGCTGCGCTCTGGTGGTCATTTGGTGAAACAGCTACATTTGAATTATTCTAAATTAAAGCTCTGCTGAACTTATTTAATCATTTTTGTCTTGCTTAATTGAACATATTTATCCTTCTTGGTCATGCTAGTCAGCCACCTGGGTCATTCTTATTTATGCTCCACCCACTTAATTTTTTTTTAATTTGCATAATATGCAAAACCTACTTTTGAGATCTTGTCTTTGCCTCCTTGACCAATCATGACATGTTTGGTGTCAAACAGTTCAGCAGAGCTTACTCCTCAATAATTATAAAAAAAAATCTTTACATTTATAAACAATATGGCCGCCATATGCAAATTAGTTTTACCATGGTGCAGTAAAATGTCTTTAACACTTATAACTTTTGAATGCTTAACCTGACACTAATACCACTTCAGTCCTTTGATCATTACATGATTCTCAGATACCCTGTGAGTTTAAGTAGACATACACACCCCCAGGGGGCGGGGCCAATGCTCGATAGCTGTTTCTCTACAACCATACAAGCTATCAAGGTCATCCTTGCCAATTATCATCTATGGCCCATGCACTAATGGTACACCAAATGAAAATTTGATATGGACACTTTTGTGGTCACTATTAGCCAAACACATTCCAGGAAGCTTTTAACAGGCGGAATGTTAATCAGGTCAAAACTTATATACTATATATTGGTTATTTATATGCCCTTTTTATGCCTTGTGATTTTTCAATTGAAGAACTGAATTTGTTTCACCAAATGCCCACTAGAGTGCAGTAAGACACCACATAAAACCTGATGAACACTACAGCTCAATTTATCAATGCTTTTCAACTAGTTTACTCACACCACTCATCTAGCATTGCCATTATGGTCTTTATGGTCACGCTGGTCACCCAGCTTGGTTATGCTGGCCATCCAGCTTGGTCATGCTGGCCATTCACATTGGTCATTATGGTCCTGCTGGTCATTCAGCTTTGTCCTCATAGTAATGGTGGTCTTCCAGCTTGGTCATACTGGCCAACCACCTTTGCCATGCTGGTCATCCAGTTTGGTCATTATGGTCCTCCAGCTTGGTCAATATGGTCAACAAGTTTGTCATCCAGATTAGTCATGCTGGTAATCTAGCTTGGTCTTCACGGTCATGCTGGTCATCCTCATCCACTTTGGCGATGCCGGTCAACCGGCAACATGTTTTAAGCCTAACTGGCCTCCAGGGGTCTCTTTGCCTGTAACGCTCGAACCCCGTAAATCGCCGCTTGCGGCTATATTTATTATTATTCTTATTCTTTTTCTGCCATAGAAGTGATTGGGCAGAAGAAACCGTAAGGCCTACAGGGCTGAGACTTGGTCATATGGTAGTACTTCTCACCGCTACTCAGATTCAAAAGATGAGCCCGATCGGCCTCAAGGGGGCGCTATGGTGAAGGTCAACGCGTTTGGCCTCGTAACTCCTACGCCCTGATAGCTAGAGCAAAAATTCTTGCATTATATGATTCCTTGGTTAATGGCAAATCAAAAAGGTCAATAGAACCACTAAGCTCCGCCCACTTAGATTTTTTGCTATTTAGCATAATATGCAAAACCTACTTTTGAGAACTTGTCCTAGGGTCATTGACCAATCCTGTCATATTTGGTGTCAAACAACTCAGCAGAGTCCTATCCTCAATAATTATCAAAAAAATTGTGAAATTTGTAAACAATATGGCCGCCATATGCAAATTAATCTTACCGTGGCACACCCAAATTTACTCTAACAGCTGTAACTTTTGAATGCTTAAACCTACACTAATGCCACTTTACAACTTTGATGCCAACTTGATTCTGAGGTAGCCCATCAATCTGTGTAGACATACGCCCCCATGGGGCGGAGCCAAAGCTAAAAATCTGTTTCTCAGGAACCGTACAAGCTATGAAGCTCTCCTTTGACATGTATCATCTATGGCCTATGTCCTAATGTTTTACAGAAGGAAAATTTGATATGCAAATTTTTGCGATCGTTATTAGCCAATCAGATTCCAGCAAGCTTTTGACATGCTAAACAATGACCAATCAGGACTATACTTATACCCTACATGTATCTCAGGGCCTTCTATCATCCATTAAAATATGGCGTTGATTGGCCTCAAGGGGGCGCTATAGCAGAAAATCAGTTATATCTAAAGGTACAAGTGGCCTAGGCTTGTTATTCTTTTTTAATTGTATACTTTGCTGTAGCCTTTAGAACTTTGTAATTACATGTGTTTACCAAAAATGCAAAGATTTTCATCAGTGGCCAAAAGAGTAAAAATTGCTCTTTTCGAACTTGTCTTTAAGTCCTTAATCAATCAAAACAAATTTGGTCTTGATGCAATCTTGAGACCCTGTAGGTAAATAATTATCAAAAAAATCTTGACATTTTAACTACTTGAGGCCCATAAACCTTGATCAAACATGTACGTGAAAGCCTTTTCAGAGTTATTTGGCCAAAACTCTGTCAAAGTTTAAAACATGCCAAAACTGTTGAAGCTACTAATTAACAATGACATTTGAAGCACATTTGCCAAGTATGAGCCAAATAAGTCGTTAGTAGGCTCTACAGTGAAAAAATAACTATTTTCAATTTATTCTATTTATCGCTATTTTCCAACCTAAATGGACAGAAGACAGGAACCTTTCACCCTATCAACACACAAATTTATACACATATATAGACTGATAATCTGATCTTGATTGCAAATTTTCAGCCAAATCGGACATGTTTTGCCTCTACAACGGCTGGAAAACTACAGCGATTTTGTAGGCCTCAAGCCTGTATTATCGCTTTTTTCAAATCTAAATGGACAGAAGTCAGGAACCTTTGACCCTATTGACACAGAAATTGACATACATATATAGACTGATATTGTGATCTTGATTGCAAATTTTGAGCCAAATCAGATATTTTTTGCCTCTAATATGGCCAAAGAGCAACAGCCATTTTGTAGGCCATAAGCCTGTATTATCACTTTTTTCAAACCTAAATGGTCAGAAGTCAGGAACCTTTGACCCTATCAACACACAAATTTACATACATGTATATACAGACCACTTGATCATGAATACCAATTTGGAGCCCAATCGGACTTTTCTTCTCTTTTTAATAAATAGAAACACACTGATAGGGAATGTTCTGTCTTACTTATAGAGTGATAGATTTCCAGCAGGTTATATGTGGTCTCTTGCTGCGCTCTGGTGGTCATTTGGTGAAACAGCTACAGGTGAATTATTCTAAATTAAAGCTCTGCTGAACTTATTCAATCTTGCTTGTCTTGCTTAATTGAACATATTTATCCTTCTTGTTCATGCTGGTCAGCCGCCTGGGTCATTCTTGTTTATGCTCCACCCACTTAATTTTTTTTTTATTTGCATAATATGCAAAACCTACTTTTGAGATCTTGTCCTTGGATCCTTGACCACTCATGACATGTTTGGTGTCAAACAGTTCAGCAGAGCTTACTCCTCAATAATTATTCAAAAAATCTTTACATTTATAAACAATATGGCCGCCATATGCAAATGAGTTCTACCATGGTGCAGTAAAATGTCTTTAACACTTATAACTTTTGAATGCTTAACATGACACTAATACCACTTCAGTCCTTTGATCTTTACATGATTATCAGATACCCTGTCAGTTTAAGTAGACATACACCCCCCCAGGGGGCGGGGCCAATGCTCGATAGCTGTTTCTCTAGAACCATACAAGCTATCAAAGTCATCCTAGCCAATTATCATCTATGGCCCATGCACTAATGGTACACCAAATGAAAATTTGATATGGACACTTTTGTGGTCACTATTAGCCAATCACATTCCAGCAAGCTTTTAACAGGCGGAATGTTAATCAGGTCAAAACTTATATACTATATACGGGTTATTTATATGCCCTTTTTATGCCTTGTGTTTTTTCAATTTAAGAACTGAATTTGTTTCACCAAATGCGCACTAGAGTGCAGTAAGACACCACATAAAACCTGATGAACACTACAGCTCAATTTATCAATGCTTTTCAACTAGTTTACTCACACCACTCATCTAGCATTGCCATTATGGTCTTTATGGTCACGCTGGTCACCCAGCTTGGTTATGCTGGCCATCCAGCTTGGTCATACTGGCCATTTACATTGGTCATTATGGTCCTGCTGGTCATTCAGCTTTGTCCTCATAGTAATGGTGGTCTTCCAGCTTGGTCATACTGGCCAACCACCTTTGCCATGCTGGTCATCCAGTTTGGTCATTATGGTCTTCCAGCTTGGTCAATATGGTCAACAAGTTTGTCATCCAGATTAGTCATGCTGGTAATCTTCACGGTCATGCTGGTCATCCTCATCCAGTTTGGCGATGCCGGTCAACCGGCAACATGTTTTAAGCCTAACTGGCCTCCAGGGGTCTCTTTGCCTGTAACGCTCGAACCCCGTAAATCGCCGCTTGCGGCTATATTTATTATTATTATTAGGGGTTCGAGCACGTAGTGCTAGAAACCCTATTGTAATTGTTCTGATTATTATTATTATTATTATTATTATTATTATTAGGGGTTCGAGCACGTAGTGCTAGAAACCCTATTGTAATTGTTCTGATTATTATTATTATTATTATTATTCTTATTCTTTTTCTGCCATAGAAGTGATTGGGCAGAAGAAACCGTAAGGCCTACAGGGCTGAGACTTGGTCATATGGTTGTACTTCTCACCGCTACTCAGATTCAAAAGATGAGCCCGATCGGCCTCAAGGGGGCGCTATGGCGAAGGTCAACGCGTTTGGCCCCGTAACTCCTACGCCCTGATAGCTAGAGCAAAAATTCTTGCATTATATGATTCCTTGGTTAATGGCAAATCAAAAAGGTCAATAGAACCACTAAGCTCCGCCCACTTAGATTTTTTGCTATTTAGCATAATATGCAAAACCTACTTTTGAGAACTTGTCCTAAACTCATTGACCAATCCTGACATGTTTGGTGTCAAACAACTCAGCAGAGTCCCAACCTCAATAATTATTAAAAAAATCTTGAAATTTGCAAAAAGTATGGCCGCCATATGCAAATTAATCTTACCGTGGCACACCCAAATTTACTTTAACAGCTGTAACTTTTGAATGCTTAAACCGACACTAAAGCCACTTTAGTCCTATGATGCCAACATGATTCTGAGGTAGCATGTCAATCTGTGTAGACATACGCCCCCAGGGGGCGGAGCCAAAGCTAAAAATCTGTTTCTCAGGAACCGTACAAGCTATGAAGCTCTCCCTTGGCATGTATCATCTATGGCCTATGTCCTAATGTTTTACAGAAGGAAAATTTGATATGCAAATTTTTGCGATCGTTATTAGCCAATCAGTTTCCAGCAAGCTTTTGACAGGCTAAACAATGACCAATCAGGACGATACTTATACCCTACATGTACATGAGGGCCTTCTATCATCCATTAAAATATGGCATTGATTGACCTCTAGGGGGCGCTATAGCAGAAAATCAGTTATATCTAAAGGTACAAGTGGCCTAGGCTTGTTATTCTTTTTTAGTTGTATACTTTGCTGTAGCCTTTACAACTTTGTAATTACATGTTTTTACCAAAAATGCAAAGATTTTCATCAGTGGCCAAAAGAGTAAAAATTACTCTTTTCGAACTTGTCTTTAAGTCCTTAATCAATCAAAACAAATTTGGTCTTGATGCAATCTTGAGACCCTGTAGGTAAATAATTATCAAAAAAATCTTGACATTTTAACTATTTGAGGCCCATAAACCTTGATCAAACATGTACGTGAAAGCCTTTTCAGAGTTATTTGGCCAAAACTCTGTCAAAGTTTAAAACATGCCAAAACTGTTGAAGCTACTAATTAACAATGACATTTGAAGTACATGTGCCAAGTATGAGCCAAATAAGTCTTCAGTAGGCTCTACAGTGAAAAAATAACTATTTTCAATTTATTCTATTTATCGCTATTTTCCAACCTAAATGGACAGAAGACAGGAACCTTTCACCCTATCAACACACAAATTTATACACATATATAGACTGATATTGTGATCTTGATTGCAAATTTTCAGCCAAATCGGACATGTTTTGCCTCTACAACGGCTGGAAAACTACAGCGATTTTGTAGGCCTCAAGCCTGTATTATCGCTTTTTTCAAATCTAAATTGACAGAAGTCAGGAACCTTTGACCCTATTGACACAGAAATTGACATACATATATAGACTGATATTGTGATCTTGATTGCAAATTTTGAGCCAAATCAGATATTTTTTGCCTCTAATATGGCCAAAGAGCAACAGCCATTTTGTAGGCCATAAGCCTGTATTATCGCTTTTTTCAAGCCTAAATGGACAGAAGTCAGGAACCTTTGACCCTATCAACACACAAATTTACATACATATATATACAGACGACTTGACCATGAGAACCAATTTGGAGCCCAATTGGACTTTTCTTCTCTTTTTAATAAATAGAAACACACTGATAGGGAATGTTCTGTCTTACTTATAGAGTGATAGATTTCCAGCAGGTTATATGTGGTCTCTTGCTGCGCTCTGGTGGTCATTTGGTGAAACAGCTACAGGTGAATTATTCTAAATTAAAGCTCTGCTGAACTTATTCAATCTTGCTTGTCTTGCTTAATTGAAGATCTTTATCCTTCTTGGTCATGCTAGTCAGCCACCTGGGTCATTCTTGTTTATGCTCCACCCACTTAATTTTTTTTTATTTGCATAATATGCAAAACTTACTTTTGAGATCTTGTCCTTGGCTCCTTTACCAATCATGACATGTTTGGTGTCAAACAGTTCAGCAGAGCTTACTCCTCAATAATTATTAAAAAAATCTTTACGTTTATAAACAATATGGCCGCCATATGCAAATGAGTTCTACCATGGTGCAGTAAAATGTCTTTAACACTTATAACTTTTGAATGCTTAACCTGACACTAATACCACTTCAGTCCTTTGATCATTACATGATTCTCAGATACCCTGTCAGTTTAAGTAGACATACACCCCCTAGGGGGCGGAGCCAATGCTCGATAGCTGTTTCTCTGTAACCAAACAAGCTATCAAGGTCATCCTAGCCAATTATCATCTATGGCCCATGCACTAATGGTACACCAAATGAAAATTTGATATGGACACTTTTGTGGTCACTATTAGCCAATCACATTCCAGCAAGCTTTTAACAGGCGGAATGTTAATCAGGTCAAAACTTATATACTATATACGGGTTATTTATATGCCCTTTTTATGCCTTGTGTTTTTTCAATTTAAGAACTGAATTTGTTTCACCAAATGCGCACTAGAGTGCAGTAAGACACCACATAAAACCTGATGAACGCTACAGCTCAATTTATCAATGCTTTTCAACTAGTTTACTCACACCACTCATCTAGCATTGCCATTATGGTCTTTATGGTCACGCTGGTCACCCAGCTTGGTTATGCTGGCCATCCAGCTTGGTCATGCTGGCCATTCACATTGGTCATTATGGTCCTGCTGGTCATTCAGCTTTGTCCTCATAGTAATGGTGGTCTTCCAGCTTGTTCATACTGGCCAACCACCTTTGCCATGCTGGTCATCCAGTTTGGTCATTATGGTCTTCCAGCTTGGTCAATATGGTCAACAAGTTTGTCATCCAGATTAGTCATGCTGGTAATCTAGCTTGGTCTTCACGGTCATGCTGGTCATCCTCATCCAGTTTGGCGATGCCGGTCAACCGGCAACATGTTTTAAGCCTAACTGGCCTCCAGGGGTCTCTTTGCCTGTAACGCTCGAACCCCGTAAATCGCCGCTTGCGGCTATATTTATTATTATTCTTATTCTTTTTCTGCCATAGAAGTGATTGGGCAGAAGAAACCGTAAGGCCTACAGGGCTGAGACTTGGTCATATGGTAGTACTTCTCACCGCTACTCAGATTCAAAAGATGAGCCCGATCGGCCTCAAGGGGGCGCTATGGCGAAGGTCAACGCGTTTGGCCTCGTAACTCCTACGCCCTGATAGCTAGAGCAAAAATTCTTGCATTATATGATTCCTTGGTTAATGGCAAATCAAAAAGGTCAATAGAACCACTAAGCTCCGCCCACTTAGATTTTTTGCTATTTAGCATAATATGCAAAACCTACTTTTGCGAACTAGTCTGTGGATTTTTGACCAATCCTGACAAGTTTGGTGTCAAACAACTCAGCAGAGTCCCATCCTCAATAATTATCGAAAAAATCTTGAAATTTGTAAACAATATGGCCGCCATATGCAAATTAATCTTACCGTGGCACACCAAAATTCACTCTAACAGCTGTAACTTTTGAATGCTTAAACTGACACTAATGCCGCTTTAGACCTTTGGTACTTACATGATTCTGAGGTAGCCCGTCAATCTGTGTAGACATACGCCCCCAGGGGGCGGAGCCAAAGCTAAAAATCTGTTTCTCAGGAACTGTACAAGCTATGAAGCTCTCCTTTGGCATGTATCATCTATGGCCTATGTCCTAATGTTTTACAGAAGGAAAATTTGATATGCAAATTTTTGCGATCGTTATTAGCCAATCAGTTTCCAGCAAGCTTTTGACAGGCTAAACTATGACCAATCAGGACGATACTTATACCCTACATGTATCTCAGGGCCTTGTATCATCCATTAAAATATGGCGTTGATTGGCCTCAAGGGGGCGCTATAGCAGAAAATCAGTTTTATCTAAAGGTACAAGTGGCCTAGGCTTGTTATTCTTTTTTAGTTGTATACTTTGCTGTAGCCTTTACAACTTTGTAATTACATGTGTTTACCAAAAATGCAAAGATTTTCATCAGTGGCCAAAAGAGTAAAAATTGCTCTTTTCGAACTTGTCTTTAAGTCCTCAATCAATCAAAACAAATTTGGTCTTGATGCAATCTTGAGACCCTGTAGGTAAATAATTATCAAAAAAATCTTGACATTTTAACTATTTGAGGCCCATAAACCTTGATCAAACATGTACGTGAAAGCCTTTTCAGAGTTATTTGGCCAAAACTCTGTCAAAGTTTAAAACATGCCAAAACTGTTGAAGCTACTAATTAACAATGACATTTGAAGCACATGTGCCAAGTATGAGCCAAATAAGTCTTCAGTAGGCTCTACAGTGAAAAAATAACTATTTTCAATTTATTCTATTTATCGCTATTTTCCAACCTAAATGGACAGAAGACAGGAACCTTTCACCCTATCAACACACACATTTATACACATATAAAGACTGATAATCTGATCTTGATTGCAAATTTTCAGCCAAATCGGACATGTTTTGCCTCTACAACGGCTGGAAAACTACAGCGATTTTGCAGGCCTCAAGCCTGTATTATCGCTTTTTTCAAATCTAAATGGACAGAAGTCAGGAACCTTTGACCCTATTGACACAGAAATTGACATACATATATAGACTGATACTGTGATCCTGATTGCAAATTTTGAGCCAAATCAGATATTTTTTGCCTCTAATATGGCCAAAGAGCAACAGCCATTTTGTAGGCCATAAGCCTGTATTATCACTTTTTTCAAACCTAAATGGTCAGAAGTCAGGAACCTTTGACCCTATCAACACACAAATTTACATACATGTATATACAGACCACTTGATCATGACTACCAATTTGGAGCCCAATCGGACTTTTCTTCTCTTTTTAATAAATAGAAACACACTAATAGGGAACGTTCTGTCTTTCTGATAGAGTGATAGATTTCCAGCAGGTTATATGTGGTCTCTTGCTGCACTCTGGTGGTCATTTGGTGAAACAGCTACATGTGAATTATTCTAAATTGAAACTCTGCTGAACTTATTCAATCTTGCTTGTCTTGCTTAATTGAACATATTTATCCTTCTTGTTCATGCTAGTCAGCCGCCTGGGTCATTCTTGTTTATGCTCCACCCACTTAATTTTTTTTAAAATTTGCATAATATGCAAAACCTACTTTTGAGATCTTGTCCTTGGATCCTTTACCAATCATGACATGTTTGGTGTCAAACAGTTCAGCAGAGCTTACTCCTCAATAATTATTTAAAAAATCTTTACATTTATAAACAATATGGCCGCCATATGCAAATGAGTTCTACCATGGTGCAGTAAAATGTCTTTAACACTTATAACTTTTGAATGCTTAACCTGACACTAATACCACTTCAGTCCTTTGATCTTTACATGATTATCAGATACCCTGTCAGTTCAAGTAGACATACACCCCCCAGGGGGCGGGGCCAATGCTCGATAGCTGTTTCTCTAGAACCATACAAGCTATCAAGGTCATCCTAGCCAATTATCATCTATGGCCCATGCACTGATGGTACACCAAATGAAAATTTGATATGGACACTTTTGTGGTCACTATTAGCCAATCACATTCCAGCAAGCTTTTAACAGGCGGAATGTTAATCAGGTCAAAACTTATATACTATATACGGGTTATTTATATGCCCTTTTTATGCCTTGTGTTTTTTCAATTTAAGAACTGAATTTGTTTCACCAAATGCGCACTAGAGTGCAGTAAGACACCACATAAAACCTGATGAACACTACAGCTCAATTTATCAATGCTTTTCAACTAGTTTACTCACACCACTCATCTAGCATTGCCATTATGGTCTTTATGGTCACGCTGGTCACCCAGCTTGGTTATGCTGGCCATCCAGCTTGGTCATGCTGGCCATTCACATTGGTCATTATGGTCCTGCTGGTCATTCAGCTTTGTGCTCATAGTAATGGTGGTCTTCCAGCTTGTTCATACTGGCCAACCACCTTTGCCATGCTGGTCATCCAGTTTGGTCATTATGGTCCTCCAGCTTGGTCAATATGGTCAACAAGTTTGTCATCCAGATTAGTCATGCTGGTAATCTAACTTGGTCTTCACGGTCATGCTGGTCATCCTCATCCAGTTTGGCGATGCCGGTCAACCGGCAACATGTTTTAAGCCTAACTGGCCTCCAGGGGTCTCTTTGCCTGTAACGCTCGAACCCCGTAAATCGCCGCTTGCGGCTATATTTATTATTATTATTATTCTTTTTCTCCTGAAAAAACAGTTGTGCAGCCTAAACTGTAAGTCATAGAGAAATGAAACTTGGTAGGTAGATGTAGGATCAGTGCATCTCGGTGGACAACAAAAATGGCACCGATTGGTCAAGTGGTGGCGCTATAAACAAGGAAATGTATTTTTCACAATTTTCTCAATAACTCAAAGACCATAAGACCTACATTCAAAATTCTTTTTTTGATGGATTCCTTGGGTCAATACCAACAACATTCCAATTTGGACCATGCACTTCCGTCTATATAGATTTTTTGCTAATTTGCATAATATGCAAAACCTACTTTTGCAAACTAGTCCTAGGAATGTTGACCAATCCTGGCATGTTTGGTATCAAAACACTCGTGAGAGCATGCGCTTCAATATTCATTAAGAAAAAGTTGAAATATGTAAACAATATGGCCGCCATATGCAAATTAGTCCTTCCGGATATATGCCCCATTCACTTCAAGAGGTAAATTTGGAGCACTGTTTCTCAGCAACCGTGCAACCTAGCAAGTTGAAACTTTGCATGCAGAATCTATCATACAGCCTCTAAAGGATGTTCAAAGGGCAACTTAATCAATCAACATGGCTGAACACCATCAGCCAATCAGCATTCAGCAGACATTTTGGCAGGCTGAATGTTGCCCAATCTGGATGATATTTGGCAGTTATGTTCAGGTGGAGACACTGTAGTGACCTGCAAAGTGCTGAAACAATCCGCCCAACGGGGGGCGCTGTTCCAAAAAAACGAGTATATGTCAATCATGCTGTACTATTTTGACATCTAATTGTTTTTGCCATATTTGGTACAGTGGCTCTGACAAATTTCTCAATACAACTATGTTTAAAAAGTGCTTTGTTCATTCATAATTGCTAATTGTTTGACAATAGCTATATTGAAACTACTCTCTGGATATTTGGCCTATCACCTCCATTTCTGTCTTGCTGCACACTGTGGAGTCTCTAGGTAAATGTTCATTAAAAACATTTGTGAAAATTTCACATACAATACTCTCCAGGCATCAAGCAATCTGTGCGTCCTTGGAATTTCTAACCTAAATTGCTGTAACTCTGCAGTATTTGCTGTAATCTCACAATGTTAAAGACCTCTGTACAATATCACTCTGATGAAGCGCCATTTAATACAGAACTAGATTAAGAATAACTTGACATTACATGTCATATCAGAACATTCACTCCTTTGTGCCTCTTCTCAACATTAATAACAGGTGAAAGACTTTTGATCATTTCTAAATGTGACAGAATGTCTCCAATTGTGTTAGACCTTCTTACACATCACCATCCTATGCTCTAGTAGGCACCATTGTGCTAGTTGGTGCTTGATGAAGCGCCATTTAATTCAGAACTAGATTTATAATAACTTCGTAATTACATGTCATATCAGAACATTCACTCCTTTGTGTTAATTTAAACTTGTTTGGTCAAACATTTCAGCTTGTTCTGCAAAGGTTCAAAGGTCAATCTGAATACCACTTTGTGAACATTCTGGTTGAAGCCACCTGATCAATACCAATAACATGTAGACACCTTTTGACTAGTTCTAACTCACTTAATGAATATCCTACAAAGTTCACTAGATTTACATGTGAATTTAAGCACTCATCAGGTTGAAAGGCCTCTGCTCAACATTAATAACAGGTGAAAAACTTGATAATTTCTAAATGTGACAGGGCATCTCCAATCATATTAGACCTTCTTACACATCACCATTCAATGCTCCAGTAGGCACCATTGTGCAAGTTGGTGCTTGAACCCGATGATTGCCGCTTGCGGCTATATTTCCCTTGTGTTTTTGATTTCACATACTTTAGACAAGTACCAGTTTCCCAGTGTTCAGTAATGACTACAGAGCCAATACATTAGAGCCTGGGAGACGGGGGCCTTTTAAAGCAAGGTCCCCCCACGCTTTACTTCTTCATGGTGACTGCTCAGAATTAACCAAAAACACCAAAAAACGCAATACAACAACCCTAAAACATCTATTTCACCACAAACTAACACCCCATTACCTCAGAAAAAATCCTCCATACACAATTCCCTAATTATTAATCAAATTAAAAAGTTCAACTACACCCCATTGCATCATGGGTAAGCTCTATGTCACAGTATCACATGACCATGTGTGGCTCAGTGTGTGTTCCTATTTTATATATTAAAAGGTACACTGTAAATACGAAGTCAGTGCCAGAAAGGCACTAAACTTAGTCACTAAAGAGCTCGTGAAAACATGTATTTGAAAGTGGGATGGATATTGTAAAATAAGTAAACTTTTGTAAAAGAGATTAAAAAATGTGAAAAAAAAAATAAGAATGAATTTCATTGATTTCCCTGAATACCCAGTTCTTCCCATTATATTTCCCTTGTGTTTTTGATTTCACATACTTTAGACAAGTACCAGTTTCCCAGTGTTCAGTAATGACTACAGAGCCAATACATTAGAGCCTGGGAGACGGGGGCCTTTTAAAGCAAGGTCCCCCCACGCTTTACTTCTTCATGGTGACTGCTCAGAATTAACCAAAAACACCAAAAAACGCAATACAACAACCCTAAAACATCTATTTCACCACAAACTAACACCCCATTACCTCAGAAAAAATCCTCCATACACAATTCCCTAATTATTAATCAAATTAAAAAGTTCAACTACACCCCATTGCATCATGGGTAAGCTCTTTGTCACAGTATCACATGACCATGTGTGGCTCAGTGTGTGTTCCTATTTTATATATTAAAAGGTACACTGTAAATACGAAGTCAGTGCCAGAAAAGCACTAAACTTACTCACTACAGAGCTCATGAAAACATGTATTTGAAAGTGGGATGGATATTGTAAAATAAGTAAACTTTTGTAAAAGAGATTAAAAAATGTGAAAAAAAAATAATAATAAATTTCACTCTTTTCCCTGAATACCCAGTTCTTCCCATTATATTTCACTTGTGTTTTTGATTTCATATACTTTAGACAAGTACCAGTTTCCCAGTGTTCAGTAATGACTACAGAGCCAATACATTAGAGCCTGGGAGACGGGGGCCTTTTAAAGCAAGGTCCCCCCACGCTTTACTTCTTCATGGTGACTGCTCAGAATTAACCAAAAACACCAAAAAACGCAATACAACAACCCTAAAACATCTATTTCACCACAAACTAACACCCCATTACCTCAGAAAAAATCCTCCATACACAATTCCCTAATTATTAATCAAATTAAAAAGTTCAACTACACCCCATTGCATCATGGGTAAGCTCTATGTCACAGTATCACATGACCATGTGTGGCTCAGTGTGTGTTCCTATTTTATATATTAAAAGGTACACTGTAAATACGAAGTCAGTGCCAGAAAGGCACTAAACTTACTCACTAAAGAGCTCGTGAAAACATGTATTTGAAAGTGGGATGGATATTGTAAAATAAGTAAACTTTTGTAAAAGAGATTAAAAAATGTGAAAAAAATAATAATAATGAATTTCATTCATTTCCCTGAATACCCAGTTCTTCCCATTATATTTCCCTTGTGTTTTTGATTTCACATACTTTAGACAAGTACCAGTTTCCCAGTGTTCAGTAATGACTACAGAGCCAATACATTAGAGCCTGGGAGACGGGGGCCTTTTAAAGCACGGTCCCCCCACGCTTTACTTCTTCATGGTGACTGCTCAGAATTAACCAAAAACACCAAAAAACGCAATACAACAACCCTAAAACATCTATTTCACCACAAACTAACACCCCATTACCTCAGAAAAAATCCTCCAATTCCCTAATTATTAATCAAATTAAAAAGTTCAACTACACCCCATTGCATCATGGGTAAGCTCTATGTCACAGTATCACATGACCATGTGTGGCTCAGTGTGTGTTCCTATTTTATATATTAAAAGGTACACTGTAAATACGAAGTCAGTGCCAGAAAAGCACTAAACTTACTCACTACAGAGCTCATGAAAACATGTATTTGAAAGTGGGATGGATATTGTAAAATAAGTAAACTTTTGTAAAAGAGATTAAAAAATGTGAAAAAAAAATAATAATAAATTTCACTCTTTTCCCTGAATACCCAGTTCTTCCCATTATATTTCACTTGTGTTTTTGATTTCACATACTTTAGACAAGTACCAGTTTCCCAGTGTTCAGTAATGACTACAGAGCCAATACATTAGAGCCTGGGAGACGGGGGCCTTTTAAAGCAAGGTCCCCCCACGCTTTACTTCTTCATGGTGACTGCTCAGAATTAACCAAAAACACCAAAAAACGCAATACAACAACCCTAAAACATCTATTTCACCACAAACTAACACCCCATTACCTCAGAAAAAATCCTCCATACACAATTCCCTAATTATTAATCAAATTAAAAAGTTCAACTACACCCCATTGCATCATGGGTAAGCTCTATGTCACAGTATCACATGACCATGTGTGGCTCAGTGTGTGTTCCTATTTTATATATTAAAAGGTACACTGTAAATACGAAGTCAGTGCCAGAAAGGCACTAAACTTACTCACTAAAGAGCTCGTGAAAACATGTATTTGAAAGTGGGATGGATATTGTAAAATAAGTAAACTTTTGTAAAAGAGATTAAAAAATGTGAAAAAAATAATAATAATGAATTTCATTCATTTCCCTGAATACCCAGTTCTTCCCATTATATTTCCCTTGTGTTTTTGATTTCACATACTTTAGACAAGTACCAGTTTCCCAGTGTTCAGTAATGACTACAGAGCCAATACATTAGAGCCTGGGAGACGGGGGCCTTTTAAAGCACGGTCCCCCCACGCTTTACTTCTTCATGGTGACTGCTCAGAATTAACCAAAAACACCAAAAAAACGCAATACAACAACCCTAAAACATCTATTTCACCACAAACTAACACCCCATTACCTCAGAAAAAATCCTCCATACACAATTCCCTAATTATTAATCAAATTAAAAAGTTCAACTACACCCCATTGCATCATGGGTAAGCTCTATGTCACAGTATCACATGACCATGTGTGGCTCAGTGTGTGTTCCTATTTTATATATTAAAAGGTACACTGTAAATACGAAGTCAGTGCCAGAAAAGCACTAAACTTACTCACTACAGAGCTCATGAAAACATGTATTTGAAAGTGGGATGGATATTGTAAAATAAGTAAACTTTTGTAAAAGAGATTAAAAAATGTGAAAAAAAAATAATAATAAATTTCACTCTTTTCCCTGAATACCCAGTTCTTCCCATTATATTTCACTTGTGTTTTTGATTTCACATACTTTAGACAAGTACCAGTTTCCCAGTGTTCAGTAATGACTACAGAGCCAATACATTAGAGCCTGGGAGACGGGGGCCTTTTAAAGCAAGGTCCCCCCACGCTTTACTTCTTCATGGTGACTGCTCAGAATTAACCAAAAACACCAAAAAACGCAATACAACAACCCTAAAACATCTATTTCACCACAAACTAACACCCCATTACCTCAGAAAAAATCCTCCATACACAATTCCCTAATTATTAATCAAATTAAAAAGTTCAACTACACCCCATTGCATCATGGGTAAGCTCTATGTCACAGTATCACATGACAAGTACCAGTCAAACAGCAAGAGCCAAGAAAAAGGATCTACATGTGGTGTTTTTAGATCTGGCTAATGCTTTTGGTTCGGTACCGCATGCATTGTTGTGGAAGGCATTCAATTTTTTTAGGGTTCCAGAAGAGATTTCAAGGTTAGTTAAAGCCTATTTTGAAGACATACAGTTTTGCTTTAGTGTAGGGGAGTGTGTCACATCTTGGCAACGACTGGAAATAGGTATAATGGCAGGTTGTACAATTTCACCGCTAGCGTTTACGATGGCAATGGAGGTGATTATTAGGGCTTCTAAGTGGGTCGTAGGCGGGGAGAGGCTGCATGATGGCACCCGGCTCCCACCAGTTAGGGCGTTTATGGACGATATGACAACATTAACGACCACGGTGCCATGTACCCGGCGACTGCTAGGGAAGTTAAATGATAATCTTAGGCTGGCTAGGATGAAAGTTAAACCAAGCAAGTCTAGGAGTGTATCAATCGTTAAAGGGAAATTGATACAAGAAAGGTTTATGATGGAGGGAGAAGTCATACCATCTATATTGGAAAAGCCAGTTAAGAGTTTAGGTAGGTGGTATACTGCAGCACTGAATGATAAAGAGCAGGTGGAAGGGTTGAGGACAGAAATGGTGGAGGCCATTAATAGAATTGATAAGTCTTTTCTGCCAGGTAAATTAAAATTGTGGTGTCTGCAGTTTGGTTTGTTGCCTCGTCTAAGGTGGCCACTTACAGTTTATGATATTCCGATTTCTGAGGTTGAGAGGTTAGAAAGGGTTATGAGCAAGGCTATAAGGACATGGTTGGGGGTGCCGCGTTGCCTTAGTAGTGTGGCGTGGTGTGGGAGAGGGATGCTGGAACTGCCGTTGACGAGCTTGGTTGAGGAGTTCAAATGTGCTAAGGTAGGACGTGAAATGCAGTTGTTAGGGTCAAAAGACGGGCTGGTTAAAGCAACAGCACCAGTGACTAGGTCTGGGAGAAAGTGGAATGCTCGAGAAGCTACTCAAGCCGCAAGGAGGGCACTGGAGCACAGGGATGTTGTGGGGCAGGTGCAAAATGGGAGGGCAGGATTAGGTTTAGGTGATTCTTGGAAAGCATTCGGCAAGGCCACATCACCTGAGAAAAGGTGTATGGTTACAGGGTTTATTCGTGAGCAGGAGGAGGAAGCAAGGAGGGCAAAAGCAGCAGGGCAGAGTAAACAGGGGCAGTGGATGAGATGGGAAAGTGTAGAGAAGCGGAGAATCACCTGGCGAGAGTTATGGGGATTGGATACAGGCCGTATAAAGTTTCTTTTGGGAGCTACATATGATGTTCTGCCAACGCCACAAAACCTTGCTCAGTGGGTGGGTGAGGATCCAAGTTGTAAGCTATGTGCAGGAAGTGGCACGCTGAAGCACATTTTGTCGGCATGTAAGGTGAGTCTATCCCAGGGGCGCTACACATGGAGGCATAATCAGGTACTTAGATCTCTTGCAGGTGCACTTGATAAGAAACGGTTAGAAGTTAATAACATGCCCGTGGTAGGTTGCAGTAGGGTAATCACGTTTGTGCGTGAGGGGCAGCATAGTGGAGAAACAGCACAGTGCTTGAAAACTGCTGGTAAGTGGGCCAATGCACGAGATTGGAAGTTATTAGTGGATGTAGGTAGTAAACTGCAGATCCCAGAGTGCATTCTGGTTACAACCTTGAGGCCGGATGTAGTGTTGTACTCTGAAAGTAAGCGGATAGTGTATTTTATAGAGCTGACTGTTCCGTTTGAAGACGAGGTAGATGGAGCTTATGAAAGGAAAAGGCTGAAGTATACAGACTTGGTGGCTGAGGTGAGAGAGCGTGGGTGGCAAGCGTATATTAGACCGGTAGAGGTAGGTACTAGAGGCTTTGTTGCGAAGTCTGCCACAAGACTGCTGTCTGAATTCGGAATTAGAGGTCGTGTGCTAAGGACTGTAGTGAAGGAGTTGTCAGATGTAGCTGAAAGATCTAGTCAGTGGTTGTGGTTCAGAAGGGCTGAGGCTGTGTGGGGAAGGGAGTGAGTTTGTGCTTCTACAGCAAGCTTGGAGGGGGGTGGGTCTGGGACGCCAGTCTTCACTGTTGAGCCTTCTGGAGGTGTCGTGGGCCTAATTCAGCGAAACACTGACGAAGGAAGGTGCCTGCCTGATGACCCCTGAGAAGAGCTTGCACTGAAGTTTGTGTTAGAGTTTGGATGAAGGGGATTGGTGTGGTCCTGCTCTTGTAATAATTTGTCTCATGAGTTTTTTGTAGACGTCTGAGTACTTGGCAGTTGAGGCACGGACCATGAACATAGTTCGCTATGCTTCTGGATTCTTGTCGAGCCAGTATCGGATGGTAGTGGTTGCTGTGTTCTGCTCACGCAACTTATAATGTGATTTATTGTGTGTGATTGTGCTTAGGTAAGTGTGTTGTTGCCATAGTTAAAGGAAGTGAGCTTAGATTAAGGAGGGATTCTGTGTGTTCATAGGTTATTTTTTGGTAGGTCTGTTACTTGGCAGTTGAGGCAATGGACCATGAACATAGTGTTAGGCTGTGCTTCTGGATTCTTGTCGAGCCAGTATCAGATTGTGGTGGTTTTGCTATTATTGTTAGTTGAGTGAGTAGTAGATCCTGGCTGAGCCCTATGCATAACCCCAGCTGTTAGGTGCAGGATTTGTCAATTTCCTGTATTATATTACTTGATATCTAGTTAAGCTAGTGACTGCTGTGAAGAGAACAGTTGACAACAGAGGAAAGACCCTGTGACAGCATGGAAAGACAGCTGACAAGAGGGAATAGACCCTAACGGTGCTGCCATGGGCTGGCAATCCATGGTAGCAGCCACCATGGTTAACCATGTGTGTGCAACCAAGCAAGCTACATTGAAAAGGAAAAAAGCAATACCCCAGGAGTCAGCGAGAGCAGGGGTGGAAGATGACTCACAGGCGGATAACATGGTTACGGACTCTGGAACGGACATGACTACGAGAAGTGGGTTAAGCATAGAGGCAGGTGGGATGGTAAGTGGAAAGGAGTTGCTGACCTGTGTGTGTGGGTGGAGCAAGGTCACATCAGTGAGAGGGCTGAGGATACACCAAGGAAAGATGAGGTGCTTGAGTGAAGGAGTGCAGGGGCCCCGCATTGAACAATACTGTGAACAGAATTGTTTGAGTCAGTCGGCTGAAGTCCAGCGGCAGGTTACGTGCCACAGTCCGCAGGATATCAATACCTTTGATACTAGGGAGGCTAACTTAAGCACAGAAGGAGTGGAGGATGAAGGAGGTGTTGATAGGTCAAAGGTTAAGGGAAAGCAGATGGGTAGGGAGAAAGGAATCGGTCAAAGATCCAAAGTTAAATGGCCAGGCACAGGAGACAAGATGGCATGGAGGAGTATTAATGATGATTTGAAAGGTATGCTTGAGGGTTTGAAGGGAACAGCAGAGAGTAAATTGAACAGGCTAGGTAAAGTCATTTATGATTATGGAATGGCAAGATTTGGTGTTGTGCAGAGGAACGTAAAGTGTCAAGATGTAGTTAAATCAAGGCGGCAGGTAGAAATAGAAAAACTGGTTAAGGAATCAAGGTTACTCAGAAAGAAGTGGAAGAAGGGGAATGAGGCAGAAAGAGAGGGCATTGAGTTATTGCAGGAGGAGTTGAGAAGTAAGTTGGTAAAATTGCGGAGAGCAGAGGCTATGAGGAAAAGGAGGAAGAAGAAGGAGCGTGCTAGGATAGAGTTCTTTAGAGATCCATTTAGGTTTGTTAAGAGTCTGTTTAGTAAGGAGAAATCAGGAAATCTAAAGGTCGGAAAGAGGGAGTTGGAGGAGCACTTTAAGAGTGTTTACACAGAGAAGGAAAGGTCTAGCGACCTGGACCTACCAGCAGACATGCCGCCGTTAGGTGATATAGAGTGGAAAATGGATGTTAACCCCCCTAGGTGGAGTGAGGTTCAGGAGGTGGTGAAGGCTGCAAAGGCAGGTTCTGCCCCAGGGCCAAATGGGGTTCCATATAGATTATATAAAAGTGCACCAGATGTTTTGAAGTTTCTATGGAAACTAATGGCTATAGTGTGGAAGAAGGGGATTATTCCAAAGGAGTGGCGCAGAGCAGGTGGTGTTCTTATCCCAAAAGAAAAGGATTCTGTGGCTATTGATCAGTTCCGTCCCATAAGCTTGTTGAATGTGGAGGGTAAGATCTTCTTTAGTGTGGTTGCACGTAGACTAGCAACGTACCTGAAAAGAAATAATTTAATTGATACGTCTGTACAAAAGGCAGGAATTGCAGGTTTTTCTGGTTGCATAGAGCATAATAGTATGATTTGGCATCAGATTCAAACAGCAAGAGCCGAGAAAAAGGATCTACATGTGGTGTTTTTAGATCTGGCTAATGCTTTTGGTTCGGTACCGCATGCATTGTTGTGGAAGGCATTCAATTTTTTTAGGGTTCCAGAAGAGATTTCAAGGTTAGTTAAAGCCTATTTTGAAGACATACAGTTTTGCTTTAGTGTAGGGGAGTGTGTCACATCTTGGCAACGACTGGAAATAGGTATAATGGCAGGTTGTACAATTTCACCGCTAGCGTTTACGATGGCAATGGAGGTGATTATTAGGGCTTCTAAGTGGGTCGTAGGCGGGGAGAGGCTGCATGATGGCACCCGGCTCCCACCAGTTAGGGCGTTTATGGACGATATGACAACATTAACGACCACGGTGCCATGTACCCGGCGACTGCTAGGGAAGTTAAATGATAATCTTAGGCTGGCTAGGATGAAAGTTAAACCAAGCAAGTCTAGGAGTGTATCAATCGTTAAAGGGAAATTGATACAAGAAAGGTTTATGATGGAGGGAGAAGTCATACCATCTATATTGGAAAAGCCAGTTAAGAGTTTAGGTAGGTGGTATACTGCAGCACTGAATGATAAAGAGCAGGTGGAAGGGTTGAGGACAGAAATGGTGGAGGCCATTAATAGAATTGATAAGTCTTTTCTGCCAGGTAAATTAAAATTGTGGTGTCTGCAGTTTGGTTTGTTGCCTCGTCTAAGGTGGCCACTTACAGTTTATGATATTCCGATTTCTGAGGTTGAGAGGTTAGAAAGGGTTATGAGCAAGGCTATAAGGACATGGTTGGGGGTGCCGCGTTGCCTTAGTAGTGTGGCGTGGTGTGGGAGAGGGATGCTGGAACTGCCGTTGACGAGCTTGGTTGAGGAGTTCAAATGTGCTAAGGTAGGACGTGAAATGCAGTTGTTAGGGTCAAAAGACGGGCTGGTTAAAGCAACAGCACCAGTGACTAGGTCTGGGAGAAAGTGGAATGCTCAAGAAGCTACTCAAGCCGCAAGGAGGGCACTGGAGCACAGGGATGTTGTGGGGCAGGTGCAAAATGGGAGGGCAGGATTAGGTTTAGGTGATTCTTGGAAAGCATTCGGCAAGGCCACATCACCTGAGAAAAGGTGTATGGTTACAGGGTTTATTCGTGAGCAGGAGGAGGAAGCAAGGAGGGCAAAAGCAGCAGGGCAGAGTAAACAGGGGCAGTGGATGAGATGGGAAAGTGTAGAGAAGCGGAGAATCACCTGGCGAGAGTTATGGGGATTGGATACAGGCCGTATAAAGTTTCTTTTGGGAGCTACATATGATGTTCTGCCAACGCCACAAAACCTTGCTCAGTGGGTGGGTGAGGATCCAAGTTGTAAGCTATGTGCAGGAAGTGGCACGCTGAAGCACATTTTGTCGGCATGTAAGGTGAGTCTATCCCAGGGGCGCTACACATGGAGGCATAATCAGGTACTTAGATCTCTTGCAGGTGCACTTGATAAGAAACGGTTAGAAGTTAATAACATGCCCGTGGTAGGTTGCAGTAGGGTAATCACGTTTGTGCGTGAGGGGCAGCATAGTGGAGAAACAGCACAGTGCTTGAAAACTGCTGGTAAGTGGGCCAATGCACGAGATTGGAAGTTATTAGTGGATGTAGGTAGTAAACTGCAGATCCCAGAGTGCATTCTGGTTACAACCTTGAGGCCGGATGTAGTGTTGTACTCTGAAAGTAAGCGGATAGTGTATTTTATAGAGCTGACTGTTCCGTTTGAAGACGAGGTAGATGGAGCTTATGAAAGGAAAAGGCTGAAGTATACAGACTTGGTGGCTGAGGTGAGAGAGCGTGGGTGGCAAGCGTATATTAGACCGGTAGAGGTAGGTACTAGAGGCTTTGTTGCGAAGTCTGCCACAAGACTGCTGTCTGAATTCGGAATTAGAGGTCGTGTGCTAAGGACTGTAGTGAAGGAGTTGTCAGATGTAGCTGAAAGATCTAGTCAGTGGTTGTGGTTCAGAAGGGCTGAGGCTGTGTGGGGAAGGGAGTGAGTTTGTGCTTCTACAGCAAGCTTGGAGGGGGGTGGGTCTGGGACGCCAGTCTTCACTGTTGAGCCTTCTGGAGGTGTCGTGGGCCTAATTCAGCGAAACACTGACGAAGGAAGGTGCCTGCCTGATGACCCCTGAGAAGAGCTTGCACTGAAGTTTGTGTTAGAGTTTGGATGAAGGGGATTGGTGTGGTCCTGCTCTTGTAATAATTTGTCTCATGAGTTTTTTGTAGACGTCTGAGTACTTGGCAGTTGAGGCACGGACCATGAACATAGTTCGCTATGCTTCTGGATTCTTGTCGAGCCAGTATCGGATGGTAGTGGTTGCTGTGTTCTGCTCACGCAACTTATAATGTGATTTATTGTGTGTGATTGTGCTTAGGTAAGTGTGTTGTTGCCATAGTTAAAGGAAGTGAGCTTAGATTAAGGAGGGATTCTGTGTGTTCATAGGTTATTTTTTGGTAGGTCTGTTACTTGGCAGTTGAGGCAATGGACCATGAACATAGTGTTAGGCTGTGCTTCTGGATTCTTGTCGAGCCAGTATCAGATTGTGGTGGTTTTGCTATTATTGTTAGTTGAGTGAGTAGTAGATCCTGGCTGAGCCCTATGCATAACCCCAGCTGTTAGGTGCAGGATTTGTCAATTTCCTGTATTATATTACTTGACCATGTGTGGCTCAGTGTGTGTTCCTATTTTATATATTAAAAGGTACACTGTAAATACGAAGTCAGTGCCAGAAAGGCACTAAACTTACTCACTAAAGAGCTCGTGAAAACATGTATTTGAAAGTGGGATGGATATTGTAAAATAAGTAAACTTTTGTAAAAGAGATTAAAAAATGTGAAAAAAATAATAATAATGAATTTCATTCATTTCCCTGAATACCCAGTTCTTCCCATTATATTTCCCTTGTGTTTTTGATTTCACATACTTTAGACAAGTACCAGTTTCCCAGTGTTCAGTAATGACTACAGAGCCAATACATTAGAGCCTGGGAGACGGGGGCCTTTTAAAGCACGGTCCCCCCACGCTTTACTTCTTCATGGTGACTGCTCAGAATTAACCAAAAACACCAAAAAACGCAATACAACAACCCTAAAACATCTATTTCACCACAAACTAACACCCCATTACCTCAGAAAAAATCCTCCATACACAATTCCCTAATTATTAATCAAATTAAAAAGTTCAACTACACCCCATTGCATCATGGGTAAGCTCTATGTCACAGTATCACATGACCATGTGTGGCTCAGTGTGTGTTCCTATTTTATATATTAAAAGGTACACTGTAAATACGAAGTCAGTGCCAGAAAAGCACTAAACTTACTCACTACAGAGCTCATGAAAACATGTATTTGAAAGTGGGACGGATATTGTAAAATAAGTAAACTTTTGTAAAAGAGATTAAAAAATGTGAAAAAAAAATAATAATAAATTTCACTCTTTTCCCTGAATACCCAGTTCTTCCCATTATATTTCACTTGTGTTTTTGATTTCACATACTTTAGACAAGTACCAGTTTCCCAGTATTCAGTATTGACTACAGAGCCAATACATTAGAGCCTGGGAGACGGGGGCCTTTTAAAGCAAGGTCCCCCCACGCTTTACTTCTTCATGGTGACTGCTCAGAATTAACCAAAAACACCAAAAAACGCAATACAACAACCCTAAAACATCTATTTCACCACAAACTAACACCCCATTACCTCAGAAAAAATCCTCCATACACAATTCCCTAATTATTAATCAAATTAAAAAGTTCAACTACACCCCATTGCATCATGGGTAAGCTCTATGTCACAGTATCACATGACCATGTGTGGCTCAGTGTGTGTTCCTATTTTATATATTAAAAGGTACACTGTAAATACGAAGTCAGTGCCAGAAAGGCACTAAACTTACTCACTAAAGAGCTCGTGAAAACATGTATTTGAAAGTGGGATGGATATTGTAAAATAAGTAAACTTTTGTAAAAGAGATTAAAAAATGTGAAAAAAATAATAATAATGAATTTCATTCATTTCCCTGAATACCCAGTTCTTCCCATTATATTTCCCTTGTGTTTTTGATTTCACATACTTTAGACAAGTACCAGTTTCCCAGTGTTCAGTAATGACTACAGAGCCAATACATTAGAGCCTGGGAGACGGGGGCCTTTTAAAGCACGGTCCCCCCACGCTTTACTTCTTCATGGTGACTGCTCAGAATTAACCAAAACACAAAAAAACGCAATACAACAACCCTAAAACATCTATTTCACCACAAACTAACACCCCATTACCTCATAAAAAATCCTCCATACACAATTCCCTAATTATTAATCAAATTAAAAAGTTCAACTACACCCCATTTCATCATGGGTAAGCTCTATGTCACAGTATCACATGACCATGTGTGGCTCAGTGTGTGTTCCTATTTTATATATTAAAAGGTACACTGTAAATACGAAGTCAGTGCCAGAAAAGCACTAAACTTACTCACTACAGAGCTCATGAAAACATGTATTTGAAAGTGGGATGGATATTGTAAAATAAGTAAACTTTTGTAAAAGAGATTAAAAAATGTGAAAAAAAAATAATAATAAATTTCACTCTTTTCCCTGAATACCCAGTTCTTCCCACTATATTTCCCTTGTGTTTTTGATTTCACATACTTTAGACAAGTACCAGTTTCCCAGTGTTCAGTATTGACTACAGAGCCAATACATTAGAGCCTGGGAGACGGGGGCCTTTTAAAGCACGGTCCCCCCCCCCCCCCCCCACGCTTTACTTCTTCATGGTGACTGCTCAGAATTAACCAAAAACACCAAAAAACGCAATACAACAACCCTAAAACATCTATTTCACCACAAACTAACACCCCATTACCTCAGAAAAAATCCTCCATACACAATTCCCTAATTATTAATCAAATTAAAAAGTTCAACTACACCCCATTGCATCATGGGTAAGCTCTATGTCACAGTATCACATGACCATGTGTGGCTCAGTGTGTGTTCCTATTTTATATATTAAAAGGTACACTGTAAATACGAAGTCAGTGCCAGAAAGGCACTAAACTTACTCACTAAAGAGCTCGTGAAAACATGTATTTGAAAGTGGGATGGATATTGTAAAATAAGTAAACTTTTGTAAAAGAGATTAAAAAATGTGAAAAAAAAAATAATAATGAATTTCATTCATTTCCCTGAATACCCAGTTCTTCCCATTATATTTCCCTTGTGTTTTTGATTTCACATACTTTAGACAAGTACCAGTTTCCCAGTGTTCAGTAATGACTACAGAGCCAATACATTAGAGCCTGGGAGACGGGGGCCTTTTAAAGCACGGTCCCCCCACGCTTTACTTCTTCATGGTGACTGCTCAGAATTAACCAAAAACACCAAAAAACGCAATACAACAACCCTAAAACATCTATTTCACCACAAACTAACACCCCATTACCTCAGAAAAAATCCTCCATACACAATTCCCTAATTATTAATCAAATTAAAAAGTTCAACTACACCCCATTGCATCATGGGTAAGCTCTATGTCACAGTATCACATGACCATGTGTGGCTCAGTGTGTGTTCCTATTTTATATATTAAAAGGTACACTGTAAATACGAAGTCAGTGCCAGAAAAGCACTAAACTTACTCACTACAGAGCTCATGAAAACATGTATTTGAAAGTGGGATGGATATTGTAAAATAAGTAAACTTTTGTAAAAGAGATTAAAAAATGTGAAAAAAAAATAATAATAAATTTCACTCTTTTCCCTGAATACCCAGTTCTTCCCACTATATTTCCCTTGTGTTTTTGATTTCACATACTTTAGACAAGTACCAGTTTCCCAGTGTTCAGTATTGACTACAGAGCCAATACATTAGAGCCTGGGAGACGGGGGCCTTTTAAAGCACGGTCCCCCCCCCCCCCCCCCACGCTTTACTTCTTCATGGTGACTGCTCAGAATTAACCAAAAACACCAAAAAACGCAATACAACAACCCTAAAACATCTATTTCACCACAAACTAACACCCCATTACCTCAGAAAAAATCCTCCATACACAATTCCCTAATTATTAATCAAATTAAAAAGTTCAACTACACCCCATTGCATCATGGGTAAGCTCTATGTCACAGTATCACATGACCATGTGTGGCTCAGTGTGTGTTCCTATTTTATATATTAAAAGGTACACTGTAAATACGAAGTCAGTGCCAGAAAGGCACTAAACTTACTCACTAAAGAGCTCATGAAAACATGTATTTGAAAGTGGGATGGATATTGTAAAATAAGTAAACTTTTGTAAAAGAGATTAAAAAATGTGAAAAAAAAAATAATAATGAATTTCATTCATTTCCCTGAATACCCAGTTCTTCCCATTATATTTCCCTTGTGTTTTTGATTTCACATACTTTAGACAAGTACCAGTTTCCCAGTGTTCAGTAATGACTACAGAGCCAATACCTTAGAGCCTGGGAGACGGGGGCCTTTTAAAGCACGGTCCCCCCACGCTTTACTTCTTCATGGTGACTGCTCAGAATTAACCAAAAACACCAAAAAACGCAATACAACAACCCTAAAACATCTATTTCACCACAAACTAACACCCCATTACCTCAGAAAAAATCCTCCATACACAATTCCCTAATTATTAATCAAATTAAAAAGTTCAACTACACCCCATTGCATCATGGGTAAGCTCTATGTCACAGTATCACATGACCATGTGTGGCTCAGTGTGTGTTCCTATTTTATATATTAAAAGGTACACTGTAAATACGAAGTCAGTGCCAGAAAAGCACTAAACTTACTCACTACAGAGCTCATGAAAACATGTATTTGAAAGTGGGATGGATATTGTAAAATAAGTAAACTTTTGTAAAAGAGATTAAAAAATGTGAAAAAAAAATAATAATGAATTTCATTCATTTCCCTGAATACCCAGTTCTTCCCATTATATTTCCCTTGTGTTTTTGATTTCACATACTTTAGACAAGTACCAGTTTCCCAGTGTTCAGTAATGACTACAGAGCCAATACATTAGAGCCTGGGAGACGGGGGCCTTTTAAAGCACGGTCCCCCCCCCCCCCCCCACGCTTTACTTCTTCATGGTGACTGCTCAGAATTAACCAAAAACACCAAAAAACGCAATACAACAACCCTAAAACATCTATTTCACCACAAACTAACACCCCATTACCTCAGAAAAAATCCTCCATACACAATTCCCTAATTATTAATCAAATTAAAAAGTTCAACTACACCCCATTGCATCATGGGTAAGCTCTATGTCACAGTATCACATGACCATGTGTGGCTCAGTGTGTGTTCCTATTTTATATATTAAAAGGTACACTGTAAATACGAAGTCAGTGCCAGAAAGGCACTAAACTTACTCACTAAAGAGCTCGTGAAAACATGTATTTGAAAGTGGGATGGATATTGTAAAATAAGTAAACTTTTGTAAAAGAGATTAAAAAATGTGAAAAAAAAATAATAATAAATTTCACTCTTTTCCCTGAATACCCAGTTCTTCCCATTATATTTCCCTTGTGTTTTTGATTTCACATACTTTAGACAAGTACCAGTTTCCCAGTGTTCAGTAATGACTACAGAGCCAATACATTAGAGCCTGGGAGACGGGGGCCTTTTAAAGCACGGTCGCCCCACGCTTTACTTCTTCATGGTGACTGCTCAGAATTAACCAAAAACACCAAAAAACGCAATACAACAACCCTAAAACATCTATTTCACCACAAACTAACACCCCATTACCTCAGAAAAAATCCTCCATACACAATTCCCTAATTATTAATCAAATTAAAAAGTTCAACTACACCCCATTGCATCATGGGTAAGCTCTATGTCACAGTATCACATGACCATGTGTGGCTCAGTGTGTGTTCCTATTTTATATATTAAAAGGTACACTGTAAATACGAAGTCAGTGCCAGAAAAGCACTAAACTTACTCACTAAAGAGCTCATGAAAACATGTATTTGAAAGTGGGATGGATATTGTAAAATAAGTAAACTTTTGTAAAAGAGATTAAAAAATGTGAAAAAAAATAATAATGAATTTCATTCATTTCCCTGAATACCCAGTTCTTCCCATTATATTTCCCTTGTGTTTTTGATTTCACATACTTTAGACAAGTACCAGTTTCCCAGTGTTCAGTAATGACTACAGAGCCAATACATTAAAGCCTGGGAGACGGGGGCCTTTTAAAGCACGGTCCCCCCCACGCTTTACTTCTTCATGGTGACTGCTCAGAATTAACCAAAAACACCAAAAAACGCAATACAACAACCCTAAAACATCTATTTCACCACAAACTAACACCCCATTACCTCAGAAAAAATCCTCCATACACAATTCCCTAATTATTAATCAAATTAAAAAGTTCAACTACACCCCATTGCATCATGGGTAAGCTCTATGTCACAGTATCACATGACCATGTGTGGCTCAGTGTGTGTTCCTATTTTATATATTAAAAGGTACACTGTAAATACGAAGTCACTGCCAGAAAGGCACTAAACTTACTCACTAAAGAGCTCGTGAAAACATGTATTTGAAAGTGGTATGGATATTGTAAAATAAGTAAACTTTTGTAAAAGAGATTAAAAAATTTGAAAAAAATAATAATAATGAATTTCATTCATTTCCCTGAATACCCAGTTCTTCCCATTATATTTCCCTTGTGTTTTTGATTTCACATACTTTAGACAAGTACCAGTTTCCCAGTGTTCAGTATTGACTACAGAGCCAATACATTAGAGCCTGGGAGACGGGGGCCTTTTAAAGCACGGTCCCCCCCCCCCCCCCCACGCTTTACTTCTTCATGGTGACTGCTCAGAATTAACCAAAAACACCAAAAAACGCAATACAACAACCCTAAAACATCTATTTCACCACAAACTAACACCCCATTACCTCAGAAAAAATCCTCCATACACAATTCCCTAATTATTAATCAAATTAAAAAGTTCAACTACACCCCATTGCATCATGGGTAAGCTCTATGTCACAGTATCACATGACCATGTGTGGCTCAGTGTGTGTTCCTATTTTATATATTAAAAGGTACACTGTAAATACGAAGTCAGTGCCAGAAAGGCACTAAACTTACTCACTAAAGAGCTCATGAAAACATGTATTTGAAAGTGGGATGGATATTGTAAAATAAGTAAACTTTTGTAAAAGAGATTAAAAAATGTGAAAAAAAAATAATAATAAATTTCACTCTTTTCCCTGAATACCCAGTTCTTCCCATTATATTTCCCTTGTGTTTTTGATTTCACATACTTTAGACAAGTACCAGTTTCCCAGTGTTCAGTAATGACTACAGAGCCAATACATTAGAGCCTGGGAGACGGGGGCCTTTTAAAGCAAGGTCCCCCCACGCTTTACTTCTTCATGGTGACTGCTCAGAATTAACCAAAAACACCAAAAAACGCAATACAACAACCCTAAAACATCTATTTCACCACAAACTAACACCCCATTACCTCAGAAAAAATCCTCCATACACAATTCCCTAATTATTAATCAAATTAAAAAGTTCAACTACACCCCATTGCATCATGGGTAAGCTCTATGTCACAGTATCACATGACCATGTGTGGCTCAGTGTGTGTTCCTATTTTATATATTAAAAGGTACACTGTAAATACGAAGTCAGTGCCAGAAAAGCACTAAACTTACTCACTAAAGAGCTCAGGAAAACATGTATTTGAAAGTGGGATGGATATTGTAAAATAAGTAAACTTTTGTAAAAGAGATTAAAAAATGTGAAAAAAAATAATAATGAATTTCATTCGTTTCCCTGAATACCCAGTTCTTCCCATTATATTTCCCTTGTGTTTTTGATTTCACATACTTTAGACAAGTACCAGTTTCCCAGTGTTCAGTAATGACTACAGAGCCAATACATTAGAGCCTGGGAGATGGGGGCCTTTTAAAGCACGGTCCCCCCACGCTTTACTTCTTCATGGTGACTGCTCAGAATTAACCAAAAACACCAAAAAACGCAATACAACAACCCTAAAACATCTATTTCACCACAAACTAACACCCCATTACCTCAGAAAAAATCCTCCATACACAATTCCCTAATTATTAATCAAATTAAAAAGTTCAACTACACCCCATTGCATCATGGGTAAGCTCTATGTCACAGTATCACATGACCATGTGTGGCTCAGTGTGTGTTCCTATTTTATATATTAAAAGGTACACTGAAAATACGAAGTCAGTGCCAGAAAAGCACTAAACTTACTCACTAAAGAGCTCATGAAAACATGTATTTGAAAGTGGGATGGATATTGTAAAATAAGTAAACTTTTGTAAAAGAGATTAAAAAATGTGAAAAAAAATAATAATGAATTTCATTCATTTCCCTGAATACCCAGTTCTTCCCATTATATTTCCCTTGTGTTTTTGATTTCACATACTTTAGATAAGTACCAGTTTCCCAGTGTTCAGTAATGACTACAGAGCCAATACATTAGAGCCTGGGAGACGGGGGCCTTTTAAAGCAAGGTCCCCCCACGCTTTACTTCTTCATGGTGACTGCTCAGAATTAACCAAAAACACCAAAAAACGCAATACAACAACCCTAAAACATCTATTTCACCACAAACTAACACCCCATTACCTCAGAAAAAATCCTCCATACACAATTCCCTAATTATTAATCAAATTAAAAAGTTCAACTACACCCCATTGCATCATGGGTAAGCTCTATGTCACAGTATCACATGACCATGTGTGGCTCAGTGTGTGTTCCTATTTTATATATTAAAAGGTACACTGTAAATACGAAGTCAGTGCCAGAAAGGCACTAAACTTACTCACTAAAGAGCTCATGAAAACATGTATTTGAAAGTGGGATGGATATTGTAAAATAAGTAAACTTTTGTAAAAGAGATTAAAAAATGTGAAAAAAAATAATAATAAATTTCACTCTTTTCCCTGAATACCCAGTTCTTCCCATTATATTTCCCTTGTGTTTTTGATTTCACATACTTTAGACAAGTACCAGTTTCCCAGTGTTCAGTAATGACTACAGAGCCAATACATTAGAGCCTGGGAGACGGGGGCCTTTTAAAGCAAGGTCCCCCCACGCTTTACTTCTTCATGGTGACTGCTCAGAATTAACCAAAAACACCAAAAAACGCAATACAACAACCCTAAAACATCGATTTCACCACAAACTAACACCCCATTACCTCAGAAAAAATCCTCCATACACAATTCCCTAATTATTAATCAAATTAAAAAGTTCAACTACACCCCATTGCATCATGGGTAAGCTCTATGTCACAGTATCACATGACCATGTGTGGCTCAGTGTGTGTTCCTATTTTATATATTAAAAGGTACACTGTAAATACGAAGTCAGTGCCAGAAAAGCACTAAACTTACTCACTAAAGAGCTCATGAAAACATGTATTTGAAAGTGGGATGGATATTGTAAAATAAGTAAACTTTTGTAAAAGAGATTAAAAAATGTGAAAAAAAATAATAATGAATTTCATTCATTTCCCTGAATACCCAGTTCTTCCCATTATATTTCCCTTGTGTTTTTGATTTCACATACTTTAGATAAGTACCAGTTTCCCAGTGTTCAGTAATGACTACAGAGCCAATACATTAGAGCCTGGGAGACGGGGGCCTTTTAAAGCAAGGTCCCCCCACGCTTTACTTCTTCATGGTGACTGCTCAGAATTAACCAAAAACACCAAAAAACGCAATACAACAACCCTAAAACATCTATTTCACCACAAACTAACACCCCATTACCTCAGAAAAAATCCTCCATACACAATTCCCTAATTATTAATCAAATTAAAAAGTTCAACTACACCCCATTGCATCATGGGTAAGCTCTATGTCACAGTATCACATGACCATGTGTGGCTCAGTGTGTGTTCCTATTTTATATATTAAAAGGTACACTGTAAATACGAAGTCAGTGCCAGAAAGGCACTAAACTTACTCACTAAAGAGCTCATGAAAACATGTATTTGAAAGTGGGATGGATATTGTAAAATAAGTAAACTTTTGTAAAAGAGATTAAAAAATGTGAAAAAAAATAATAATAAATTTCACTCTTTTCCCTGAATACCCAGTTCTTCCCATTATATTTCCCTTGTGTTTTTGATTTCACATACTTTAGACAAGTACCAGTTTCCCAGTGTTCAGTAATGACTACAGAGCCAATACATTAGAGCCTGGGAGACGGGGGCCTTTTAAAGCAAGGTCCCCCCACGCTTTACTTCTTCATGGTGACTGCTCAGAATTAACCAAAAACACCAAAAAACGCAATACAACAACCCTAAAACATCGATTTCACCACAAACTAACACCCCATTACCTCAGAAAAAATCCTCCATACACAATTCCCTAATTATTAATCAAATTAAAAAGTTCAACTACACCCCATTGCATCATGGGTAAGCTCTATGTCACAGTATCACATGACCATGTGTGGCTCAGTGTGTGTTCCTATTTTATATATTAAAAGGTACACTGTAAATACGAAGTCAGTGCCAGAAAAGCACTAAACTTACTCACTAAAGAGCTCATGAAAACATGTATTTGAAAGTGGGATGGATATTGTAAAATAAGTAAACTTTTGTAAAAGAGATTAAAAAATGTGAAAAAAAATAATAATGAATTTCATTCATTTCCCTGAATACCCAGTTCTTCCCATTATATTTCCCTTGTGTTTTTGATTTCACATACTTTAGATAAGTACCAGTTTCCCAGTGTTCAGTAATGACTACAGAGCCAATACATTAGAGCCTGGGAGACGGGGGCCTTTTAAAGCAAGGTCCCCCCACGCTTTACTTCTTCATGGTGACTGCTCAGAATTAACCAAAAACACCAAAAAACGCAATACAACAACCCTAAAACATCTATTTCACCACAAACTAACACCCCATTACCTCAGAAAAAATCCTCCATACACAATTCCCTAATTATTAATCAAATTAAAAAGTTCAACTACACCCCATTGCATCATGGGTAAGCTCTATGTCACAGTATCACATGACCATGTGTGGCTCAGTGTGTGTTCCTATTTTATATATTAAAAGGTACACTGTAAATACGAAGTCAGTGCCAGAAAGGCACTAAACTTACTCACTAAAGAGCTCGTGAAAACATGTATTTGAAAGTGGGATGGATATTGTAAAATAAGTAAACTTTTGTAAAAGAGATTAAAAAATGTGAAAAAAAAATAATAATAAATTTCACTCTTTTCCCTGAATACCCAGTTCTTCCCATTATATTTCCCTTGTGTTTTTGATTTCACATACTTTAGACAAGTACCAGTTTCCCAGTGTTCAGTAATGACTACAGAGCCAATACATTAGAGCCTGGGAGACGGGGGCCTTTTAAAGCAAGGTCCCCCCACGCTTTACTTCTTCATGGTGACTGCTCAGAATTAACCAAAAACACCAAAAAACGCAATACAACAACCCTAAAACATCTATTTCACCACAAACTAACACCCCATTACCTCAGAAAAAATCCTCCATACACAATTCCCTAATTATTAATCAAATTAAAAAGTTCAACTACACCCCATTGCATCATGGGTAAGCTCTATGTCACAGTATCACATGACCATGTGTGGCTCAGTGTGTGTTCCTATTTTATATATTAAAAGGTACACTGTAAATACGAAGTCAGTGCCAGAAAGGCACTAAACTTACTCACTAAAGAGCTCGTGAAAACATGTATTTGAAAGTGGTATGGATATTGTAAAATAAGTAAACTTTTGTAAAAGAGATTAAAAAATTTGAAAAAAATAATAATAATGAATTTCATTCATTTCCCTGAATACCCAGTTCTTCCCATTATATTTCCCTTGTGTTTTTGATTTCACATACTTTAGACAAGTACCAGTTTCCCAGTGTTCAGTATTGACTACAGAGCCAATACATTAGAGCCTGGGAGACGGGGGCCTTTTAAAGCACGGTCCCCCCCCCCCCCCCCCACGCTTTACTTCTTCATGGTGACTGCTCAGAATTAACCAAAAACACCAAAAAACGCAATACAACAACCCTAAAACATCTATTTCACCACAAACTAACACCCCATTACCTCAGAAAAAATCCTCCATACACAATTCCCTAATTATTAATCAAATTAAAAAGTTCAACTACACCCCATTGCATCATGGGTAAGCTCTATGTCACAGTATCACATGACCATGTGTGGCTCAGTGTGTGTTCCTATTTTATATATTAAAAGGTACACTGTAAATACGAAGTCAGTGCCAGAAAGGCACTAAACTTACTCACTAAAGAGCTCATGAAAACATGTATTTGAAAGTGGGATGGATATTGTAAAATAAGTAAACTTTTGTAAAAGAGATTAAAAAATGTGAAAAAAAAATAATAATAAATTTCACTCTTTTCCCTGAATACCCAGTTCTTCCCATTATATTTCCCTTGTGTTTTTGATTTCACATACTTTAGACAAGTACCAGTTTCCCAGTGTTCAGTAATGACTACAGAGCCAATACATTAGAGCCTGGGAGACGGGGGCCTTTTAAAGCAAGGTCCCCCCACGCTTTACTTCTTCATGGTGACTGCTCAGAATTAACCAAAAACACCAAAAAACGCAATACAACAACCCTAAAACATCTATTTCACCACAAACTAACACCCCATTACCTCAGAAAAAATCCTCCATACACAATTCCCTAATTATTAATCAAATTAAAAAGTTCAACTACACCCCATTGCATCATGGGTAAGCTCTATGTCACAGTATCACATGACCATGTGTGGCTCAGTGTGTGTTCCTATTTTATATATTAAAAGGTACACTGTAAATACGAAGTCAGTGCCAGAAAAGCACTAAACTTACTCACTAAAGAGCTCATGAAAACATGTATTTGAAAGTGGGATGGATATTGTAAAATAAGTAAACTTTTGTAAAAGAGATTAAAAAATGTGAAAAAAAATAATAATAAATTTCACTCTTTTCCCTGAATACCCAGTTCTTCCCATTATATTTCCCTTGTGTTTTTGATTTCACATACTTTAGACAAGTACCAGTTTCCCAGTGTTCAGTAATGACTACAGAGCCAATACATTAGAGCCTGGGAGACGGGGGCCTTTTAAAGCAAGGTCCCCCCACGCTTTACTTCTTCATGGTGACTGCTCAGAATTAACCAAAAACACCAAAAAACGCAATACAACAACCCTAAAACATCGATTTCACCACAAACTAACACCCCATTACCTCAGAAAAAATCCTCCATACACAATTCCCTAATTATTAATCAAATTAAAAAGTTCAACTACACCCCATTGCATCATGGGTAAGCTCTATGTCACAGTATCACATGACCATGTGTGGCTCAGTGTGTGTTCCTATTTTATATATTAAAAGGTACACTGTAAATACGAAGTCAGTGCCAGAAAAGCACTAAACTTACTCACTAAAGAGCTCATGAAAACATGTATTTGAAAGTGGGATGGATATTGTAAAATAAGTAAACTTTTGTAAAAGAGATTAAAAAATGTGAAAAAAAATAATAATGAATTTCATTCATTTCCCTGAATACCCAGTTCTTCCCATTATATTTCCCTTGTGTTTTTGATTTCACATACTTTAGATAAGTACCAGTTTCCCAGTGTTCAGTAATGACTACAGAGCCAATACATTAGAGCCTGGGAGACGGGGGCCTTTTAAAGCAAGGTCCCCCCACGCTTTACTTCTTCATGGTGACTGCTCAGAATTAACCAAAAACACCAAAAAACGCAATACAACAACCCTAAAACATATATTTCACCACAAACTAACACCCCATTACCTCAGAAAAAATCCTCCATACACAATTCCCTAATTATTAATCAAATTAAAAAGTTCAACTACACCCCATTGCATCATGGGTAAGCTCTATGTCACAGTATCACATGACCATGTGTGGCTCAGTGTGTGTTCCTATTTTATATATTAAAAGGTACACTGTAAATACGAAGTCAGTGCCAGAAAGGCACTAAACTTACTCACTAAAGAGCTCATGAAAACATGTATTTGAAAGTGGGATGGATATTGTAAAATAAGTAAACTTTTGTAAAAGAGATTAAAAAATGTGAAAAAAAAATAATAATAAATTTCACTCTTTTCCCTGAATACCCAGTTCTTCCCATTATATTTCCCTTGTGTTTTTGATTTCACATACTTTAGACAAGTACCAGTTTCCCAGTGTTCAGTAATGACTACAGAGCCAATACATTAGAGCCTGGGAGATGGGGGCCTTTTAAAGCACGGTCCCCCCACGCTTTACTTCTTCATGGTGACTGCTCAGAATTAACCAAAAACACCAAAAAACGCAATACAACAACCCTAAAACATCTATTTCACCACAAACTAACACCCCATTACCTCAGAAAAAATCCTCCATACACAATTCCCTAATTATTAATCAAATTAAAAAGTTCAACTACACCCCATTGCATCATGGGTAAGCTCTATGTCACAGTATCACATGACCATGTGTGGCTCAGTGTGTGTTCCTATTTTATATATTAAAAGGTACACTGTAAATACGAAGTCAGTGCCAGAAAAGCACTAAACTTACTCACTAAAGAGCTCAGGAAAACATGTATTTGAAAGTGGGATGGATATTGTAAAATAAGTAAACTTTTGTAAAAGAGATTAAAAAATGTGAAAAAAAATAATAATGAATTTCATTCGTTTCCCTGAATACCCAGTTCTTCCCATTATATTTCCCTTGTGTTTTTGATTTCACATACTTTAGACAAGTACCAGTTTCCCAGTGTTCAGTAATGACTACAGAGCCAATACATTAGAGCCTGGGAGATGGGGGCCTTTTAAAGCACGGTCCCCCCACGCTTTACTTCTTCATGGTGACTGCTCAGAATTAACCAAAAACACCAAAAAACGCAATACAACAACCCTAAAACATCTATTTCACCACAAACTAACACCCCATTACCTCAGAAAAAATCCTCCATACACAATTCCCTAATTATTAATCAAATTAAAAAGTTCAACTACACCCCATTGCATCATGGGTAAGCTCTATGTCACAGTATCACATGACCATGTGTGGCTCAGTGTGTGTTCCTATTTTATATATTAAAAGGTACACTGTAAATACGAAGTCAGTGCCAGAAAAGCACTAAACTTACTCACTAAAGAGCTCATGAAAACATGTATTTGAAAGTGGGATGGATATTGTAAAATAAGTAAACTTTTGTAAAAGAGATTAAAAAATGTGAAAAAAAATAATAATGAATTTCATTCATTTCCCTGAATACCCAGTTCTTCCCATTATATTTCCCTTGTGTTTTTGATTTCACATACTTTAGATAAGTACCAGTTTCCCAGTGTTCAGTAATGACTACAGAGCCAATACATTAGAGCCTGGGAGACGGGGGCCTTTTAAAGCAAGGTCCCCCCACGCTTTACTTCTTCATGGTGACTGCTCAGAATTAACCAAAAACACCAAAAAACGCAATACAACAACCCTAAAACATCTATTTCACCACAAACTAACACCCCATTACCTCAGAAAAAATCCTCCATACACAATTCCCTAATTATTAATCAAATTAAAAAGTTCAACTACACCCCATTGCATCATGGGTAAGCTCTATGTCACAGTATCACATGACCATGTGTGGCTCAGTGTGTGTTCCTATTTTATATATTAAAAGGTACACTGTAAATACGAAGTCAGTGCCAGAAAAGCACTAAACTTACTCACTAAAGAGCTCAGGAAAACATGTATTTGAAAGTGGGATGCATATTGTAAAATAAGTAAACTTTTGTAAAAGAGATTAAAAAATGTGAAAAAAAATAATAATGAATTTCATTCGTTTCCCTGAATACCCAGTTCTTCCCATTATATTTCCCTTGTGTTTTTGATTTCACATACTTTAGACAAGTACCAGTTTCCCAGTGTTCAGTAATGACTACAGAGCCAATACATTAGAGCCTGGGAGATGGGGGCCTTTTAAAGCACGGTCCCCCCACGCTTTACTTCTTCATGGTGACTGCTCAGAATTAACCAAAAACACCAAAAAACGCAATACAACAACCCTAAAACATCTATTTCACCACAAACTAACACCCCATTACCTCAGAAAAAATCCTCCATACACAATTCCCTAATTATTAATCAAATTAAAAAGTTCAACTACACCCCATTGCATCATGGGTAAGCTCTATGTCACAGTATCACATGACCATGTGTGGCTCAGTGTGTGTTCCTATTTTATATATTAAAAGGTACACTGTAAATACGAAGTCAGTGCCAGAAAAGCACTAAACTTACTCACTAAAGAGCTCATGAAAACATGTATTTGAAAGTGGGATGGATATTGTAAAATAAGTAAACTTTTGTAAAAGAGATTAAAAAATGTGAAAAAAAATAATAATGAATTTCATTCATTTCCCTGAATACCCAGTTCTTCCCATTATATTTCCCTTGTGTTTTTGATTTCACATACTTTAGATAAGTACCAGTTTCCCAGTGTTCAGTAATGACTACAGAGCCAATACATTAGAGCCTGGGAGACGGGGGCCTTTTAAAGCAAGGTCCCCCCACGCTTTACTTCTTCATGGTGACTGCTCAGAATTAACCAAAAACACCAAAAAACGCAATACAACAACCCTAAAACATCTATTTCACCACAAACTAACACCCCATTACCTCAGAAAAAATCCTCCATACACAATTCCCTAATTATTAATCAAATTAAAAAGTTCAACTACACCCCATTGCATCATGGGTAAGCTCTATGTCACAGTATCACATGACCATGTGTGGCTCAGTGTGTGTACCTATTTTATATATTAAAAGGTACACTGTAAATACGAAGTCAGTGCCAGAAAGGCACTAAACTTACTCACTAAAGAGCTCATGAAAACATGTATTTGAAAGTGGGATGGATATTGTAAAATAAGTAAACTTTTGTAAAAGAGATTAAAAAATGTGAAAAAAAATAATAATAAATTTCACTCTTTTCCCTGAATACCCAGTTCTTCCCATTATATTTCCCTTGTGTTTTTGATTTCACATACTTTAGACAAGTACCAGTTTCCCAGTGTTCAGTAATGACTACAGAGCCAATACATTAGAGCCTGGGAGACGGGGGCCTTTTAAAGCAAGGTCCCCCCACGCTTTACTTCTTCATGGTGACTGCTCAGAATTAACCAAAAACACCAAAAAACGCAATACAACAACCCTAAAACATCGATTTCACCACAAACTAACACCCCATTACCTCAGAAAAAATCCTCCATACACAATTCCCTAATTATTAATCAAATTAAAAAGTTCAACTACACCCCATTGCATCATGGGTAAGCTCTATGTCACAGTATCACATGACCATGTGTGGCTCAGTGTGTGTTCCTATTTTATATATTAAAAGGTACACTGTAAATACGAAGTCAGTGCCAGAAAAGCACTAAACTTACTCACTAAAGAGCTCATGAAAACATGTATTTGAAAGTGGGATGGATATTGTAAAATAAGTAAACTTTTGTAAAAGAGATTAAAAAATGTGAAAAAAAATAATAATGAATTTCATTCATTTCCCTGAATACCCAGTTCTTCCCATTATATTTCCCTTGTGTTTTTGATTTCACATACTTTAGATAAGTACCAGTTTCCCAGTGTTCAGTAATGACTACAGAGCCAATACATTAGAGCCTGGGAGACGGGGGCCTTTTAAAGCAAGGTCCCCCCACGCTTTACTTCTTCATGGTGACTGCTCAGAATTAACCAAAAACACCAAAAAACGCAATACAACAACCCTAAAACATCTATTTCACCACAAACTAACACCCCATTACCTCAGAAAAAATCCTCCATACACAATTCCCTAATTATTAATCAAATTAAAAAGTTCAACTACACCCCATTGCATCATGGGTAAGCTCTATGTCACAGTATCACATGACCATGTGTGGCTCAGTGTGTGTTCCTATTTTATATATTAAAAGGTACACTGTAAATACGAAGTCAGTGCCAGAAAGGCACTAAACTTACTCACTAAAGAGCTCGTGAAAACATGTATTTGAAAGTGGGATGGATATTGTAAAATAAGTAAACTTTTGTAAAAGAGATTAAAAAATGTGAAAAAAAAATAATAATAAATTTCACTCTTTTCCCTGAATACCCAGTTCTTCCCATTATATTTCCCTTGTGTTTTTGATTTCACATACTTTAGACAAGTACCAGTTTCCCAGTGTTCAGTAATGACTACAGAGCCAATACATTAGAGCCTGGGAGACGGGGGCCTTTTAAAGCACGGTCCCCCCACGCTTTACTTCTTCATGGTGACTGCTCAGAATTAACCAAAAACACCAAAAAACGCAATACAACAACCCTAAAACATCTATTTCACCACAAACTAACACCCCATTACCTCAGAAAAAAATCCTCCATACACAATTCCCTAATTATTAATCAAATTAAAAAGTTCAACTACACCCCATTGCATCATGGGTAAGCTCTATGTCACAGTATCACATGACCATGTGTGGCTCAGTGTGTGTTCCTATTTTATATATTAAAAGGTACACTGTAAATACGAAGTCAGTGCCAGAAAGGCACTAAACTTACTCACTAAAGAGCTCGTGAAAACATGTATTTGAAAGTGGGATGGATATTGTAAAATAAGTAAACTTTTGTAAAAGAGATTAAAAAATGTGAAAAAAAAAATAATAATGAATTTAATTCATTTCCCTGAATACCCAGTTCTTCCCATTATATTTCCCTTGTGTTTTTGATTTCACATACTTTAGACAAGTACCAGTTTCCCAGTGTTCAGTAATGACTACAGAGCCAATACATTAGAGCCTGGGAGACGGGGGCCTTTTAAAGCAAGGTCCCCCCACGCTTTACTTCTTCATGGTGACTGCTCAGAATTAACCAAAAACACCAAAAAACGCAATACAACAACCCTAAAACATCTATTTCACCACAAACTAACACCCCATTACCTCAGAAAAAATCCTCCATACACAATTCCCTAATTATTAATCAAATTAAAAAGTTCAACTACACCCCATTGCATCATGGGTAAGCTCTATGTCACAGTATCACATGACCATGTGTGGCTCAGTGTGTGTTCCTATTTTATATATTAAAAGGTACACTGTAAATACGAAGTCAGTGCCAGAAAGGCACTAAACTTACTCACTAAAGAGCTCGTGAAAACATGTATTTGAAAGTGGTATGGATATTGTAAAATAAGTAAACTTTTGTAAAAGAGATTAAAAAATTTGAAAAAAATAATAATAATGAATTTCATTCATTTCCCTGAATACCCAGTTCTTCCCATTATATTTCCCTTGTGTTTTTGATTTCACATACTTTAGACAAGTACCAGTTTCCCAGTGTTCAGTATTGACTACAGAGCCAATACATTAGAGCCTGGGAGACGGGGGCCTTTTAAAGCACGGTCCCCCCCCCCCCCCCACGCTTTACTTCTTCATGGTGACTGCTCAGAATTAACCAAAAACACCAAAAAACGCAATACAACAACCCTAAAACATCTATTTCACCACAAACTAACACCCCATTACCTCAGAAAAAATCCTCCATACACAATTCCCTAATTATTAATCAAATTAAAAAGTTCAACTACACCCCATTGCATCATGGGTAAGCTCTATGTCACAGTATCACATGACCATGTGTGGCTCAGTGTGTGTTCCTATTTTATATATTAAAAGGTACACTGTAAATACGAAGTCAGTGCCAGAAAGGCACTAAACTTACTCACTAAAGAGCTCATGAAAACATGTATTTGAAAGTGGGATGGATATTGTAAAATAAGTAAACTTTTGTAAAAGAGATTAAAAAATGTGAAAAAAAAATAATAATAAATTTCACTCTTTTCCCTGAATACCCAGTTCTTCCCATTATATTTCCCTTGTGTTTTTGATTTCACATACTTTAGACAAGTACCAGTTTCCCAGTGTTCAGTAATGACTACAGAGCCAATACATTAGAGCCTGGGAGACGGGGGCCTTTTAAAGCAAGGTCCCCCCACGCTTTACTTCTTCATGGTGACTGCTCAGAATTAACCAAAAACACCAAAAAACGCAATACAACAACCCTAAAACATCTATTTCACCACAAACTAACACCCCATTACCTCAGAAAAAATCCTCCATACACAATTCCCTAATTATTAATCAAATTAAAAAGTTCAACTACACCCCATTGCATCATGGGTAAGCTCTATGTCACAGTATCACATGACCATGTGTGGCTCAGTGTGTGTTCCTATTTTATATATTAAAAGGTACACTGTAAATACGAAGTCAGTGCCAGAAAAGCACTAAACTTACTCACTAAAGAGCTCAGGAAAACATGTATTTGAAAGTGGGATGGATATTGTAAAATAAGTAAACTTTTGTAAAAGAGATTAAAAAATGTGAAAAAAAATAATAATGAATTTCATTCGTTTCCCTGAATACCCAGTTCTTCCCATTATATTTCCCTTGTGTTTTTGATTTCACATACTTTAGACAAGTACCAGTTTCCCAGTGTTCAGTAATGACTACAGAGCCAATACATTAGAGCCTGGGAGATGGGGGCCTTTTAAAGCACGGTCCCCCCACGCTTTACTTCTTCATGGTGACTGCTCAGAATTAACCAAAAACACCAAAAAACGCAATACAACAACCCTAAAACATCGATTTCACCACAAACTAACACCCCATTACCTCAGAAAAAATCCTCCATACACAATTCCCTAATTATTAATCAAATTAAAAAGTTCAACTACACCCCATTGCATCATGGGTAAGCTCTATGTCACAGTATCACATGACCATGTGTGGCTCAGTGTGTGTTCCTATTTTATATATTAAAAGGTACACTGTAAATACGAAGTCAGTGCCAGAAAAGCACTAAACTTACTCACTAAAGAGCTCATGAAAACATGTATTTGAAAGTGGGATGGATATTGTAAAATAAGTAAACTTTTGTAAAAGAGATTAAAAAATGTGAAAAAAAATAATAATGAATTTCATTCATTTCCCTGAATACCCAGTTCTTCCCATTATATTTCCCTTGTGTTTTTGATTTCACATACTTTAGATAAGTACCAGTTTCCCAGTGTTCAGTAATGACTACAGAGCCAATACATTAGAGCCTGGGAGACGGGGGCCTTTTAAAGCAAGGTCCCCCCACGCTTTACTTCTTCATGGTGACTGCTCAGAATTAACCAAAAACACCAAAAAACGCAATACAACAACCCTAAAACATCTATTTCACCACAAACTAACACCCCATTACCTCAGAAAAAATCCTCCATACACAATTCCCTAATTATTAATCAAATTAAAAAGTTCAACTACACCCCATTGCATCATGGGTAAGCTCTATGTCACAGTATCACATGACCATGTGTGGCTCAGTGTGTGTTCCTATTTTATATATTAAAAGGTACACTGTAAATACGAAGTCAGTGCCAGAAAGGCACTAAACTTACTCACTAAAGAGCTCGTGAAAACATGTATTTGAAAGTGGGATGGATATTGTAAAATAAGTAAACTTTTGTAAAAGAGATTAAAAAATGTGAAAAAAATAATAATAATGAATTTCATTCATTTCCCTGAATACCCAGTTCTTCCCATTATATTTCCCTTGTGTTTTTGATTTCACATACTTTAGACAAGTACCAGTTTCCCAGTGTTCAGTATTGACTACAGAGCCAATACATTAGAGCCTGGGAGACGGGGGCCTTTTAAAGCACGGTCCCCCCACGCTTTACTTCTTCATGGTGACTGCTCAGAATTAACCAAAAACACCAAAAAACGCAATACAACAACCCTAAAACATCTATTTCACCACAAACTAACACCCCATTACCTCAGAAAAAATCCTCCATACACAATTCCCTAATTATTAATCAAATTAAAAAGTTCAACTACACCCCATTGCATCATGGGTAAGCTCTATGTCACAGTATCACATGACCATGTGTGGCTCAGTGTGTGTTCCTATTTTATATATTAAAAGGTACACTGTAAATACGAAGTCAGTGCCAGAAAGGCACTAAACTTACTCACTAAAGAGCTCGTGAAAACATGTATTTGAAAGTGGGATGGATATTGTAAAATAAGTAAACTTTTGTAAAAGAGATTAAAAAATGTGAAAAAAAAATAAGAATGAATTTCATTGATTTCCCTGAATACCCAGTTCTTCCCATTATATTTCCCTTGTGTTTTTGATTTCACATACTTTAGACAAGTACCAGTTTCCCAGTGTTCAGTAATGACTACAGAGCCAATACATTAGAGCCTGGGAGACGGGGGCCTTTTAAAGCACGGTCCCCCCACGCTTTACTTCTTCATGGTGACTGCTCAGAATTAACCAAAAACACCAAAAAACGCAATACAACAACCCTAAAACATCTATTTCACCACAAACTAACACCCCATTACCTCAGAAAAAATCCTCCATACACAATTCCCTAATTATTAATCAAATTAAAAAGTTCAACTACACCCCATTGCATCATGGGTAAGCTCTATGTCACAGTATCACATGACCATGTGTGGCTCAGTGTGTGTTCCTATTTTATATATTAAAAGGTACACTGTAAATACGAAGTCAGTGCCAGAAAAGCACTAAACTTACTCACTAAAGAGCTCATGAAAACATGTATTTGAAAGTGGGATGGATATTGTAAAATAAGTAAACTTTTGTAAAAGAGATTAAAAAATGTGAAAAAAAAAGAATAATAAATTTCACTCTTTTCCCTGAATACCCAGTTCTTCCCATTATACTTCCCTTGTGTTTTTGATTTCACATACTTTAGACAAGTACCAGTTTCCCAGTGTTCAGTAATGACTACAGAGCCAATACATTAGAGCCTGGGAGACGGGGGCCTTTTAAAGCAAGGTCCCCCCACGCTTTACTTCTTCATGGTGACTGCTCAGAATTAACCAAAAACACCAAAAAACGCAATACAACAACCCTAAAACATCTATTTCACCACAAACTAACACCCCATTACCTCAGAAAAAATCCTCCATACACAATTCCCTAATTATTAATCAAATTAAAAAGTTCAACTACACCCCATTGCATCATGGGTAAGCTCTATGTCACAGTATCACATGACCATGTGTGGCTCAGTGTGTGTTCCTATTTTATATATTAAAAGGTACACTGTAAATACGAAGTCAGTGCCAGAAAGGCACTAAACTTACTCACTAAAGAGCTCGTGAAAACATGTATTTGAAAGTGGGATGGATATTGTAAAATAAGTAAACTTTTGTAAAAGAGATTAAAAAATGTGAAAAAAATAATAATAATGAATTTCATTCATTTCCCTGAATACCCAGTTCTTCCCATTATATTTCCCTTGTGTTTTTGATTTCACATACTTTAGACAAGTACCAGTTTCCCAGAGTTCAGTATTGACTACAGAGCCAATACATTAGAGCCTGGGAGACGGGGGCCTTTTAAAGCAAGGTCCCCCCACGCTTTACTTCTTCATGGTGACTGCTCAGAATTAACCAAAAACACCAAAAAACGCAATACAACAACCCTAAAACATCTATTTCACCACAAACTAACACCCCATTACCTCAGAAAAAATCCTCCATACACAATTCCCTAATTATTAATCAAATTAAAAAGTTCAACTACACCCCATTGCATCATGGGTAAGCTCTATGTCACAGTATCACATGACCATGTGTGGCTCAGTGTGTGTTCCTATTTTATATATTAAAAGGTACACTGTAAATACGAAGTCAGTGCCAGAAAGGCACTAAACTTACTCACTAAAGAGCTCGTGAAAACATGTATTTGAAAGTGGGATGGATATTGTAAAATAAGTAAACTTTTGTAAAAGAGATTAAAAAATGTGAAAAAAAAAATAAGAACGAATTTCATTGATTTCCCTGAATACCCAGTTCTTCCCATTATATTTCCCTTGTGTTTTTGATTTCACATACTTTAGACAAGTACCAGTTTCCCAGTGTTCAGTAATGACTACAGAGCCAATACATTAGAGCCTGGGAGACGGGGGCCTTTTAAAGCACGGTCCCCCCACGCTTTACTTCTTCATGGTGACTGCTCAGAATTAACCAAAAACACCAAAAAACGCAATACAACAACCCTAAAACATCTATTTCACCACAAACTAACACCCCATGACCTCAGAAAAAATCCTCCATACACAATTCCCTAATTATTAATCAAATTAAAAAGTTCAACTACACCCCATTGCATCATGGGTAAGCTCTATGTCACAGTATCACATGACCATGTGTGGCTCAGTGTGTGTTCCTATTTTATATATTAAAAGGTACACTGTAAATACGAAGTCAGTGCCAGAAAAGCACTAAACTTACTCACTACAGAGCTCATGAAAACATGTATTTGAAAGTGGGATGGATATTGTAAAATAAGTAAACTTTTGTAAAAGAGATTAAAAAATGTGAAAAAAAAATAATAATAAATTTCACTCTTTTCCCTGAATACCCAGTTCTTCCCATTATACTTCCCTTGTGTTTTTGATTTCACATACTTTAGACAAGTACCAGTTTCCCAGTGTTCAGTAATGACTACAGAGCCAATACATTAGAGCCTGGGAGACGGGGGCCTTTTAAAGCAAGGTCCCCCCACGCTTTACTTCTTCATGGTGACTGCTCAGAATTAACCAAAAACACCAAAAAACGCAATACAACAACCCTAAAACATCTATTTCACCACAAACTAACACCCCATTACCTCAGAAAAAATCCTCCATACACAATTCCCTAATTATTAATCAAATTAAAAAGTTCAACTACACCCCATTGCATCATGGGTAAGCTCTATGTCACAGTATCACATGACCATGTGTGGCTCAGTGTGTGTTCCTATTTTATATATTAAAAGGTACACTGTAAATACGAAGTCAGTGCCAGAAAGGCACTAAACTTACTCACTAAAGAGCTCGTGAAAACATGTATTTGAAAGTGGTATGGATATTGTAAAATAAGTAAACTTTTGTAAAAGAGATTAAAAAATTTGAAAAAAATAATAATAATGAATTTCATTCATTTCCCTGAATACCCAGTTCTTCCCATTATATTTCCCTTGTGTTTTTGATTTCACATACTTTAGACAAGTACCAGTTTCCCAGTGTTCAGTATTGACTACAGAGCCAATACATTAGAGCCTGGGAGACGGGGGCCTTTTAAAGCAAGGTCCCCCCACGCTTTACTTCTTCATGGTGACTGCTCAGAATTAACCAAAAACACCAAAAAACGCAATACAACAACCCTAAAACATCTATTTCACCACAAACTAACACCCCATTACCTCAGAAAAAATCCTCCATACACAATTCCCTAATTATTAATCAAATTAAAAAGTTCAACTACACCCCATTGCATCATGGGTAAGCTCTATGTCACAGTATCACATGACCATGTGTGGCTCAGTGTGTGTTCCTATTTTATATATTAAAAGGTACACTGTAAATACGAAGTCAGTGCCAGAAAGGCACTAAACTTACTCACTAAAGAGCTCGTGAAAACATGTATTTGAAAGTGGGATGGATATTGTAAAATAAGTAAACTTTTGTAAAAGAGATTAAAAAATGTGAAAAAAAAAATAAGAATGAATTTCATTCATTTCCCTGAATACCCAGTTCTTCCCATTATATTTCCCTTGTGTTTTTGATTTCACATACTTTAGACAAGTACCAGTTTCCCAGTGTTCAGTAATGACTACAGAGCCAATACATTAGAGCCTGGGAGACGGGGGCCTTTTAAAGCACGGTCCCCCCACGCTTTACTTCTTCATGGTGACTGCTCAGAATTAACCAAAAACACCAAAAAACGCAATACAACAACCCTAAAACATCTATTTCACCACAAACTAACACCCCATGACCTCAGAAAAAATCCTCCATACACAATTCCCTAATTATTAATCAAATTAAAAAGTTCAACTACACCCCATTGCATCATGGGTAAGCTCTATGTCACAGTATCACATGACCATGTGTGGCTCAGTGTGTGTTCCTATTTTATATATTAAAAGGTACACTGTAAATACGAAGTCAGTGCCAGAAAAGCACTAAACTTACTCACTACAGAGCTCATGAAAACATGTATTTGAAAGTGGGATGGATATTGTAAAATAAGTAAACTTTTGTAAAAGAGATTAAAAAATGTGAAAAAAAAATAATAATAAATTTCACTCTTTTCCCTGAATACCCAGTTCTTCCCATTATATTTCCCTTGTGTTTTTGATTTCACATACTTTAGACAAGTACCAGTTTCCCAGTGTTTAGTAATGACTACAGAGCCAATACATTAGAGCCTGGGAGACGGGGGCCTTTTAAAGCAAGGTCCCCCCACGCTTTACTTCTTCATGGTGACTGCTCAGAATTAACCAAAAACACCAAAAAACGCAATACAACAACCCTAAAACATCTATTTCACCACAAACTAACACCCCATTACCTCAGAAAAAATCCTCCATACACAATTCCCTAATTATTAATCAAATTAAAAAGTTCAACTACACCCCATTGCATCATGGGTAAGCTCTATGTCACAGTATCACATGACCATGTGTGGCTCAGTGTGTGTTCCTATTTTATATATTAAAAGGTACACTGTAAATACGAAGTCAGTGCCAGAAAGGCACTAAACTTACTCACTAAAGAGCTCGTGAAAACATGTATTTGAAAGTGGGATGGATATTGTAAAATAAGTAAACTTTTGTAAAAGAGATTAAAAAATGTGAAAAAAATAATAATAATGAATTTCATTGATTTCCCTGAATACCCAGTTCTTCCCATTATATTTCCCTTGTGTTTTTGATTTCACATACTTTAGACAAGTACCAGTTTCCCAGTGTTCAGTATTGACTACAGAGCCAATACATTAGAGCCTGGGAGACGGGGGCCTTTTAAAGCACGGTCCCCCCCCCCCCCCACGCTTTACTTCTTCATGGTGACTGCTCAGAATTAACCAAAAACACCAAAAAACGCAATACAACAACCCTAAAACATCTATTTCACCACAAACTAACACCCCATTACCTCAGAAAAAATCCTCCATACACAATTCCCTAATTATTAATCAAATTAAAAAGTTCAACTACACCCCATTGCATCATGGGTAAGCTCTATGTCACAGTATCACATGACCATGTGTGGCTCAGTGTGTGTTCCTATTTTATATATTAAAAGGTACACTGTAAATACGAAGTCAGTGCCAGAAAAGCACTAAACTTACTCACTAAAGAGCTCGTGAAAACATGTATTTGAAAGTGGGATGGATATTGTAAAATAAGTAAACTTTTGTAAAAGAGATTAAAAAATGTGAAAAAAATAATAATAATGAATTTCATTGATTTCCCTGAATACCCAGTTCTTCCCATTATATTTCCCTTGTGTTTTTGATTTCACATACTTTAGACAAGTACCAGTTTCCCAGTGTTCAGTAATGACTACAGAGCCAATACATTAGAGCCTGGGAGACGGGGGCCTTTTAAAGCACGGTCCCCCCACGCTTTACTTCTTCATGGTGACTGCTCAGAATTAACCAAAAACACCAAAAAACGCAATACAACAACCCTAAAACATCTATTTCACCACAAACTAACACCCCATTACCTCAGAAAAAATCCTCCATACACAATTCCCTAATTATTAATCAAATTAAAAAGTTCAACTACACCCCATTGCATCATGGGTAAGCTCTATGTCACAGTATCACATGACCATGTGTGGCTCAGTGTGTGTTCCTATTTTATATATTAAAAGGTACACTGTAAATACGAAGTCAGTGCCAGAAAGGCACTAAACTTACTCACTAAAGAGCTCATGAAAACATGTATTTGAAAGTGGGAGGGATATTGTAAAATAAGTAAACTTTTGTAAAAGAGATTAAAAAATGTGAAAAAAAATAATAATAAATTTCACTCTTTTCCCTGAATACCCAGTTCTTCCCATTATATTTCCCTTGTGTTTTTGATTTCACATACTTTAGACAAGTACCAGTTTCCCAGTGTTCAGTAATGACTACAGAGCCAATACATTAGAGCCTGGGAGACGGGGGCCTTTTAAAGCAAGGTCCCCCCACGCTTTACTTCTTCATGGTGACTGCTCAGAATTAACCAAAAACACCAAAAAACGCAATACAACAACCCTAAAACATCTATTTCACCACAAACTAACACCCCATTACCTCAGAAAAAATCCTCCATACACAATTCCCTAATTATTAATCAAATTAAAAAGTTCAACTACACCCCATTGCATCATGGGTAAGCTCTATGTCACAGTATCACATGACCATGTGTGGCTCAGTGTGTGTTCCTATTTTATATATTAAAAGGTACACTGTAAATACGAAGTCAGTGCCAGAAAAGCACTAAACTTACTCACTAAAGAGCTCGTGAAAACATGTATTTGAAAGTGGGATGGATATTGTAAAATAAGTAAACTTTTGTAAAAGAGATTAAAAAATGTGAAAAAAAAATAATAATGAATTTCATTCATTTCCCTGAATACCTAGTTCTTCCCATTATATTTCCCTTGTGTTTTTGATTTCACATACTTTAGACAAGTACCATTTTCCCAGTGTTCAGTAATGACTACAGAGCCAATACATTAGAGCCTGGGAGACGGGGGCCTTTTAAAGCACGGTCCCCCCACGCTTTACTTCTTCATGGTGACTGCTCAGAATTAACCAAAAACACCAAAAAACGCAATACAACAACCCTAAAACATCTATTTCACCACAAACTAACACCCCATTACCTCAGAAAAAATCCTCCATACACAATTCCCTAATTATTAATCAAATTAAAAAGTTCAACTACACCCCATTGCATCATGGGTAAGCTCTATGTCACAGTATCACATGACCATGTGTGGCTCAGTGTGTGTTCCTATTTTATATATTAAAAGGTACACTGTAAATACGAAGTCAGTGCCAGAAAAGCACTAAACTTACTCACTAAAGATCTCATGAAAACATGTATTTGAAAGTGGGATGGATATTGTAAAATAAGTAAACTTTTGTAAAAGAGATTAAAAAATGTGAAAAAAAAAAATAATAATAAATTTCACTCTTTTCCCTGAATACCCAGTTCTTCCCATTATATTTCTCTTGTGTTTTTGATTTCACATACTTTAGACAAGTACCAGTTTCCCAGTGTTCAGTAATGACTACAGAGCCAATACATTAGAACCTGGGAGACGGGGGCCTTTTAAAGCAAGGTCCCCCCACGCTTTACTTCTTCATGGTGACTGCTCAGAATTAACCAAAAACACCAAAAAACGCAATACAACAACCCTAAAACATCTATTTCACCACAAACTAACACCCCATTACCTCAGAAAAAATCCTCCATACACAATTCCCTAATTATTAATCAAATTAAAAAGTTCAACTACACCCCATTGCATCATGGGTAAGCTCTATGTCACAGTATCACATGACCATGTGTGGCTCAGTGTGTGTTCCTATTTTATATATTAAAAGGTACACTGTAAATACGAAGTCAGTGCCAGAAAGGCACTAAACTTACTCACTAAAGAGCTCATGAAAACATGTATTTGAAAGTGGGATGGATATTGTAAAATAAGTAAACTTTTGTAAAAGAGATTAAAAAATGTGAAAAAAAAATAAGAATGAATTTCATTCATTTCCCTGAATACCCAGTTCTTCCCATTATATTTCCCTTGTGTTTATGATTTTACATACTTTAGACAAGTACCAGTTTCCCAGTGTTCAGTAATGACTACAGAGCCAATACATTAGAGCCTTGGAGACGGGGGCCTTTTAAAGCACGGTCCCCCCACGCTTTACTTCTTCATGGTGACTGCTCAGAATTAACCAAAAACACCAAAAAACGCAATACAACAACCCTAAAACATCTATTTCACCACAAACTAACACCCCATTACCTCAGAAAAAATCCTCCATACAAAATTCCCTAATTATTAATCAAATTAAAAAGTTCAACTACACCCCATTGCATCATGGGTAAGCTCTATGTCACAGTATCACATGACCATGTGTGGCTCAGTGTGTGTTCCTATTTTATATATTAAAAGGTACACTGTAAATACGAAGTCAGTGCCAGAAAAGCACTAAACTTACTCACTACAGAGCTCATGAAAACATGTATTTGAAAGTGGGATGAATATTGTAAAATAAGTAAACTTTTGTAAAAGAGATTAAAAAATGTGAAAAAAAATAAATAATAAATTTCACTCTTTTCCCTGAATACCCAGTTCTTCCCATTATATTTCCCTTGTGTTTTTGATTTCACATACTTTAGACAAGTACCAGTTTCCCAGTGTTCAGTAATGACTACAGAGCCAATACATTAGAGCCTGGGAGACGGGGGCCTTTTAAAGCACGGTCCCCCCACGCTTTACTTCTTCATGGTGACTGCTCAGAATTAACCAAAAACACCAAAAAACGCAATACAACAACCCTAAAACATCTACTTCACCACAAACTAACACCCCATTACCTCAGAAAAAATCCTCCATACACAATTCCCTAATTATTAATCAAATTAAAAAGTTCAACTACACCCCATTGCATCATGGGTAAGCTCTATGTCACAGTATCACATGACCATGTGTGGCTCAGTGTGTGTTCCTATTTTATATATTAAAAGGTACACTGTAAATACGAAGTCAGTGCCAGAAAAGCACTAAACTTACTCACTACAGAGCTCATGAAAACATGTATTTGAAAGTGGGATGGATATTGTAAAATAAGTAAACTTTTGTAAAAGAGATTAAAAAATGTGAAAAAAAAATAAGAATGAATTTCATTCATTTCCCTGAATACCCAGTTCTTCCCATTATATTTCCCTTGTGTTTATGATTTTACATACTTTAGACAAGTACCAGTTTTCCAGTGTTCAGTAATGACTACAGAGCCAATACATTAGAGCCTTGGAGACGGGGGCCTTTTAAAGCACGGTCCCCCCACGCTTTACTTCTTCATGGTGACTACTCAGAATTAACCAAAAACACCAAAAAACGCAATACAACAACCCTAAAACATCTATTTCACCACAAACTAACACCCCATTACCTCAGAAAAAATCCTCCATACAAAATTCCCTAATTATTAATCAAATTAAAAAGTTCAACTACACCCCATTGCATCATGGGTAAGCTCTATGTCACAGTATCACATGACCATGTGTGGCTCAGTGTGTGTTCCTATTTTATATATTAAAAGGTACACTGTAAATACGAAGTCAGTGCCAGAAAAGCACTAAACTTACTCACTACAGAGCTCATGAAAACATGTATTTGAAAGTGGGATGGATATTGTAAAATAAGTAAACTTTTGTAAAAGAGATTAAAAAATGTGAAAAAATAATAATAATAAATTTCACTCTTTTCCCTGAATACCCAGTTCTTCCCATTATATTTCCCTTGTGTTTTTGATTTCACATACTTTAGACAAGTACCAGTTTCCCAGTGTTCAGTAATGACTACAGAGCCAATACATTAGAGCCTGGGAGACGGGGGCCTTTTAAAGCACGGTCCCCCCACGCTTTACTTCTTCATGGTGACTGCTCAGAATTAACCAAAAACACCAAAAAACGCAATACAACAACCCTAAAACATCTATTTCACCACAAACTAACACCCCATTACCTCAGAAAAAATCCTCCATACACAATTCCCTAATTATTAATCAAATTAAAAAGTTCAACTACACCCCATTGCATCATGGGTAAGCTCTATGTCACAGTATCACATGACCATGTGTGGCTCAGTGTGTGTTCCTATTTTATATATTAAAAGGTACACTGTAAATACGAAGTCAGTGCCAGAAAGGCACTAAACTTACTCACTAAAGAGCTCATGAAAACATGTATTTGAAAGTGGGATGGATATTGTAAAATAAGTAAACTTTTGTAAAAGAGATTAAAAAATGTGAAAAAAAAATAAGAATGAATTTCATTCATTTCCCTGAATACCCAGTTCTTCCCATTATATTTCCCTTGTGTTTATGATTTTACATACTTTAGACAAGTACCAGTTTCCCAGTGTTCAGTAATGACTACAGAGCCAATACATTAGAGCCTTGGAGACGGGGGCCTTTTAAAGCACGGTCCCCCCACGCTTTACTTCTTCATGGTGACTGCTCAGAATTAACCAAAAACACCAAAAAACGCAATACAACAACCCTAAAACATCTATTTCACCACAAACTAACACCCCATTACCTCAGAAAAAATCCTCCATACAAAATTCCCTAATTATTAATCAAATTAAAAAGTTCAACTACACCCCATTGCATCATGGGTAAGCTCTATGTCACAGTATCACATGACCATGTGTGGCTCAGTGTGTGTTCCTATTTTATATATTAAAAGGTACACTGTAAATACGAAGTCAGTGCCAGAAAAGCACTAAACTTACTCACTACAGAGCTCATGAAAACATGTATTTGAAAGTGGGATGAATATTGTAAAATAAGTAAACTTTTGTAAAAGAGATTAAAAAATGTGAAAAAAAATAAATAATAAATTTCACTCTTTTCCCTGAATACCCAGTTCTTCCCATTATATTTCCCTTGTGTTTTTGATTTCACATACTTTAGACAAGTACCAGTTTCCCAGTGTTCAGTAATGACTACAGAGCCAATACATTAGAGCCTGGGAGACGGGGGCCTTTTAAAGCACGGTCCCCCCACGCTTTACTTCTTCATGGTGACTGCTCAGAATTAACCAAAAACACCAAAAAACGCAATACAACAACCCTAAAACATCTACTTCACCACAAACTAACACCCCATTACCTCAGAAAAAATCCTCCATACACAATTCCCTAATTATTAATCAAATTAAAAAGTTCAACTACACCCCATTGCATCATGGGTAAGCTCTATGTCACAGTATCACATGACCATGTGTGGCTCAGTGTGTGTTCCTATTTTATATATTAAAAGGTACACTGTAAATACGAAGTCAGTGCCAGAAAAGCACTAAACTTACTCACTACAGAGCTCATGAAAACATGTATTTGAAAGTGGGATGGATATTGTAAAATAAGTAAACTTTTGTAAAAGAGATTAAAAAATGTGAAAAAAAAATAAGAATGAATTTCATTCATTTCCCTGAATACCCAGTTCTTCCCATTATATTTCCCTTGTGTTTATGATTTTACATACTTTAGACAAGTACCAGTTTCCCAGTGTTCAGTAATGACTACAGAGCCAATACATTAGAGCCTTGGAGACGGGGGCCTTTTAAAGCACGGTCCCCCCACGCTTTACTTCTTCATGGTGACTACTCAGAATTAACCAAAAACACCAAAAAACGCAATACAACAACCCTAAAACATCTATTTCACCACAAACTAACACCCCATTACCTCAGAAAAAATCCTCCATACAAAATTCCCTAATTATTAATCAAATTAAAAAGTTCAACTACACCCCATTGCATCATGGGTAAGCTCTATGTCACAGTATCACATGACCATGTGTGGCTCAGTGTGTGTTCCTATTTTATATATTAAAAGGTACACTGTAAATACGAAGTCAGTGCCAGAAAAGCACTAAACTTACTCACTACAGAGCTCATGAAAACATGTATTTGAAAATGGGATGGATATTGTAAAATAAGTAAACTTTTGTAAAAGAGATTAAAAAATGTGAAAAAATAATAATAATAAATTTCACTCTTTTCCCTGAATACCCAGTTCTTCCCATTATATTTCCCTTGTGTTTTTGATTTCACATACTTTAGACAAGTACCAGTTTCCCAGTGTTCAGTAATGACTACAGAGCCAATACATTAGAGCCTGGGAGACGGGGGCCTTTTAAAGCACGGTCCCCCCACGCTTTACTTCTTCATGGTGACTGCTCAGAATTAACCAAAAACACCAAAAAACGCAATACAACAACCCTAAAACATCTATTTCACCACAAACTAACACCCCATTACCTCAGAAAAAATCCTCCATACACAATTCCCTAATTATTAATCAAATTAAAAAGTTCAACTACACCCCATTGCATCATGGGTAAGCTCTATGTCACAGTATCACATGACCATGTGTGGCTCAGTGTGTGTTCCTATTTTATATATTAAAAGGTACACTGTAAATACGAAGTCAGTGCCAGAAAGGCACTAAACTTACTCACTAAAGAGCTCGTGAAAACATGTATTTGAAAGTGGGATGGATATTGTAAAATAAGTAAACTTTTGTAAAAGAGATTAAAAAATGTGAAAAAAAAATAAGAATGAATTTCATTGATTTCCCTGAATACCCAGTTCTTCCCATTATATTTCCCTTGTGTTTTTGATTTCACATACTTTAGACAAGTACCAGTTTCCCAGTGTTCAGTAATGACTACAGAGCCAATACATTAGAGCCTGGGAGACGGGGGCCTTTTAAAGCACGGTCCCCCCACGCTTTACTTCTTCATGGTGACTGCTCAGAATTAACCAAAAACACCAAAAAACGCAATACAACAACCCTAAAACATCTATTTCACCACAAACTAACACCCCATTACCTCAGAAAAAATCCTCCATACACAATTCCCTAATTATTAATCAAATTAAAAAGTTCAACTACACCCCATTGCATCATGGGTAAGCTCTATGTCACAGTATCACATGACCATGTGTGGCTCAGTGTGTGTTCCTATTTTATATATTAAAAGGTACACTGTAAATACGAAGTCAGTGCCAGAAAAGCACTAAACTTACTCACTAAAGAGCTAATGAAAACATGTATTTGAAAGTGGGATGGATATTGTAAAATAAGTAAACTTTTGTAAAAGAGATTAAAAAATGTGAAAAAAAAAATAATGATGAATTTCATTCATTTCCCTGAATACGCAGTTCTTATCATTATATTTCCCTTGTGTTTTTGATTTCACATACTTTAGACAAGTACCAGTTTCCCAGTGTTCAGTAATGACTACAGAGCCAATACATTAGAGCCTGGGAGACGGGGGCCTTTTAAAGCACGGTCCCCCCACGCTTTACTTCTTCATGGTGACTGCTCAGAATTAACCAAAAACACCAAAAAACGCAAAACAACAACCCTAAAACATCTATTTCACCACAAACTAACACCCCATTACCTCAGAAAAAATCCTCCATACACAATTCCCTAATTATTAATCAAATTAAAAAGTTCAACTACACCCCATTGCATCATGGGTAAGCTCTATGTCACAGTATCACATGACCATGTGTGGCTCAGTGTGTGTTCCTATTTTATATATTAAAAGGTACACTGTAAATACGAAGTCAGTGCCAGAAAAGCACTAAACTTACTCACTACAGAGCTCATGAAAACATGTATTTGAAAGTGGGATGGATATTGTAAAATAAGTAAACTTTTGTAAAAGAGATTAAAAAATGTGAAAAAAAAATAATAATAAATTTCACTCTTTTCCCTGAATACCCAGTTCTTCCCATTATATTTCCCTTGTGTTTTTGATTTCACATACTTTAGACAAGTACCAGTTTCCCAGTGTTCAGTAATGACTACAGAGCCAATACATTAGAGCCTGGGAGACGGGGGCCTTTTAAAGCAAGGTCCCCCCACGCTTTACTTCTTCATGGTGACTGCTCAGAATTAACCAAAAACACCAAAAAACGCAATACAACAACCCTAAAACATCTATTTCACCACAAACTAACACCCCATTACCTCAGAAAAAATCCTCCATACACAATTCCCTAATTATTAATCAAATTAAAAAGTTCAACTACACCCCATTGCATCATGGGTAAGCTCTATGTCACAGTATCACATGACCATGTGTGGCTCAGTGTGTGTTCCTATTTTATATATTAAAAGGTACACTGTAAATACGAAGTCAGTGCCAGAAAAGCACTAAACTTACTCACTACAGAGCTCATGAAAACATGTATTTGAAAGTGGGATGGATATTGTAAAATAAGTAAACTTTTGTAAAAGAGATTAAAAAATGTGAAAAAAAAATAATAATAAATTTCACTCTTTTCCCTGAATACCCAGTTCTTCCCATTATATTTCCCTTGTGTTTTTGATTTCACATACTTTAGACAAGTACCAGTTTCCCAGTGTTCAGTAATGACTACAGAGCCAATACATTAGAGCCTGGGAGACGGGGGCCTTTTAAAGCAAGGTCCCCCCACGCTTTACTTCTTCATGGTGACTGCTCAGAATTAACCAAAAACACCAAAAAACGCAATACAACAACCCTAAAACATCTATTTCACCACAAACTAACACCCCATTACCTCAGAAAAAATCCTCCATACACAATTCCCTAATTATTAATCAAATTAAAAAGTTCAACTACACCCCATTGCATCATGGGTAAGCTCTATGTCACAGTATCACATGACCATGTGTGGCTCAGTGTGTGTTCCTATTTTATATATTAAAAGGTACACTGTAAATACGAAGTCAGTGCCAGAAAGGCACTAAACTTACTCACTAAAGAGCTCGTGAAAACATGTATTTGAAAGTGGGATGGATATTGTAAAATAAGTAAACTTTTGTAAAAGAGATTAAAAAATGTGAAAAAAAAAAATAAGAATGAATTTCATTCATTTCCCTGAATACCCAGTTCTTCCCATTATATTTCCCTTGTGTTTTTGATTTCACATACTTTAGACAAGTACCAGTTTCCCAGTGTTCAGTAATGACTACAGAGCCAATACATTAGAGCCTGGGAGACGGGGGCCTTTTAAAGCACGGTCCCCCCACGCTTTACTTCTTCATGGTGACTGCTCAGAATTAACCAAAAACACCAAAAAACGCAATACAACAACCCTAAAACATCTATTTCACCACAAACTAACACCCCATTACCTCAGAAAAAATCCTCCATACACAATTCCCTAATTATTAATCAAATTAAAAAGTTCAACTACACCCCATTGCATCATGGGTAAGCTCTATGTCACAGTATCACATGACCATGTGTGGCTCAGTGTGTGTTCCTATTTTATATATTAAAAGGTACACTGTAAATACGAAGTCAGTGCCAGAAAAGCACTAAACTTACTCACTACAGAGCTCATGAAAACATGTATTTGAAAGTGGGATGGATATTGTAAAATAAGTAAACTTTTGTAAAAGAGATTAAAAAATGTGAAAAAAAAATAATAATAAATTTCACTCTTTTCCCTCAATACCCAGTTCTTCCCATTATATTTCCCTTGTGTTTTTGATTTCACATACTTTAGACAAGTACCAGTTTCCCAGTGTTCAGTAATGACTACAGAGCCAATACATTAGAGCCTGGGAGACGGGGGCCTTTTAAAGCAAGGTCCCCCCACGCTTTACTTCTTCATGGTGACTGCTCAGAATTAACCAAAAACACCAAAAAACGCAATACAACAACCCTAAAACATCTATTTCACCACAAACTAACACCCCATTACCTCAGAAAAAATCCTCCATACACAATTCCCTAATTATTAATCAAATTAAAAAGTTCAACTACACCCCATTGCATCATGGGTAAGCTCTATGTCACAGTATCACATGACCATGTGTGGCTCAGTGTGTGTTCCTATTTTATATATTAAAAGGTACACTGTAAATACGAAGTCAGTGCCAGAAAAGCACTAAACTTACTCACTAAAGAGCTAATGAAAACATGTATTTGAAAGTGGGATGGATATTGTAAAATAAGTAAACTTTTGTAAAAGAGATTAAAAAATGTGAAAAAAAAAATAATGATGAATTTCATTCATTTCCCTGAATACGCAGTTCTTATCATTATATTTCCCTTGTGTTTTTGATTTCACATACTTTAGACAAGTACCAGTTTCCCAGTGTTCAGTAATGACTACAGAGCCAATACATTAGAGCCTGGGAGACGGGGGCCTTTTAAAGCACGGTCCCCCCACGCTTTACTTCTTCATGGTGACTGCTCAGAATTAACCAAAAACACCAAAAAACGCAATACAACAACCCTAAAACATCTATTTCACCACAAACTAACACCCCATTACCTCAGAAAAAATCCTCCATACACAATTCCCTAATTATTAATCAAATTAAAAAGTTCAACTACACCCCATTGCATCATGGGTAAGCTCTATGTCACAGTATCACATGACCATGTGTGGCTCAGTGTGTGTTCCTATTTTATATATTAAAAGGTACACTGTAAATACGAAGTCAGTGCCAGAAAAGCACTAAACTTACTCACTACAGAGCTCATGAAAACATGTATTTGAAAGTGGGATGGATATTGTAAAATAAGTAAACTTTTGTAAAAGAGATTAAAAAATGTGAAAAAAAAATAATAATAAATTTCACTCTTTTCCCTGAATACCCAGTTCTTCCCATTATATTTCCCTTGTGTTTTTGATTTCACATACTTTAGACAAGTACCAGTTTCCCAGTGTTCAGTAATGACTACAGAGCCAATACATTAGAGCCTGGGAGACGGGGGCCTTTTAAAGCAAGGTCCCCCCACGCTTTACTTCTTCATGGTGACTGCTCAGAATTAACCAAAAACACCAAAAAACGCAATACAACAACCCTAAAACATCTATTTCACCACAAACTAACACCCCATTACCTCAGAAAAAATCCTCCATACACAATTCCCTAATTATTAATCAAATTAAAAAGTTCAACTACACCCCATTGCATCATGGGTAAGCTCTATGTCACAGTATCACATGACCATGTGTGGCTCAGTGTGTGTTCCTATTTTATATATTAAAAGGTACACTGTAAATACGAAGTCAGTGCCAGAAAAGCACTAAACTTACTCACTAAAGAGCTAATGAAAACATGTATTTGAAAGTGGGATGGATATTGTAAAATAAGTAAACTTTTGTAAAAGAGATTAAAAAATGTGAAAAAAAAAATAATGATGAATTTCATTCATTTCCCTGAATACGCAGTTCTTATCATTATATTTCCCTTGTGTTTTTGATTTCACATACTTTAGACAAGTACCAGTTTCCCAGTGTTCAGTAATGACTACAGAGCCAATACATTAGAGCCTGGGAGACGGGGGCCTTTTAAAGCACGGTCCCCCCACGCTTTACTTCTTCATGGTGACTGCTCAGAATTAACCAAAAACACCAAAAAACGCAATACAACAACCCTAAAACATCTATTTCACCACAAACTAACACCCCATTACCTCAGAAAAAATCCTCCATACACAATTCCCTAATTATTAATCAAATTAAAAAGTTCAACTACACCCCATTGCATCATGGGTAAGCTCTATGTCACAGTATCACATGACCATGTGTGGCTCAGTGTGTGTTCCTATTTTATATATTAAAAGGTACACTGTAAATACGAAGTCAGTGCCAGAAAAGCACTAAACTTACTCACTACAGAGCTCATGAAAACATGTATTTGAAAGTGGGATGGATATTGTAAAATAAGTAAACTTTTGTAAAAGAGATTAAAAAATGTGAAAAAAAAATAATAATAAATTTCACTCTTTTCCCTGAATACCCAGTTCTTCCCATTATATTTCCCTTGTGTTTTTGATTTCACATACTTTAGACAAGTACCAGTTTCCCAGTGTTCAGTAATGACTACAGAGCCAATACATTAGAGCCTGGGAGACGGGGGCCTTTTAAAGCAAGGTCCCCCCACGCTTTACTTCTTCATGGTGACTGCTCAGAATTAACCAAAAACACCAAAAAACGCAATACAACAACCCTAAAACATCTATTTCACCACAAACTAACACCCCATTACCTCAGAAAAAATCCTCCATACACAATTCCCTAATTATTAATCAAATTAAAAAGTTCAACTACACCCCATTGCATCATGGGTAAGCTCTATGTCACAGTATCACATGACCATGTGTGGCTCAGTGTGTGTTCCTATTTTATATATTAAAAGGTACACTGTAAATACGAAGTCAGTGCCAGAAAGGCACTAAACTTACTCACTAAAGAGCTCGTGAAAACATGTATTTGAAAGTGGGATGGATATTGTAAAATAAGTAAACTTTTGTAAAAGAGATTAAAAAATGTGAAAAAAAAAATAAGAATGAATTTCATTCATTTCCCTGAATACCCAGTTCTTCCCATTATATTTCCCTTGTGTTTTTGATTTCACATACTTTAGACAAGTACCAGTTTCCCAGTGTTCAGTAATGACTACAGAGCCAATACATTAGAGCCTGGGAGACGGGGGCCTTTTAAAGCACGGTCCCCCCACGCTTTACTTCTTCATGGTGACTGCTCAGAATTAACCAAAAACACCAAAAAACGCAATACAACAACCCTAAAACATCTATTTCACCACAAACTAACACCCCATTACCTCAGAAAAAATCCTCCATACACAATTCCCTAATTATTAATCAAATTAAAAAGTTCAACTACACCCCATTGCATCATGGGTAAGCTCTATGTCACAGTATCACATGACCATGTGTGGCTCAGTGTGTGTTCCTATTTTATATATTAAAAGGTACACTGTAAATACGAAGTCAGTGCCAGAAAGGCACTAAACTTACTCACTAAAGAGCTCGTGAAAACATGTATTTGAAAGTGGGATGGATATTGTAAAATAAGTAAACTTTTGTAAAAGAGATTAAAAAATGTGAAAAAAAAAATAAGAATGAATTTCATTCATTTCCCTGAATACCCAGTTCTTCCCATTATATTTCCCTTGTGTTTTTGATTTCACATACTTTAGACAAGTACCAGTTTCCCAGTGTTCAGTAATGACTACAGAGCCAATACATTAGAGCCTGGGAGACGGGGGCCTTTTAAAGCACGGTCGCCCCACGCTTTACTTCTTCATGGTGACTGCTCAGAATTAACCAAAAACACCAAAAAACGCAAAACAACAACCCTAAAACATCTATTTCACCACAAACTAACACCCCATTACCTCAGAAAAAATCCTCCATACAAAATTCCCTAATTATTAATCAAATTAAAAAGTTCAACTACACCCCATTGCATCATGGGTAAGCTCTATGTCACAGTATCACATGACCATGTGTGGCTCAGTGTGTGTTCCTATTTTATATATTAAAAGGTACACTGTAAATACGAAGTCAGTGCCAGAAAAGCACTAAACTTACTCACTACAGAGCTCATGAAAACATGTATTTGAAAGTGGGATGGATATTGTAAAATAAGTAAACTTTTGTAAAAGAGATTAAAAAATGTGAAAAAAAAAAATAATAAATTTCACTCATTTCCCTGAATACCCAGTTCTTCCCATTATATTTCCCTTGTGTTTTTGATTTCACATACTTTAGACAAGTACCAGTTTCCCAGTGTTCAGTAATGACTACAGAGCCAATACATTAGAGCCTGGGAGACGGGGGCCTTTTAAAGCACGGTCCCCCCCACGCTTTACTTCTTCATGGTGACTGCTCAGAATTAACCAAAAACACCAAAAAACGCAATACAACAACCCTAAAACATCTATTTCACCACAAACTAACACCCCATTACCTCAGAAAAAATCCTCCATACACAATTCCCTAATTATTAATCAAATTAAAAAGTTCAACTACACCCCATTGCATCATGGGTAAGCTCTATGTCACAGTATCACATGACCATGTGTGGCTCAGTGTGTGTTCCTATTTTATATATTAAAAGGTACACTGTAAATACAAAGTCAGTGCCAGAAAGGCACTAAACTTACTCACTAAAGAGCTCGTGAAAACATGTATTTGAAAGTGGGATGGATATTGTAAAATAAGTAAACTTTTGTAAAAGAGATTAAAAAATGTGAAAAAAAAATAATAATGAATTTCATTCATTTCCCTGAATACCCAGTTCTTCCCATTATATTTCCCTTGTGTTTTTGATTTCACATACTTTAGACAAGTACCAGTTTCCCAGTGTTGAGTATTGACTACATAGCCAATACATTAGAGCCTGGGAGACGGGGGCCTTTTAAAGCACGGTCCCCCCCCCCCACGCTTTACTTCTTCATGGTGACTGCTCAGAATTAACCAAAAACACCAAAAAACGCAATACAACAACCCTAAAACATCTATTTCACCACAAACTAACACCCCATTACCTCAGAAAAAATCCTCCATACACAATTCCCTAATTATTAATCAAATTAAAAAGTTCAACTACACCCCATTGCATCATGGGTAAGCTCTATGTCACAGTATCACATGACCATGTGTGGCTCAGTGTGTGTTCCTATTTTATATATTAAAAGGTACACTGTAAATACGAAGTCAGTGCCAGAAAAGCACTAAACTTACTCACTACAGAGCTCATGAAAACATGTATTTGAAAGTGGGATGGATATTGTAAAATAAGTAAACTTTTGTAAAAGAGATTAAAAAATGTGAAAAAAAAATAATAATGAATTTCACTCATTTCCCTGAATACCCAGTTCTTCCCATTATATTTCCCTTGTGTTTTTGATTTCACATACTTTAGACAAGTACCAGTTTCCCAGTGTTGAGTATTGACTACATAGCCAATACATTAGAGCCTGGGAGACGGGGGCCTTTTAAAGCACGGTCCCCCCCCCCCCCCCCACGCTTTACTTCTTCATGGTGACTGCTCAGAATTAACCAAAAACACCAAAAAACGCAATACAACAACCCTAAAACATCTATTTCACCACAAACTAACACCCCATTACCTCAGAAAAAATCCTCCATACACAATTCCCTAATTATTAATCAAATTAAAAAGTTCAACTACACCCCATTGCATCATGGGTAAGCTCTATGTCACAGTATCACATGACCATGTGTGGCTCAGTGTGTGTTCCTATTTTATATATTAAAAGGTACACTGTAAATACGAAGTCAGTGCCAGAAAGGCACTAAACTTACTCACTACAGAGCTCATGAAAACATGTATTTGAAAGTGGGATGGATATTGTAAAATAAGTAAACTTTTGTAAAAGAGATTAAAAAATGTGAAAAAAAAATAAGAATGAATTTCATTCATTTCCCTGAATACCCAGTTCTTCCCATTATATTTCCCTTGTGTTTTTGATTTCACATACTTTAGACAAGTACCAGTTTCCCAGTGTTGAGTATTGACTACATAGCCAATACATTAGAGCCTGGGAGACGGGGGCCTTTTAAAGCACGGTCCCCCCCCCCCACGCTTTACTTCTTTATGGTGACTGCTCAGAATTAACCAAAAACACCAAAAAACGCAATACAACAACCCTAAAACATCTATTTCACCACAAACTAACACCCCATTACCTCAGAAAAAATCCTCCATACACAATTCCCTAATTATTAATCAAATTAAAAAGTTCAACTACACCCCATTGCATCATGGGTAAGCTCTATGTCACAGTATCACATGACCATGTGTGGCTCAGTGTGTGTTCCTATTTTATATATTAAAAGGTACACTGTAAATACGAAGTCAGTGCCAGAAAAGCACTAAACTTACTCACTACAGAGCTCATGAAAACATGTATTTGAAAGTGGGATGGATATTGTAAAATAAGTAAACTTTTGTAAAAGAGATTAAAAAATGTGAAAAAAAATAATAATGAATTTCACTCATTTCCCTGAATACCCAGTTCTTCCCATTATATTTCCCTTGTGTTTTTGATTTCACATACTTTAGACAAGTACCAGTTTCCCAGTGTTCAGTAATGACTACAGAGCCAATACATTAGAGCCTGGGAGACGGGGGCCTTTTAAAGCACGGTCCCCCCACGCTTTACTTCTTCATGGTGACTGCTCAGAATTAACCAAAAACACCAAAAAACGCAATACAACAACCCTAAAACATCTATTTCACCACAAACTAACACCCCATTACCTCAGAAAAAGCCCTCCATACACAATTCCCTAATTATTAATCAAATTAAAAAGTTCAACTACACCCCATTGCATCATGGGTAAGCTCTATGTCACAGTATCACATGACCATGTGTGGCTCAGTGTGTGTTCCTATTTTATATATTAAAAGGTACACTGTAAATACAAAGTCAGTGCCAGAAAGGCACTAAACTTACTCACTAAAGAGCTCGTGAAAACATGTATTTGAAAGTGGGATGGATATTGTAAAATAAGTAAACTTTTGTAAAAGAGATTAAAAAATGTGAAAAAAAAATAATAATGAATTTCATTCATTTCCCTGAATACCCAGTTCTTCCCATTATATTTCCCTTGTGTTTTTGATTTCACATACTTTAGACAAGTACCAGTTTCCCAGTGTTGAGTATTGACTACATAGCCAATACATTAGAGCCTGGGAGACGGGGGCCTTTTAAAGCACGGTCCCCCCCCCCCCACGCTTTACTTCTTTATGGTGACTGCTCAGAATTAACCAAAAACACCAAAAAACGCAATACAACAACCCTAAAACATCTATTTCACCACAAACTAACACCCCATTACCTCAGAAAAAATCCTCCATACACAATTCCCTAATTATTAATCAAATTAAAAAGTTCAACTACACCCCATTGCATCATGGGTAAGCTCTATGTCACAGTATCACATGACCATGTGTGGCTCAGTGTGTGTTCCTATTTTATATATTAAAAGGTACACTGTAAATACGAAGTCAGTGCCAGAAAAGCACTAAACTTACTCACTACAGAGCTCATGAAAACATGTATTTGAAAGTGGGATGGATATTGTAAAATAAGTAAACTTTTGTAAAAGAGATTAAAAAATGTGAAAAAAAAATAATAATGAATTTCATTCATTTCCCTGAATACCCAGTTCTTCCCATTATATTTCCCTTGTGTTTTTGATTTCACATACTTTAGACAAGTACCAGTTTCCCAGTGTTGAGTATTGACTACATAGCCAATACATTAGAGCCTGGGAGACGGGGGCCTTTTAAAGCACGGTCCCCCCCCCCCCACGCTTTACTTCTTCATGGTGACTGCTCAGAATTAACCAAAAACACCAAAAAACGCAATACAACAACCCTAAAACATCTATTTCACCACAAACTAACACCCCATTACCTCAGAAAAAATCCTCCATACACAATTCCCTAATTATTAATCAAATTAAAAAGTTCAACTACACCCCATTGCATCATGGGTAAGCTCTATGTCACAGTATCACATGACCATGTGTGGCTCAGTGTGTGTTCCTATTTTATATATTAAAAGGTACACTGTAAATACGAAGTCAGTGCCAGAAAAGCACTAAACTTACTCACTACAGAGCTCATGAAAACATGTATTTGAAAGTGGGATGGATATTGTAAAATAAGTAAACTTTTGTAAAAGAGATTTAAAAATGTGAAAAAAAAATAATAATGAATTTCACTCATTTCCCTGAATACCCAGTTCTTCCCATTATATTTCCCTTGTGTTTTTGATTTCACATACTTTAGACAAGTACCAGTTTCCCAGTGTTCAGTAATGACTACAGAGCCAATACATTAGAGCCTGGGAGACGGGGGCCTTTTAAAGCACGGTCCCCCCACGCTTTACTTCTTCATGGTGACTGCTCAGAATTAACCAAAAACACCAAAAAACGCAATACAACAACCCTAAAACATCTATTTCACCACAAACTAACACCCCATTACCTCAGAAAAAATCCTCCATACACAATTCCCTAATTATTAATCAAATTAAAAAGTTCAACTACACCCCAATGCATCATGGGTAAGCTCTATGTCACAGTATCACATGACCATGTGTGGCTCAGTGTGTGTTCCTATTTTATATATTAAAAGGTACACTGTAAATACGAAGTCAGTGCCAGAAAAGCACTAAACGTACTCACTAAAGAGCTCATGAAAACATGTATTTGAAAGTGGGATGGATATTGTAAAATAAGTAAACTTTTGTAAAAGAGATTAAAAAATGTGAAAAAAAATAAGAATGAATTTCATTCATTTCCCTGAATACCCAGTTCTTCCCATTATATTTCCCTTGTGTTTTTGATTTCACATACTTTAGACAAGTACCAGTTTCCCAGTGTTCAGTAATGACTACAGAGCCAATACATTAGAGCCTGGGAGACGGGGGCCTTTTAAAGCACGGTCCCCCCACGCTTTACTTCTTCATGGTGACTGCTCAGAATTAACCAAAAACACCAAAAAACGCAATACAACAACCCTAAAACATCTATTTCACCACAAACTAACACCCCATTACCTCAGAAAAAGCCCTCCATACACAATTCCCTAATTATTAATCAAATTAAAAAGTTCAACTACACCCCATTGCATCATGGGTAAGCTCTATGTCACAGTATCACATGACCATGTGTGGCTCAGTGTGTGTTCCTATTTTATATATTAAAAGGTACACTGTAAATACGAAGTCAGTGCCAGAAAAGCACTAAACTTACTCACTACAGAGCTCATGAAAACATGTATTTGAAAGTGGGATGGATATTGTAAAATAAGTAAACTTTTGTAAAAGAGATTAAAAAATGTGAAAAAAAAATAATAATGAATTTCACTCATTTCCCTGAATACCCAGTTCTTCCCATTATATTTCCCTTGTGTTTTTGATTTCACATACTTTAGACAAGTACCAGTTTCCCAGTGTTCAGTAATGACTACAGAGCCAATACATTAGAGCCTGGGAGACGGGGGCCTTTTAAAGCACGGTCCCCCCACGCTTTACTTCTTCATGGTGACTGCTCAGAATTAACCAAAAACACCAAAAAACGCAATACAACAACCCTAAAACATCTATTTCACCACAAACTAACACCCCATTACCTCAGAAAAAGCCCTCCATACACAATTCCCTAATTATTAATCAAATTAAAAAGTTCAACTACACCCCATTGCATCATGGGTAAGCTCTATGTCACAGTATCACATGACCATGTGTGGCTCAGTGTGTGTTCCTATTTTATATATTAAAAGGTACACTGTAAATACGAAGTCAGTGCCAGAAAAGCACTAAACTTACTCACTACAGAGCTCTTGAAAACATGTATTTGAAAGTGGGATGGATATTGTAAAATAAGTAAACTTTTGTAAAAGAGATTAAAAAATGTGAAAAAAAAAATAAGAATGAATTTCATTCATTTCCCTGAATACCCAGTTCTTCCCATTATATTTCCCTTGTGTTTTTGATTTCACATACTTTAGACAAGTACCAGTTTCCCAGTGTTCAGTAATGACTACAGAGCCAATACATTAGAGCCTGGGAGACGGGGGCCTTTTAAAGCACGGTCCCCCCACGCTTTACTTCTTCATGGTGACTGCTCAGAATTAACCAAAAACACCAAAAAACGCAATACAACAACCCTAAAACATCTATTTCACCACAAACTAACACCCCATTACCTCAGAAAAAATCCTCCATACACAATTCCCTAATTATTAATCAAATTAAAAAGTTCAACTACACCCCATTGCATCATGGGTAAGCTCTATGTCACAGTATCACATGACCATGTGTGGCTCAGTGTGTGTTCCTATTTTATATATTAAAAGGTACACTGTAAATACGAAGTCAGTGCCAGAAAAGCACTAAACTTACTCACTAAAGAGCTAATGAAAACATGTATTTGAAAGTGGGATGGATATTGTAAAATAAGTAAACTTTTGTAAAAGAGATTAAAAAATGTGAAAAAAAAATAAGAATGAATTTCATTCATTTCCCTGAATACCCAGTTCTTCCCATTATATTTCCCTTGTGTTTATGATTTTACATACTTTAGACAAGTACCAGTTTCCCAGTGTTCAGTAATGACTACAGAGCCAATACATTAGAGCCTTGGAGACGGGGGCCTTTTAAAGCACGGTCCCCCCACGCTTTACTTCTTCATGGTGACTACTCAGAATTAACCAAAAACACCAAAAAACGCAATACAACAACCCTAAAACATCTATTTCACCACAAACTAACACCCCATTACCTCAGAAAAAATCCTCCATACAAAATTCCCTAATTATTAATCAAATTAAAAAGTTCAACTACACCCCATTGCATCATGGGTAAGCTCTATGTCACAGTATCACATGACCATGTGTGGCTCAGTGTGTGTTCCTATTTTATATATTAAAAGGTACACTGTAAATACGAAGTCAGTGCCAGAAAAGCACTAAACTTACTCACTACAGAGCTCATGAAAACATGTATTTGAAAGTGGGATGGATATTGTAAAATAAGTAAACTTTTGTAAAAGAGATTAAAAAATGTGAAAAAATAATAATAATAAATTTCACTCTTTTCCCTGAATACCCAGTTCTTCCCATTATATTTCCCTTGTGTTTTTGATTTCACATACTTTAGACAAGTACCAGTTTCCCAGTGTTCAGTAATGACTACAGAGCCAATACATTAGAGCCTGGGAGACGGGGGCCTTTTAAAGCACGGTCCCCCCACGCTTTACTTCTTCATGGTGACTGCTCAGAATTAACCAAAAACACCAAAAAACGCAATACAACAACCCTAAAACATCTATTTCACCACAAACTAACACCCCATTACCTCAGAAAAAATCCTCCATACACAATTCCCTAATTATTAATCAAATTAAAAAGTTCAACTACACCCCATTGCATCATGGGTAAGCTCTATGTCACAGTATCACATGACCATGTGTGGCTCAGTGTGTGTTCCTATTTTATATATTAAAAGGTACACTGTAAATACGAAGTCAGTGCCAGAAAGGCACTAAACTTACTCACTAAAGAGCTCGTGAAAACATGTATTTGAAAGTGGGATGGATATTGTAAAATAAGTAAACTTTTGTAAAAGAGATTAAAAAATGTGAAAAAAAAAATAAGAATGAATTTCATTCATTTCCCTGAATACCCAGTTCTTCCTATTATATTTCCCTTGTGTTTTTGATTTCACATACTTTAGACAAGTACCAGTTTCCCAGTGTTCAGTAATGACTACAGAGCCAATACATTAGAGCCTGGGAGACGGGGGCCTTTTAAAGCACGGTCCCCCCACGCTTTACTTCTTCATGGTGACTGCTCAGAATTAACCAAAAACACCAAAAAACGCAATACAACAACCCTAAAACATCTATTTCACCACAAACTAACACCCCATTACCTCAGAAAAAATCCTCCATACACAATTCCCTAATTATTAATCAAATTAAAAAGTTCAACTACACCCCATTGCATCATGGGTAAGCTCTATGTCACAGTATCACATGACCATGTGTGGCTCAGTGTGTGTTCCTATTTTATATATTAAAAGGTACACTGTAAATACGAATTCAGTGCCAGAAAGGCACTAAACTTACTCACTAAAGAGCTCGTGAAAACATGTATTTGAAAGTGGGATGGATATTGTAAAATAAGTAAACTTTTGTAAAAGAGATTAAAAAATGTGAAAAAAAAATAAGAATGAATTTCATTCATTTCCCTGAATACCCAGTTCTTCCCATTATATTTCCCTTGTGTTTTTGATTTCACATACTTTAGACAAGTACCAGTTTCCCAGTGTTCAGTAATGACTACAGAGCCAATACATTAGAGCCTGGGAGACGGGGGCCTTTTAAAGCACGGTCCCCCCACGCTTTACTTCTTCATGGTGACTGCTCAGAATTAACCAAAAACACCAAAAAACGCAATACAACAACCCTAAAACATCTATTTCAACACAAACTAACACCCCATTACCTCAGAAAAAATCCTCCATACACAATTCCCTAATTATTAATCAAATTAAAAAGTTCAACTACACCCCATTGCATCATGGGTAAGCTCTATGTCACAGTATCACATGACCATGTGTGGCTCAGTGTGTGTTCCTATTTTATATATTAAAAGGTACACTGTAAATACGAAGTCAGTGCCAGAAAAGCACTAAACTTACTCACTAAAGAGCTAATGAAAACATGTATTTGAAAGTGGGATGGATATTGTAAAATAAGTAAACTTTTGTAAAAGAGATTTAAAAATGTGAAAAAAAAAATAATGATGAATTTCATTCATTTCCCTGAATACGCAGTTCTTATCATTATATTTCCCTTGTGTTTTTGATTTCACATACTTTAGACAAGTACCAGTTTCCCAGTGTTCAGTAATGACTACAGAGCCAATACATTAGAGCCTGGGAGACGGGGGCCTTTTAAAGCACGGTCCCCCCACGCTTTACTTCTTCATGGTGACTGCTCAGAATTAACCAAAAACACCAAAAAACGCAAAACAACAACCCTAAAACATCTATTTCACCACAAACTAACACCCCATTACCTCAGAAAAAATCCTCCATACACAATTCCCTAATTATTAATCAAATTAAAAAGTTCAACTACACCCCATTGCATCATGGGTAAGCTCTATGTCACAGTATCACATGACCATGTGTGGCTCAGTGTGTGTTCCTATTTTATATATTAAAAGGTACACTGTAAATACGAAGTCAGTGCCAGAAAAGCACTAAACTTACTCACTAAAGAGCTAATGAAAACATGTATTTGAAAGTGGGATGGATATTGTAAAATAAGTAAACTTTTGTAAAAGAGATTTAAAAATGTGAAAAAAAAAATAATGATGAATTTCATTCATTTCCCTGAATACGCAGTTCTTATCATTATATTTCCCTTGTGTTTTTGATTTCACATACTTTAGACAAGTACCAGTTTCCCAGTGTTCAGTAATGACTACAGAGCCAATACATTAGAGCCTGGGAGACGGGGGCCTTTTAAAGCACGGTCCCCCCACGCTTTACTTCTTCATGGTGACTGCTCAGAATTAACCAAAAACACCAAAAAACGCAAAACAACAACCCTAAAACATCTATTTCACCACAAACTAACACCCCATTACCTCAGAAAAAATCCTCCATACACAATTCCCTAATTATTAATCAAATTAAAAAGTTCAACTACACCCCATTGCATCATGGGTAAGCTCTATGTCACAGTATCACATGACCATGTGTGGCTCAGTGTGTGTTCCTATTTTATATATTAAAAGGTACACTGTAAATACGAAGTCAGTGCCAGAAAAGCACTAAACTTACTCACTACAGAGCTCATGAAAACATGTATTTGAAAGTGGGATGGATATTGTAAAATAAGTAAACTTTTGTAAAAGAGATTAAAAAATGTGAAAAAAAAAAAATAATAAATTTCACTCTTTTCCCTGAATACCCAGTTCTTCCCATTATATTTCCCTTGTGTTTTTGATTTCACATACTTTAGACAAGTACCAGTTTCCCAGTGTTCAGTAATGACTACAGAGCCAATACATTAGAGCCTGGGAGACGGGGGCCTTTTAAAGCACGGTCCCCCCACGCTTTACTTCTTCATGGTGACTGCTCAGAATTAACCAAAAACACCAAAAAACGCAATACAACAACCCTAAAACATCTATTTCACCACAAACTAACACCCCATTACCTCAGAAAAAATCCTCCATACACAATTCCCTAATTATTAATCAAATTAAAAAGTTCAACTACACCCCATTGCATCATGGGTAAGCTCTATGTCACAGTATCACATGACCATGTGTGGCTCAGTGTGTGTTCCTATTTTATATATTAAAAGGTACACTGTAAATACGAAGTCAGTGCCAGAAAAGCACTAAACTTACTCACTAAAGAGCTAATGAAAACATGTATTTGAAAGTGGGATGGATATTGTAAAATAAGTAAACTTTTGTAAAAGAGATTAAAAAATGTGAAAAAAAAATAAGAATGAATTTCATTCATTTCCCTGAATACCCAGTTCTTCCCATTATATTTCCCTTGTGTTTATGATTTTACATACTTTAGACAAGTACCAGTTTCCCAGTGTTCAGTAATGACTACAGAGCCAATACATTAGAGCCTTGGAGACGGGGGCCTTTTAAAGCACGGTCCCCCCACGCTTTACTTCTTCATGGTGACTACTCAGAATTAACCAAAAACACCAAAAAACGCAATACAACAACCCTAAAACATCTATTTCACCACAAACTAACACCCCATTACCTCAGAAAAAATCCTCCATACAAAATTCCCTAATTATTAATCAAATTAAAAAGTTCAACTACACCCCATTGCATCATGGGTAAGCTCTATGTCACAGTATCACATGACCATGTGTGGCTCAGTGTGTGTTCCTATTTTATATATTAAAAGGTACACTGTAAATACGAAGTCAGTGCCAGAAAAGCACTAAACTTACTCACTACAGAGCTCATGAAAACATGTATTTGAAAGTGGGATGGATATTGTAAAATAAGTAAACTTTTGTAAAAGAGATTAAAAAATGTGAAAAAATAATAATAATAAATTTCACTCTTTTCCCTGAATACCCAGTTCTTCCCATTATATTTCCCTTGTGTTTTTGATTTCACATACTTTAGACAAGTACCAGTTTCCCAGTGTTCAGTAATGACTACAGAGCCAATACATTAGAGCCTGGGAGACGGGGGCCTTTTAAAGCACGGTCCCCCCACGCTTTACTTCTTCATGGTGACTGCTCAGAATTAACCAAAAACACCAAAAAACGCAATACAACAACCCTAAAACATCTATTTCACCACAAACTAACACCCCATTACCTCAGAAAAAATCCTCCATACACAATTCCCTAATTATTAATCAAATTAAAAAGTTCAACTACACCCCATTGCATCATGGGTAAGCTCTATGTCACAGTATCACATGACCATGTGTGGCTCAGTGTGTGTTCCTATTTTATATATTAAAAGGTACACTGTAAATACGAAGTCAGTGCCAGAAAGGCACTAAACTTACTCACTAAAGAGCTCGTGAAAACATGTATTTGAAAGTGGGATGGATATTGTAAAATAAGTAAACTTTTGTAAAAGAGATTAAAAAATGTGAAAAAAAAAATAAGAATGAATTTCATTCATATCCCTGAATACCCAGTTCTTCCCATTATATTTCCCTTGTGTTTTTGATTTCACATACTTTAGACAAGTACCAGTTTCCCAGTGTTCAGTAATGACTACAGAGCCAATACATTAGAGCCTGGGAGACGGGGGCCTTTTAAAGCACGGTCCCCCCACGCTTTACTTCTTCATGGTGACTGCTCAGAATTAACCAAAAACACCAAAAAACGCAATACAACAACCCTAAAACATCTATTTCACCACAAACTAACACCCCATTACCTCAGAAAAAATCCTCCATACACAATTCCCTAATTATTAATCAAATTAAAAAGTTCAACTACACCCCATTGCATCATGGGTAAGCTCTATGTCACAGTATCACATGACCATGTGTGGCTCAGTGTGTGTTCCTATTTTATATATTAAAAGGTACACTGTAAATACGAAGTCAGTGCCAGAAAGGCACTAAACTTACTCACTAAAGAGCTCGTGAAAACATGTATTTGAAAGTGGGATGGATATTGTAAAATAAGTAAACTTTTGTAAAAGAGATTAAAAAATGTGAAAAAAAAATAAGAATGAATTTCATTCATTTCCCTGAATACCCAGTTCTTCCCATTATATTTCCCTTGTGTTTTTGATTTCACATACTTTAGACAAGTACCAGTTTCCCAGTGTTCAGTAATGACTACAGAGCCAATACATTAGAGCCTGGGAGACGGGGGCCTTTTAAAGCACGGTCCCCCCACGCTTTACTTCTTCATGGTGACTGCTCAGAATTAACCAAAAACACCAAAAAACGCAATACAACAACCCTAAAACATCTATTTCACCACAAACTAACACCCCATTACCTCAGAAAAAATCCTCCATACACAATTCCCTAATTATTAATCAAATTAAAAAGTTCAACTACACCCCATTGCATCATGGGTAAGCTCTATGTCACAGTATCACATGACCATGTGTGGCTCAGTGTGTGTTCCTATTTTATATATTAAAAGGTACACTGTAAATACGAAGTCAGTGCCAGAAAAGCACTAAACTTACTCACTAAAGAGCTAATGAAAACATGTATTTGAAAGTGGGATGGATATTGTAAAATAAGTAAACTTTTGTAAAAGAGATTAAAAAATGTGAAAAAAAAAATAATGATGAATTTCATTCATTTCCCTGAATACGCAGTTCTTATCATTATATTTCCCTTGTGTTTTTGATTTCACATACTTTAGACAAGTACCAGTTTCCCAGTGTTCAGTAATGACTACAGAGCCAATACATTAGAGCCTGGGAGACGGGGGCCTTTTAAAGCACGGTCCCCCCACGCTTTACTTCTTCATGGTGACTGCTCAGAATTAACCAAAAACACCAAAAAACGCAAAACAACAACCCTAAAACATCTATTTCACCACAAACTAACACCCCATTACCTCAGAAAAAATCCTCCATACACAATTCCCTAATTATTAATCAAATTAAAAAGTTCAACTACACCCCATTGCATCATGGGTAAGCTCTATGTCACAGTATCACATGACCATGTGTGGCTCAGTGTGTGTTCCTATTTTATATATTAAAAGGTACACTGTAAATACGAAGTCAGTGCCAGAAAAGCACTAAACTTACTCACTACAGAGCTCATGAAAACATGTATTTGAAAGTGGGATGGATATTGTAAAATAAGTAAACTTTTGTAAAAGAGATTAAAAAATGTGAAAAAAAAATAATAATAAATTTCACTCTTTTCCCTGAATACCCAGTTCTTCCCATTATATTTCCCTTGTGTTTTTGATTTCACATACTTTAGACAAGTACCAGTTTCCCAGTGTTCAGTAATGACTACAGAGCCAATACATTAGAGCCTGGGAGACGGGGGCCTTTTAAAGCAAGGTCCCCCCACGCTTTACTTCTTCATGGTGACTGCTCAGAATTAACCAAAAACACCAAAAAACGCAATACAACAACCCTAAAACATCTATTTCACCACAAACTAACACCCCATTACCTCAGAAAAAATCCTCCATACAAAATTCCCTAATTATTAATCAAATTAAAAAGTTCAACTACACCCCATTGCATCATGGGTAAGCTCTATGTCACAGTATCACATGACCATGTGTGGCTCAGTGTGTGTTCCTATTTTATATATTAAAAGGTACACTGTAAATACGAAGTCAGTGCCAGAAAGGCACTAAACTTACTCACTAAAGAGCTCGTGAAAACATGTATTTGAAAGTGGGATGGATATTGTAAAATAAGTAAACTTTTGTAAAAGAGATTAAAAAATGTGAAAAAAAAAATAAGAATGAATTTCATTCATTTCCCTGAATACCCAGTTCTTCCCATTATATTTCCCTTGTGTTTTTGATTTCACATACTTTAGACAAGTACCAGTTTCCCAGTGTTCAGTAATGACTACAGAGCCAATACATTAGAGCCTGGGAGACGGGGGCCTTTTAAAGCACGGTCCCCCCACGCTTTACTTCTTCATGGTGACTGCTCAGAATTAACCAAAAACACCAAAAAACGCAATACAACAACCCTAAAACATCTATTTCACCACAAACTAACACCCCATTACCTCAGAAAAAATCCTCCATACACAATTCCCTAATTATTAATCAAATTAAAAAGTTCAACTACACCCCATTGCATCATGGGTAAGCTCTATGTCACAGTATCACATGACCATGTGTGGCTCAGTGTGTGTTCCTATTTTATATATTAAAAGGTACACTGTAAATACGAAGTCAGTGCCAGAAAGGCACTAAACTTACTCACTAAAGAGCTCGTGAAAACATGTATTTGAAAGTGGGATGGATATTGTAAAATAAGTAAACTTTTGTAAAAGAGATTAAAAAATGTGAAAAAAAAAATAATGATGAATTTCATTCATTTCCCTGAATACGCAGTTCTTATCATTACATTTCCCTTGTGTTTTTGATTTCACATACTTTAGACAAGTACCAGTTTCCCAGTGTTCAGTAATGACTACAGAGCCAATACATTAGAGCCTGGGAGACGGGGGCCTTTTAAAGCACGGTCCCCCCACGCTTTACTTCTTCATGGTGACTGCTCAGAATTAACCAAAAACACCAAAAAACGCAAAACAACAACCCTAAAACATCTATTTCACCACAAACTAACACCCCATTACCTCAGAAAAAATCCTCCATACACAATTCCCTAATTATTAATCAAATTAAAAAGTTCAACTACACCCCATTGCATCATGGGTAAGCTCTATGTCACAGTATCACATGACCATGTGTGGCTCAGTGTGTGTTCCTATTTTATATATTAAAAGGTACACTGTAAATACGAAGTCAGTGCCAGAAAAGCACTAAACTTACTCACTACAGAGCTCATGAAAACATGTATTTGAAAGTGGGATGGATATTGTAAAATAAGTAAACTTTTGTAAAAGAGATTAAAAAATGTGAAAAAAAATAATAATAAATTTCACTCTTTTCCCTGAATACCCAGTTCTTCCCATTATATTTCCCTTGTGTTTTTGATTTCACATACTTTAGACAAGTACCAGTTTCCCAGTGTTCAGTAATGACTACAGAGCCAATACATTAGAGCCTGGGAGACGGGGGCCTTTTAAAGCAAGGTCCCCCCACGCTTTACTTCTTCATGGTGACTGCTCAGAATTAACCAAAAACACCAAAAAACGCAATACAACAACCCTAAAACATCTATTTCACCACAAACTAACACCCCATTACCTCAGAAAAAATCCTCCATACACAATTCCCTAATTATTAATCAAATTAAAAAGTTCAACTACACCCCATTGCATCATGGGTAAGCTCTATGTCACAGTATCACATGACCATGTGTGGCTCAGTGTGTGTTCCTATTTTATATATTAAAAGGTACACTGTAAATACGAAGTCAGTGCCAGAAAGGCACTAAACTTACTCACTAAAGAGCTCGTGAAAACATGTATTTGAAAGTGGGATGGATATTGTAAAATAAGTAAACTTTTGTAAAAGAGATTAAAAAATGTGAAAAAAAAAAATAAGAATGAATTTCATTCATTTCCCTGAATACCCAGTTCTTCCCATTATATTTCCCTTGTGTTTTTGATTTCACATACTTTAGACAAGTACCAGTTTCCCAGTGTTCAGTAATGACTACAGAGCCAATACATTAGAGCCTGGGAGACGGGGGCCTTTTAAAGCACGGTCCCCCCACGCTTTACTTCTTCATGGTGACTGCTCAGAATTAACCAAAAACACCAAAAAACGCAATACAACAACCCTAAAACATCTATTTCACCACAAACTAACACCCCATTACCTCAGAAAAAATCCTCCATACACAATTCCCTAATTATTAATCAAATTAAAAAGTTCAACTACACCCCATTGCATCATGGGTAAGCTCTATGTCACAGTATCACATGACCATGTGTGGCTCAGTGTGTGTTCCTATTTTATATATTAAAAGGTACACTGTAAATACGAAGTCAGTGCCAGAAAAGCACTAAACTTACTCACTACAGAGCTCATGAAAACATGTATTTGAAAGTGGGATGGATATTGTAAAATAAGTAAACTTTTGTAAAAGAGATTAAAAAATGTGAAAAAAAAATAATAATAAATTTCACTCTTTTCCCTGAATACCCAGTTCTTCCCATTATATTTCCCTTGTGTTTTTGATTTCACATACTTTAGACAAGTACCAGTTTCCCAGTGTTCAGTAATGACTACAGAGCCAATACATTAGAGCCTGGGAGACGGGGGCCTTTTAAAGCAAGGTCCCCCCACGCTTTACTTCTTCATGGTGACTGCTCAGAATTAACCAAAAACACCAAAAAACGCAATACAACAACCCTAAAACATCTATTTCACCACAAACTAACACCCCATTACCTCAGAAAAAATCCTCCATACACAATTCCCTAATTATTAATCAAATTAAAAAGTTCAACTACACCCCATTGCATCATGGGTAAGCTCTATGTCACAGTATCACATGACCATGTGTGGCTCAGTGTGTGTTCCTATTTTATATATTAAAAGGTACACTGTAAATACGAAGTCAGTGCCAGAAAGGCACTAAACTTACTCACTAAAGAGCTCGTGAAAACATGTATTTGAAAGTGGGATGGATATTGTAAAATAAGTAAACTTTTGTAAAAGAGATTAAAAAATGTGAAAAAATAATAATAATAAATTTCACTCTTTTCCCTGAATACCCAGTTCTTCCCATTATATTTCCCTTGTGTTTTTGATTTCACATACTTTAGACAAGTACCAGTTTCCCAGTGTTCAGTAATGACTACAGAGCCAATACATTAGAGCCTGGGAGACGGGGGCCTTTTAAAGCACGGTCCCCCCACGCTTTACTTCTTCATGGTGACTGCTCAGAATTAACCAAAAACACCAAAAAACGCAATACAACAACCCTAAAACATCTATTTCACCACAAACTAACACCCCATTACCTCAGAAAAAATCCTCCATACACAATTCCCTAATTATTAATCAAATTAAAAAGTTCAACTACACCCCATTGCATCATGGGTAAGCTCTATGTCACAGTATCACATGACCATGTGTGGCTCAGTGTGTGTTCCTATTTTATATATTAAAAGGTACACTGTAAATACGAAGTCAGTGCCAGAAAGGCACTAAACTTACTCACTAAAGAGCTCGTGAAAACATGTATTTGAAAGTGGGATGGATATTGTAAAATAAGTAAACTTTTGTAAAAGAGATTAAAAAATGTGAAAAAAAAAATAAGAATGAATTTCATTCATTTCCCTGAATACCCAGTTCTTCCCATTATATTTCCCTTGTGTTTTTGATTTCACATACTTTAGACAAGTACCAGTTTCCCAGTGTTCAGTAATGACTACAGAGCCAATACATTAGAGCCTGGGAGACGGGGGCCTTTTAAAGCACGGTCCCCCCACGCTTTACTTCTTCATGGTGACTGCTCAGAATTAACCAAAAACACCAAAAAACGCAATACAACAACCCTAAAACATCTATTTCACCACAAACTAACACCCCATTACCTCAGAAAAAATCCTCCATACACAATTCCCTAATTATTAATCAAATTAAAAAGTTCAACTACACCCCATTGCATCATGGGTAAGCTCTATGTCACAGTATCACATGACCATGTGTGGCTCAGTGTGTGTTCCTATTTTATATATTAAAAGGTACACTGTAAATACGAAGTCAGTGCCAGAAAGGCACTAAACTTACTCACTAAAGAGCTCGTGAAAACATGTATTTGAAAGTGGGATGGATATTGTAAAATAAGTAAACTTTTGTAAAAGAGATTAAAAAATGTGAAAAAATAATAATAATAAATTTCACTCTTTTCCCTGAATACCCAGTTCTTCCCATTATATTTCCCTTGTGTTTTTGATTTCACATACTTTAGACAAGTACCAGTTTCCCAGTGTTCAGTAATGACTACAGAGCCAATACATTAGAGCCTGGGAGACGGGGGCCTTTTAAAGCACGGTCCCCCCACGCTTTACTTCTTCATGGTGACTGCTCAGAATTAACCAAAAACACCAAAAAACGCAATACAACAACCCTAAAACATCTATTTCACCACAAACTAACACCCCATTACCTCAGAAAAAATCCTCCATACACAATTCCCTAATTATTAATCAAATTAAAAAGTTCAACTACACCCCATTGCATCATGGGTAAGCTCTATGTCACAGTATCACATGACCATGTGTGGCTCAGTGTGTGTTCCTATTTTATATATTAAAAGGTACACTGTAAATACGAAGTCAGTGCCAGAAAGGCACTAAACTTACTCACTAAAGAGCTCGTGAAAACATGTATTTGAAAGTGGGATGGATATTGTAAAATAAGTAAACTTTTGTAAAAGAGATTAAAAAATGTGAAAAAAAAAATAAGAATGAATTTCATTCATTTCCCTGAATACCCAGTTCTTCCCATTATATTTCCCTTGTGTTTTTGATTTCACATACTTTAGACAAGTACCAGTTTCCCAGTGTTCAGTAATGACTACAGAGCCAATACATTAGAGCCTGGGAGACGGGGGCCTTTTAAAGCACGGTCCCCCCACGCTTTACTTCTTCATGGTGACTGCTCAGAATTAACCAAAAACACCAAAAAACGCAATACAACAACCCTAAAACATCTATTTCACCACAAACTAACACCCCATTACCTCAGAAAAAATCCTCCATACACAATTCCCTAATTATTAATCAAATTAAAAAGTTCAACTACACCCCATTGCATCATGGGTAAGCTCTATGTCACAGTATCACATGACCATGTGTGGCTCAGTGTGTGTTCCTATTTTATATATTAAAAGGTACACTGTAAATACGAAGTCAGTGCCAGAAAGGCACTAAACTTACTCACTAAAGAGCTCGTGAAAACATGTATTTGAAAGTGGGATGGATATTGTAAAATAAGTAAACTTTTGTAAAAGAGATTAAAAAATGTGAAAAAAAAATAAGAATGAATTTCATTCATTTCCCTGAATACCCAGTTCTTCCCATTATATTTCCCTTGTGTTTTTGATTTCACATACTTTAGACAAGTACCAGTTTCCCAGTGTTCAGTAATGACTACAGAGCCAATACATTAGAGCCTGGGAGACGGGGGCCTTTTAAAGCAAGGTCCCCCCACGCTTTACTTCTTCATGGTGACTGCTCAGAATTAACCAAAAACACCAAAAAACGCAATACAACAACCCTAAAACATCTATTTCACCACAAACTAACACCCCATTACCTCAGAAAAAATCCTCCATACACAATTCCCTAATTATTAATCAAATTAAAAAGTTCAACTACACCCCATTGCATCATGGGTAAGCTCTATGTCACAGTATCACATGACCATGTGTGGCTCAGTGTGTGTTCCTATTTTATATATTAAAAGGTACACTGTAAATACGAAGTCAGTGCCAGAAAGGCACTAAACTTACTCACTAAAGAGCTCATGAAAACATGTATTTGAAAGTGGGATGGATATTGTAAAATAAGTAAACTTTTGTAAAAGAGATTAAAAAATGTGAAAAAAATAATAATAATGAATTTCATTCATTTCCCTGAATACCCAGTTCTTCCCATTATATTTCCCTTGTGTTTTTGATTTCACATACTTTAGACAAGTACCAGTTTCCCAGTGTTCAGTATTGACTACAGAGCCAATACATTAGAGCCTGGGAGACGGGGGCCTTTTAAAGCACGGTCCCCCCCCCCCCCCCCCCCCCACGCTTTACTTCTTCATGGTGACTGCTCAGAATTAACCAAAAACACCAAAAAACGCAATACAACAACCCTAAAACATCTATTTCACCACAAACTAACACCCCATTACCTCAGAAAAAATCCTCCATACACAATTCCCTAATTATTAATCAAATTAAAAAGTTCAACTACACCCCATTGCATCATGGGTAAGCTCTATGTCACAGTATCACATGACCATGTGTGGCTCAGTGTGTGTTCCTATTTTATATATTAAAAGGTACACTGTAAATACGAAGTCAGTGCCAGAAAGGCACTAAACTTACTCACTAAAGAGCTCGTGAAAACATGTATTTGAAAGTGGGATGGATATTGTAAAATAAGTAAACTTTTGTAAAAGAGATTAAAAAATGTGAAAAAAAAATAATAATGAATTTCATTCATTTTCCTGAATACCCAGTTCTTCCCATTATATTTCCCTTGTGTTTTTGATTTCACATACTTTAGACCAGTGGTTTTCAACCTGTGGGCCGCGGCCCCCCAGTGGGCCGCAGACGTAGCGCAAGGGGGCCGTAGGCCAAAATTATTATTATTTTTTTTTTATTATTATTATTAAGTATTTTTTCTCCAAGAAATAGATTAGTTCAGCATATTTCAGATAGTTCAGCATATTTAGTTAGTTTATTTGCAAAACGTGTTTAGTTTGAGTTTTTTTTGGAGTAGTACAGTCACATGACACGCAGCGCTGGCTAGTGAATTGACTAGCTAGTTAGTTAGCTAATTCAGTCTGAGTGAAGCTGTTGTCTTGTGTACGCATCATGGATAAATGGTTAAAAACAGGGTCTTTGACAACAAAGGACCCTGAAGCTGGACCATCTACAAGTGAAGCAGCCACTGTATCTGTTCCTGAGAGAACCAAGCATAAACTGAAACGGAGAAAATACAGCAGTGAGTACCTAGCACTAGGCTTTACGTGCACAGGAACAGAAAACGAGCCGCTACCACTCTGCGTTGTGTGTTCGGAGGTCTTGGCGAATGAAGCGTTGAAGCCAACCAAGTTACGTCGACATTTGGAGACTAAACACAGCGAGTATGCATCTAAACCTGTGGAATTTTTTGAGAACAAGCTTAAAGAATACCAAAGCAGGAAAAAGACCCTTGAATTGGCCTGCTCTGGAACCGATAATGCTAAAGCTGTTGAGGCGTCCTACCGTGTTGCGCAGCTTATAGCAAAGGCTGGAAAGCCACATACGATTGGGGAGAGTTTGATTTTACCTGCTGCGAAAGAGATGGTTAGCGTGATGTTGGGAGAAAAACCCTGCAAGCAACTGAATCTCATATCACTTTCTGACAACACAGTTGAACGACGAATAAATGAAATGGCACATGATGTAACCCAGCAGCTTATAAAGAGAGTTCGAGAGAGTCGCTTTTATGCAATACAACTGGATGAATCTACTGACATTGCAAATCTTTCCAACCTTCTTGCATTTGTGAGGTATGAGCATAACCGTGAAATATTTGAAGACATACTATTTTGTAAGCCTCTACCCACCAAGACAACTGCTGTAGCTATTTTTGATGTTTTGAATGCATTTATTGTGTCGAACGGAATTGAGTGGTCCAAATGTGTGGGAGTTAGCACTGATGGAGCAAGGGCAATGATGGGACAACGCAGCGGAGTCATTGCGCGCGTGAAAGCTGTAGCACCGCTGGCGACTTCTGTCCACTGCAGTTTACACAGAGAAGCATTAGCTGCCAAGAGAATGTCAAGAGACCTTAAAATTGTGCTGGATGAGGCAGTGAAGATAGTTAACTTCATTAAGAGTCGGCCACTCCAATCCCGTTTATTTCGTGTTCTATGCGAGGAAATGGGCAGCAGTCACGTTCAGCTTCTTTTACATACTGAGGTAAGGTGGCTTTCTCGCGGCAAGGTGCTGGCTCGACTTTTTGAATTGAGGGATGAAGTAAGAATTTTTTTATTGGACTCAAACTTTGAACTTTCAGACCGCTTCACTGATTTTGAGTGGCTTGCTAAATTGAGTTACCTCTCAGACATTTTTACCCACTTGAATGGACTCAACATTAGCCTTCAAGGCAAATCAGTGACAGCGTTTCACGTTCAAAACAAAATCGAAGCTACAATAAAGAAGCTGGACATGTGGACCAAGCGTGTGGAACAGTCAAACTACGAGTCATTTGACAATCTGTCAGATTTTCTGACAAAAGAAAATGCTTCTCTGCCGAATGCGGTTTCAAGACCGATTGTTGAGCACCTGCAAAGTTTGAAAATGCAGCTACGTGATTACTTTCCAGCTCTAGACGTTCATTTCAGCTGGATAGAAAATCCCTTTGTCGACATATGCCAAGGAGCCATCGCAAGTCTGAGTGCATCTGAGGAGGACCGCCTTATTGATCTCTCTTGTGACAGTGCTTTAAAATTGATTTTTTCACAAAAGTCCTTGGTAAATTTTTGGCTTCATGCTAGGTCAGAGTACCCTGATCTTTCAGACAAGGCAGTGAGATTCCTGATGCCGTTTCCCACAACGTATCTCTGCGAAACTGGATTTTCTATGTTGGTGGTACTCAAGACCAAATACAGGAATAGGCTTAATGTTGAGCCAGACCTCCGTTTGCAACTTTCTGCACTTCAGCCTGACATCCACCACTTGGTAGCTGGCAAACAACATCAGCCATCTCATTAGGTGAGTGACAAAAAGTGCTGTAAATGGTTAGTTTCTTTTGTTTGTGTGATTATGCAGTCAGTTTCACAAGTCACGTGGATGGTTGCACTGTATTTGGTTTTAAACGGCAATAAAAATAATCTGGGGGGCCGTAGAAAGTTTTGGGCTGGGTTAAGTGGGCCTTGGGTTGCAAAAGGTTGGGAACCCCTGCTTTAGACAAGTACCAGTTTCCCAGTGTTCAGGAATGACTACAGAGCCAATACATTAGAGCCTGGGAGACGGGGGCCTTTTAAAGCACGGTCCCCCCACGCTTTACTTCTTCATGGTGACTGCTCAGAATTAACCAAAAACACCAAAAAACGCAATACAACAACCCTAAAACATATATTTCACCACAAACTAACACCCCATTACCTCAGAAAAAATCCTCCATACACAATTCCCTAATTATTAATCAAATTAAAAAGTTCAACTACACCCCATTGCATCATGGGTAAGCTCTATGTCACAGTATCACATGACCATGTGTGGCTCAGTGTGTGTTCCTATTTTATATATTAAAAGGTACACTGTAAATACGAAGTCAGTGCCAGAAAAGCACTAAACTTACTCACTACAGAGCTCATGAAAACATGTATTTGAAAGTGGGATGGATATTGTAAAATAAGTAAACTTTTGTAAAAGAGATTAAAAAATGTGAAAAAAAAAAAATAATAAATTTCACTCTTTTCCCTGAATACCCAGTTCTTCCCATTATATTTCCCTTGTGTTTTTGATTTCACATACTTTAGACAAGTACCAGTTTCCCAGTGTTCAGTAATGACTACAGAGCCAATACATTAGAGCCTGGGAGACGGGGGCCTTTTAAAGCACGGTCCCCCCACGCTTTACTTCTTCATGGTGACTGCTCAGAATTAACCAAAAACACCAAAAAACGCAATACAACAACCCTAAAACATCTATTTCACCACAAACTAACACCCCATTACCTCAGAAAAAATCCTCCATACACAATTCCCTAATTATTAATCAAATTAAAAAGTTCAACTACACCCCATTGCATCATGGGTAAGCTCTATGTCACAGTATCACATGACCATGTGTGGCTCAGTGTGTGTTCCTATTTTATATATTAAAAGGTACACTGTAAATACGAAGTCAGTGCCAGAAAAGCACTAAACTTACTCACTACAGAGCTCTTGAAAACATGTATTTGAAAGTGGGATGGATATTGTAAAATAAGTAAACTTTTGTAAAAGAGATTAAAAAATGTGAAAAAAAAAATAAGAATGAATTTCATTCATTTCCCTGAATACCCAGTTCTTCCCATTATATTTCCCTTGTGTTTTTGATTTCACATACTTTAGACAAGTACCAGTTTCCCAGTGTTCAGTAATGACTACAGAGCCAATACATTAGAGCCTGGGAGACGGGGGCCTTTTAAAGCACGGTCGCCCCACGCTTTACTTCTTCATGGTGACTGCTCAGAATTAACCAAAAACACCAAAAAACGCAATACAACAACCCTAAAACATCTATTTCACCACAAACTAACACCCCATTACCTCAGAAAAAATCCTCCATACACAATTCCCTAATTATTAATCAAATTAAAAAGTTCAACTACACCCCATTGCATCATGGGTAAGCTCTATGTCACAGTATCACATGACCATGTGTGGCTCAGTGTGTGTTCCTATTTTATATATTAAAAGGTACACTGTAAATACGAAGTCAGTGCCAGAAAAGCACTAAACTTACTCACTACAGAGCTCATGAAAACATGTATTTGAAAGTGGGATGGATATTGTAAAATAAGTAAACTTTTGTAAAAGAGATTAAAAAATGTGAAAAAAAAAAATAATAAATTTCACTCATTTCCCTGAATACCCAGTTCTTCCCATTATATTTCCCTTGTGTTTTTGATTTCACATACTTTAGACAAGTACCAGTTTCCCAGTGTTCAGTAATGACTACAGAGCCAATACATTAGAGCCTGGGAGACGGGGGCCTTTTAAAGCACGGTCCCCCCACGCTTTACTTCTTCATGGTGACTGCTCAGAATTAACCAAAAACACCAAAAAACGCAATACAACAACCCTAAAACATCTATTTCACCACAAACTAACACCCAATTACCTCAGAAAAAATCCTCCATACACAATTCCCTAATTATTAATCAAATTAAAAAGTTCAACTACCCCCCTTTGCATCATGGGTAAGCTCTATGTCACAGTATCACATGACCATGTGTGGCTCAGTGTGTGTTCCTATTTTATATATTAAAAGGTACACTGTAAATACAAAGTCAGTGCCAGAAAGGCACTAAACTTACTCACTAAAGAGCTCGTGAAAACATGTATTTGAAAGTGGGATGGATATTGTAAAATAAGTAAACTTTTGTAAAAGAGATTAAAAAATGTGAAAAAAAAATAATAATGAATTTCATTCATTTCCCTGAATACCCAGTTCTTCCCATTATATTTCCCTTGTGTTTTTGATTTCACATACTTTAGACAAGTACCAGTTTCCCAGTGTTGAGTATTGACTACATAGCCAATACATTAGAGCCTGGGAGACGGGGGCCTTTTAAAGCACGGTCCCCCCCCCCCACGCTTTACTTCTTCATGGTGACTGCTCAGAATTAACCAAAAACACCAAAAAACGCAATACAACAACCCTAAAACATCTATTTCACCACAAACTAACACCCCATTACCTCAGAAAAAATCCTCCATACACAATTCCCTAATTATTAATCAAATTAAAAAGTTCAACTACACCCCATTGCATCATGGGTAAGCTCTATGTCACAGTATCACATGACCATGTGTGGCTCAGTGTGTGTTCCTATTTTATATATTAAAAGGTACACTGTAAATACGAAGTCAGTGCCAGAAAAGCACTAAACTTACTCACTACAGAGCTCATGAAAACATGTATTTGAAAGTGGGATGGATATTGTAAAATAAGTAAACTTTTGTAAAAGAGATTAAAAAATGTGAAAAAAAATAATAATGAATTTCACTCATTTCCCTGAATACCCAGTTCTTCCCATTATATTTCCCTTGTGTTTTTGATTTCACATACTTTAGACAAGTACCAGTTTCCCAGTGTTCAGTAATGACTACAGAGCCAATACATTAGAGCCTGGGAGACGGGGGCCTTTTAAAGCACGGTCCCCCCACGCTTTACTTCTTCATGGTGACTGCTCAGAATTAACCAAAAACACCAAAAAACGCAATACAACAACCCTAAAACATCTATTTCACCACAAACTAACACCCCATTACCTCAGAAAAAATCCTCCATACACAATTCCCTAATTATTAATCAAATTAAAAAGTTCAACTACACCCCATTGCATCATGGGTAAGCTCTATGTCACAGTATCACATGACCATGTGTGGCTCAGTGTGTGTTCCTATTTTATATATTAAAAGGTACACTGTAAATACGAAGTCAGTGCCAGAAAAGCACTAAACTTACTCACTACAGAGCTCATGAAAACATGTATTTGAAAGTGGGATGGATATTGTAAAATAAGTAAACTTTTGTAAAAGAGATTAAAAAATGTGAAAAAAAAATAATAATGAATTTCACTCATTTCCCTGAATACCCAGTTCTTCCCATTATATTTCCCTTGTGTTTTTGATTTCACATACTTTAGACAAGTACCAGTTTCCCAGTGTTCAGTAATGACTACATAGCCAATACATTAGAGCCTGGGAGACGGGGGCCTTTTAAAGCACGGTCCCCCCACGCTTTACTTCTTCATGGTGACTGCTCAGAATTAACCAAAAACACCAAAAAACGCAATACAACAACCCTAAAACATCTATTTCACCACAAACTAACACCCCATTACCTCAGAAAAAATCCTCCATACACAATTCCCTAATTATTAATCAAATTAAAAAGTTCAACTACACCCCATTGCATCATGGGTAAGCTCTATGTCACAGTATCACATGACCATGTGTGGCTCAGTGTGTGTTCCTATTTTATATATTAAAAGGTACACTGTAAATACGAAGTCAGTGCCAGAAAAGCACTAAACTTACTCACTACAGAGCTCATGAAAACATGTATTTGAAAGTGGGATGGATATTGTAAAATAAGTAAACTTTTGTAAAAGAGATTAAAAAATGTGAAAAAAAAAAAATAATAAATTTCACTCATTTCCCTGAATACCCAGTTCTTCCCATTATATTTCCCTTGTGTTTTTGATTTCACATACTTTAGACAAGTACCAGTTTCCCAGTGTTCAGTAATGACTACAGAGCCAATACATTAGAGCCTGGGAGACGGGGGCCTTTTAAAGCACGGTCCCCCCCACGCTTTACTTCTTCATGGTGACTGCTCAGAATTAACCAAAAACACCAAAAAACGCAATACAACAACCATAAAACATCTATTTCACCACAAACTAACACCCCATTACCTCAGAAAAAATCCTCCATACACAATTCCCTAATTATTAATCAAATTAAAAAGTTCAACTACACCCCATTGCATCATGGGTAAGCTCTATGTCACAGTATCACATGACCATGTGTGGCTCAGTGTGTGTTCCTATTTTATATATTAAAAGGTACACTGTAAATACGAAGTCAGTGCCAGAAAAGCACTAAACTTACTCACTACAGAGCTCATGAAAACATGTATTTGAAAGTGGGATGGATATTGTAAAATAAGTAAACTTTTGTAAAAGAGATTAAAAAATGTGAAAAAAAATAATAATGAATTTCACTCATTTCCCTGAATACCCAGTTCTTCCCATTATATTTCCCTTGTGTTTTTGATTTCACATACTTTAGACAAGTACCAGTTTCCCAGTGTTCAGTAATGACTACAGAGCCAATACATTAGAGCCTGGGAGACGGGGGCCTTTTAAAGCACGGTCCCCCCACGCTTTACTTCTTCATGGTGACTGCTCAGAATTAACCAAAAACACCAAAAAACGCAATACAACAACCCTAAAACATCTATTTCACCACAAACTAACACCCCATTACCTCAGAAAAAATCCTCCATACACAATTCCCTAATTATTAATCAAATTAAAAAGTTCAACTACACCCCATTGCATCATGGGTAAGCTCTATGTCACAGTATCACATGACCATGTGTGGCTCAGTGTGTGTTCCTATTTTATATATTAAAAGGTACACTGTAAATACAAAGTCAGTGCCAGAAAGGCACTAAACTTACTCACTAAAGAGCTCGTGAAAACATGTATTTGAAAGTGGGATGGATATTGTAAAATAAGTAAACTTTTGTAAAAGAGATTAAAAAATGTGAAAAAAAAAATAAGAATGAATTTCATTCATTTCCCTGAATACCCAGTTCTTCCCATTATATTTCCCTTGTGTTTTTGATTTCACATACTTTAGACAAGTACCAGTTTCCCAGTGTTGAGTATTGACTACATAGCCAATACATTAGAGCCTGGGAGACGGGGGCCTTTTAAAGCACGGTCCCCCCCCCCCCCCCCGCACGCTTTACTTCTTCATGGTGACTGCTCAGAATTAACCAAAAACACCAAAAAACGCAATACAACAACCCTAAAACATCTATTTCACCACAAACTAACACCCCATTACCTCAGAAAAAATCCTCCATACACAATTCCCTAATTATTAATCAAATTAAAAAGTTCAACTACACCCCATTGCATCATGGGTAAGCTCTATGTCACAGTATCACATGACCATGTGTGGCTCAGTGTGTGTTCCTATTTTATATATTAAAAGGTACACTGTAAATACGAAGTCAGTGCCAGAAAGGCACTAAACTTACTCACTAAAGAGCCTGTGAAAACATGTATTTGAAAGTGGGATGGATATTGTAAAATAAGTAAACTTTTGTAAAAGAGATTAAAAAATGTGAAAAAAAAATAAGAATGAATTTCATTCATTTCCCTGAATACCCAGTTCTTCCCATTATATTTCCCTTGTGTTTTTGATTTCACATACTTTAGACAAGTACCAGTTTCCCAGTGTTCAGTAATGACTACAGAGCCAATACATTAGAGCCTGGGAAACGGGGGCCTTTTAAAGCACGGTCCCCCCACGCTTTACTTCTTCATGGTGACTGCTCAGAATTAACCAAAAACACCAAAAAACGCAATACAACAACCCTAAAACATCTATTTCACCACAAACTAACACCCCATTACCTCAGAAAAAGCCCTCCATACACAATTCCCTAATTATTAATCAAATTAAAAAGTTCAACTACACCCCATTGCATCATGGGTAAGCTCTATGTCACAGTATCACATGACCATGTGTGGCTCAGTGTGTGTTCCTATTTTATATATTAAAAGGTACACTGTAAATACGAAGTCAGTGCCAGAAAAGCACTAAACTTACTCACTACAGAGCTCATGAAAACATGTATTTGAAAGTGGGATGGATATTGTAAAATAAGTAAACTTTTGTAAAAGAGATTAAAAAATGTGAAAAAAAAAAAATAATGAATTTCACTCATTTCCCTGAATACCCAGTTCTTCCCATTATATTTCCCTTGTGTTTTTGATTTCACATACTTTAGACAAGTACCAGTTTCCCAGTGTTCAGTAATGACTACAGAGCCAATACATTAGAGCCTGGGAGACGGGGGCCTTTTAAAGCACGGTCCCCCCACGCTTTACTTCTTCATGGTGACTGCTCAGAATTAACCAAAAACACCAAAAAACGCAATACAACAACCCTAAAACATCTATTTCACCACAAACTAACACCCCATTACCTCAGAAAAAATCCTCCATACACAATTCCCTAATTATTAATCAAATTAAAAAGTTCAACTACACCCCATTGCATCATGGGTAAGCTCTATGTCACAGTATCACATGACCATGTGTGGCTCAGTGTGTGTTCCTATTTTATATATTAAAAGGTACACTGTAAATACGAAGTCAGTGCCAGAAAGGCACTAAACTTACTCACTAAAGAGCTCGTGAAAACATGTATTTGAAAGTGGGATGGATATTGTAAAATAAGTAAACTTTTGTAAAAGAGATTAAAAAATGTGAAAAAAAAATAAGAATGAATTTCATTCATTTCCCTGAATACCCAGTTCTTCCCATTATATTTCCCTTGTGTTTTTGATTTCACATACTTTAGACAAGTACCAGTTTCCCAGTGTTCAGTAATGACTACAGAGCCAATACATTAGAGCCTGGGAGACGGGGGCCTTTTAAAGCACGGTCCCCCCACGCTTTACTTCTTCATGGTGACTGCTCAGAATTAACCAAAAACACCAAAAAACGCAATACAACAACCCTAAAACATCTATTTCACCACAAACTAACACCCCATTACCTCAGAAAAAGCACTCCATACACAATTCCCTAATTATTAATCAAATTAAAAAGTTCAACTACACCCCATTGCATCATGGGTAAGCTCTATGTCACAGTATCACATGACCATGTGTGGCTCAGTGTGTGTTCCTATTTTATATATTAAAAGGTACACTGTAAATACGAAGTCAGTGCCAGAAAGGCACTAAACTTACTCACTAAAGAGCTCGTGAAAACATGTATTTGAAAGTGGGATGGATATTGTAAAATAAGTAAACTTTTGTAAAAGAGATTAAAAAATGTGAAAAAAAAATAATAATGAATTTCATTCATTTTCCTGAATACCCAGTTCTTCCCATTATATTTCCCTTGTGTTTTTGATTTCACATACTTTAGACCAGTGGTTTTCAACCTGTGGGCCGCGGCCCCCCAGTGGGCCGCAGACGTAGCGCAAGGGGGCCGTAGGCCAAAATTATTATTATTTTTTTTTTATTATTATTATTAAGTATTTTTTCTCCAAGAAATAGATTAGTTCAGCATATTTCAGATAGTTCAGCATATTTAGTTAGTTTATTTGCAAAACGTGTTTAGTTTGAGTTTTTTTTGGAGTAGTACAGTCACATGACACGCAGCGCTGGCTAGTGAATTGACTAGCTAGTTAGTTAGCTAATTCAGTCTGAGTGAAGCTGTTGTCTTGTGTACGCATCATGGATAAATGGTTAAAAACAGGGTCTTTGACAACAAAGGACCCTGAAGCTGGACCATCTACAAGTGAAGCAGCCACTGTATCTGTTCCTGAGAGAACCAAGCATAAACTGAAACGGAGAAAATACAGCAGTGAGTACCTAGCACTAGGCTTTACGTGCACAGGAACAGAAAACGAGCCGCTACCACTCTGCGTTGTGTGTTCGGAGGTCTTGGCGAATGAAGCGTTGAAGCCAACCAAGTTACGTCGACATTTGGAGACTAAACACAGCGAGTATGCATCTAAACCTGTGGAATTTTTTGAGAACAAGCTTAAAGAATACCAAAGCAGGAAAAAGACCCTTGAATTGGCCTGCTCTGGAACCGATAATGCTAAAGCTGTTGAGGCGTCCTACCGTGTTGCGCAGCTTATAGCAAAGGCTGGAAAGCCACATACGATTGGGGAGAGTTTGATTTTACCTGCTGCGAAAGAGATGGTTAGCGTGATGTTGGGAGAAAAACCCTGCAAGCAACTGAATCTCATATCACTTTCTGACAACACAGTTGAACGACGAATAAATGAAATGGCACATGATGTAACCCAGCAGCTTATAAAGAGAGTTCGAGAGAGTCGCTTTTATGCAATACAACTGGATGAATCTACTGACATTGCAAATCTTTCCAACCTTCTTGCATTTGTGAGGTATGAGCATAACCGTGAAATATTTGAAGACATACTATTTTGTAAGCCTCTACCCACCAAGACAACTGCTGTAGCTATTTTTGATGTTTTGAATGCATTTATTGTGTCGAACGGAATTGAGTGGTCCAAATGTGTGGGAGTTAGCACTGATGGAGCAAGGGCAATGATGGGACAACGCAGCGGAGTCATTGCGCGCGTGAAAGCTGTAGCACCGCTGGCGACTTCTGTCCACTGCAGTTTACACAGAGAAGCATTAGCTGCCAAGAGAATGTCAAGAGACCTTAAAATTGTGCTGGATGAGGCAGTGAAGATAGTTAACTTCATTAAGAGTCGGCCACTCCAATCCCGTTTATTTCGTGTTCTATGCGAGGAAATGGGCAGCAGTCACGTTCAGCTTCTTTTACATACTGAGGTAAGGTGGCTTTCTCGCGGCAAGGTGCTGGCTCGACTTTTTGAATTGAGGGATGAAGTAAGAATTTTTTTATTGGACTCAAACTTTGAACTTTCAGACCGCTTCACTGATTTTGAGTGGCTTGCTAAATTGAGTTACCTCTCAGACATTTTTACCCACTTGAATGGACTCAACATTAGCCTTCAAGGCAAATCAGTGACAGCGTTTCACGTTCAAAACAAAATCGAAGCTACAATAAAGAAGCTGGACATGTGGACCAAGCGTGTGGAACAGTCAAACTACGAGTCATTTGACAATCTGTCAGATTTTCTGACAAAAGAAAATGCTTCTCTGCCGAATGCGGTTTCAAGACCGATTGTTGAGCACCTGCAAAGTTTGAAAATGCAGCTACGTGATTACTTTCCAGCTCTAGACGTTCATTTCAGCTGGATAGAAAATCCCTTTGTCGACATATGCCAAGGAGCCATCGCAAGTCTGAGTGCATCTGAGGAGGACCGCCTTATTGATCTCTCTTGTGACAGTGCTTTAAAATTGATTTTTTCACAAAAGTCCTTGGTAAATTTTTGGCTTCATGCTAGGTCAGAGTACCCTGATCTTTCAGACAAGGCAGTGAGATTCCTGATGCCGTTTCCCACAACGTATCTCTGCGAAACTGGATTTTCTATGTTGGTGGTACTCAAGACCAAATACAGGAATAGGCTTAATGTTGAGCCAGACCTCCGTTTGCAACTTTCTGCACTTCAGCCTGACATCCACCACTTGGTAGCTGGCAAACAACATCAGCCATCTCATTAGGTGAGTGACAAAAAGTGCTGTAAATGGTTAGTTTCTTTTGTTTGTGTGATTATGCAGTCAGTTTCACAAGTCACGTGGATGGTTGCACTGTATTTGGTTTTAAACGGCAATAAAAATAATCTGGGGGGCCGTAGAAAGTTTTGGGCTGGGTTAAGTGGGCCTTGGGTTGCAAAAGGTTGGGAACCCCTGCTTTAGACAAGTACCAGTTTCCCAGTGTTCAGGAATGACTACAGAGCCAATACATTAGAGCCTGGGAGACGGGGGCCTTTTAAAGCACGGTCCCCCCACGCTTTACTTCTTCATGGTGACTGCTCAGAATTAACCAAAAACACCAAAAAACGCAATACAACAACCCTAAAACATCTATTTCACCACAAACTAACACCCCATTACCTCAGAAAAAATCCTCCATACACAATTCCCTAATTATTAATCAAATTAAAAAGTTCAACTACACCCCATTGCATCATGGGTAAGCTCTATGTCACAGTATCACATGACCATGTGTGGCTCAGTGTGTGTTCCTATTTTATATATTAAAAGGTACACTGTAAATACGAAGTCAGTGCCAGAAAAGCACTAAACTTACTCACTACAGAGCTCATGAAAACATGTATTTGAAAGTGGGATGGATATTGTAAAATAAGTAAACTTTTGTAAAAGAGATTAAAAAATGTGAAAAAAAAAAAATAATAAATTTCACTCTTTTCCCTGAATACCCAGTTCTTCCCATTATATTTCCCTTGTGTTTTTGATTTCACATACTTTAGACAAGTACCAGTTTCCCAGTGTTCAGTAATGACTACAGAGCCAATACATTAGAGCCTGGGAGACGGGGGCCTTTTAAAGCACGGTCCCCCCACGCTTTACTTCTTCATGGTGACTGCTCAGAATTAACCAAAAACACCAAAAAACGCAATACAACAACCCTAAAACATCTATTTCACCACAAACTAACACCCCATTACCTCAGAAAAAATCCTCCATACACAATTCCCTAATTATTAATCAAATTAAAAAGTTCAACTACACCCCATTGCATCATGGGTAAGCTCTATGTCACAGTATCACATGACCATGTGTGGCTCAGTGTGTGTTCCTATTTTATATATTAAAAGGTACACTGTAAATACGAAGTCAGTGCCAGAAAAGCACTAAACTTACTCACTACAGAGCTCTTGAAAACATGTATTTGAAAGTGGGATGGATATTGTAAAATAAGTAAACTTTTGTAAAAGAGATTAAAAAATGTGAAAAAAAAAATAAGAATGAATTTCATTCATTTCCCTGAATACCCAGTTCTTCCCATTATATTTCCCTTGTGTTTTTGATTTCACATACTTTAGACAAGTACCAGTTTCCCAGTGTTCAGTAATGACTACAGAGCCAATACATTAGAGCCTGGGAGACGGGGGCCTTTTAAAGCACGGTCGCCCCACGCTTTACTTCTTCATGGTGACTGCTCAGAATTAACCAAAAACACCAAAAAACGCAATACAACAACCCTAAAACATCTATTTCACCACAAACTAACACCCCATTACCTCAGAAAAAATCCTCCATACACAATTCCCTAATTATTAATCAAATTAAAAAGTTCAACTACACCCCATTGCATCATGGGTAAGCTCTATGTCACAGTATCACATGACCATGTGTGGCTCAGTGTGTGTTCCTATTTTATATATTAAAAGGTACACTGTAAATACGAAGTCAGTGCCAGAAAAGCACTAAACTTACTCACTACAGAGCTCATGAAAACATGTATTTGAAAGTGGGATGGATATTGTAAAATAAGTAAACTTTTGTAAAAGAGATTAAAAAATGTGAAAAAAAAAAATAATAAATTTCACTCATTTCCCTGAATACTCAGTTCTTCCCATTATATTTCCCTTGTGTTTTTGATTTCACATACTTTAGACAAGTACCAGTTTCCCAGTGTTCAGTAATGACTACAGAGCCAATACATTAGAGCCTGGGAGACGGGGGCCTTTTAAAGCACGGTCCCCCCACGCTTTACTTCTTCATGGTGACTGCTCAGAATTAACCAAAAACACCAAAAAACGCAATACAACAACCCTAAAACATCTATTTCACCACAAACTAACACCCAATTACCTCAGAAAAAATCCTCCATACACAATTCCCTAATTATTAATCAAATTAAAAAGTTCAACTACCCCCCTTTGCATCATGGGTAAGCTCTATGTCACAGTATCACATGACCATGTGTGGCTCAGTGTGTGTTCCTATTTTATATATTAAAAGGTACACTGTAAATACAAAGGCAGTGCCAGAAAGGCACTAAACTTACTCACTAAAGAGCTCGTGAAAACATGTATTTGAAAGTGGGATGGATATTGTAAAATAAGTAAACTTTTGTAAAAGAGATTAAAAAATGTGAAAAAAAAATAATAATGAATTTCATTCATTTCCCTGAATACCCAGTTCTTCCCATTATATTTCCCTTGTGTTTTTGATTTCACATACTTTAGACAAGTACCAGTTTCCCAGTGTTGAGTATTGACTACATAGCCAATACATTAGAGCCTGGGAGACGGGGGCCTTTTAAAGCACGGTCCCCCCCCCCCACGCTTTACTTCTTCATGGTGACTGCTCAGAATTAACCAAAAACACCAAAAAACGCAATACAACAACCCTAAAACATCTATTTCACCACAAACTAACACCCCATTACCTCAGAAAAAATCCTCCATACACAATTCCCTAATTATTAATCAAATTAAAAAGTTCAACTACACCCCATTGCATCATGGGTAAGCTCTATGTCACAGTATCACATGACCATGTGTGGCTCAGTGTGTGTTCCTATTTTATATATTAAAAGGTACACTGTAAATACGAAGTCAGTGCCAGAAAAGCACTAAACTTACTCACTACAGAGCTCATGAAAACATGTATTTGAAAGTGGGATGGATATTGTAAAATAAGTAAACTTTTGTAAAAGAGATTAAAAAATGTGAAAAAAAAATAATAATGAATTTCACTCATTTCCCTGAATACCCAGTTCTTCCCATTATATTTCCCTTGTGTTTTTGATTTCACATACTTTAGACAAGTACCAGTTTCCCAGTGTTCAGTAATGACTACAGAGCCAATACATTAGAGCCTGGGAGACGGGGGCCTTTTAAAGCACGGTCCCCCCACGCTTTACTTCTTCATGGTGACTGCTCAGAATTAACCAAAAACACCAAAAAACGCAATACAACAACCCTAAAACATCTATTTCACCACAAACTAACACCCCATTACCTCAGAAAAAATCCTCCATACACAATTCCCTAATTATTAATCAAATTAAAAAGTTCAACTACACCCCATTGCATCATGGGTAAGCTCTATGTCACAGTATCACATGACCATGTGTGGCTCAGTGTGTGTTCCTATTTTATATATTAAAAGGTACACTGTAAATACGAAGTCAGTGCCAGAAAAGCACTAAACTTACTCACTACAGAGCTCATGAAAACATGTATTTGAAAGTGGGATGGATATTGTAAAATAAGTAAACTTTTGTAAAAGAGATTAAAAAATGTGAAAAAAAAATAATAATGAATTTCACTCATTTCCCTGAATACCCAGTTCTTCCCATTATATTTCCCTTGTGTTTTTGATTTCACATACTTTAGACAAGTACCAGTTTCCCAGTGTTCAGTAATGACTACAGAGCCAATACATTAGAGCCTGGGAGACGGGGGCGTTTTAAAGCACGGTCGCCCCACGCTTTACTTCTTCATGGTGACTGCTCAGAATTAACCAAAAACACCAAAAAACGCAATACAACAACCCTAAAACATCTATTTCACCACAAACTAACACCCCATTACCTCAGAAAAAATCCTCCATACACAATTCCCTAATTATTAATCAAATTAAAAAGTTCAACTACACCCCATTGCATCATGGGTAAGCTCTATGTCACAGTATCACATGACCATGTGTGGCTCAGTGTGTGTTCCTATTTTATATATTAAAAGGTACACTGTAAATACGAAGTCAGTGCCAGAAAAGCACTAAACTTACTCACTACAGAGCTCATGAAAACATGTATTTGAAAGTGGGATGGATATTGTAAAATAAGTAAACTTTTGTAAAAGAGATTAAAAAATGTGAAAAAAAAAAAATAATAAATTTCACTCATTTCCCTGAATACCCAGTTCTTCCCATTATATTTCCCTTGTGTTTTTGATTTCACATACTTTAGACAAGTACCAGTTTCCCAGTGTTCAGTAATGACTACAGAGCCAATACATTAGAGCCTGGGAGACGGGGGCCTTTTAAAGCACGGTCCCCCCCACGCTTTACTTCTTCATGGTGACTGCTCAGAATTAACCAAAAACACCAAAAAACGCAATACAACAACCCTAAAACATCTATTTCACCACAAACTAACACCCCATTACCTCAGAAAAAATCCTCCATACACAATTCCCTAATTATTAATCAAATTAAAAAGTTCAACTACACCCCATTGCATCATGGGTAAGCTCTATGTCACAGTATCACATGACCATGTGTGGCTCAGTGTGTGTTCCTATTTTATATATTAAAAGGTACACTGTAAATACGAAGTCAGTGCCAGAAAAGCACTAAACTTACTCACTACAGAGCTCATGAAAACATGTATTTGAAAGTGGGATGGATATTGTAAAATAAGTAAACTTTTGTAAAAGAGATTAAAAAATGTGAAAAAAAATAATAATGAATTTCACTCATTTCCCTGAATACCCAGTTCTTCCCATTATATTTCCCTTGTGTTTTTGATTTCACATACTTTAGACAAGTACCAGTTTCCCAGTGTTCAGTAATGACTACAGAGCCAATACATTAGAGCCTGGGAGACGGGGGCCTTTTAAAGCACGGTCCCCCCACGCTTTACTTCTTCATGGTGACTGCTCAGAATTAACCAAAAACACCAAAAAACGCAATACAACAACCCTAAAACATCTATTTCACCACAAACTAACACCCCATTACCTCAGAAAAAATCCTCCATACACAATTCCCTAATTATTAATCAAATTAAAAAGTTCAACTACACCCCATTGCATCATGGGTAAGCTCTATGTCACAGTATCACATGACCATGTGTGGCTCAGTGTGTGTTCCTATTTTATATATTAAAAGGTACACTGTAAATACAAAGTCAGTGCCAGAAAGGCACTAAACTTACTCACTAAAGAGCTCGTGAAAACATGTATTTGAAAGTGGGATGGATATTGTAAAATAAGTAAACTTTTGTAAAAGAGATTAAAAAATGTGAAAAAAAAAATAAGAATGAATTTCATTCATTTCCCTGAATACCCAGTTCTTCCCATTATATTTCCCTTGTGTTTTTGATTTCACATACTTTAGACAAGTACCAGTTTCCCAGTGTTGAGTATTGACTACATAGCCAATACATTAGAGCCTGGGAGACGGGGGCCTTTTAAAGCACGGTCCCCCCCCCCCCCCACGCTTTACTTCTTCATGGTGACTGCTCAGAATTAACCAAAAACACCAAAAAACGCAATACAACAACCCTAAAACATCTATTTCACCACAAACTAACACCCCATTACCTCAGAAAAAGCCCTCCATACACAATTCCCTAATTATTAATCAAATTAAAAAGTTCAACTACACCCCATTGCATCATGGGTAAGCTCTATGTCACAGTATCACATGACCATGTGTGGCTCAGTGTGTGTTCCTATTTTATATATTAAAAGGTACACTGTAAATACGAAGTCAGTGCCAGAAAAGCACTAAACTTACTCACTACAGAGCTCATGAAAACATGTATTTGAAAGAAGGATGGATATTGTAAAATAAGTAAACTTTTGTAAAAGAGATTAAAAAATGTGAAAAAAAAATAATAATGAATTTCATTCATTTCCCTGAATACCCAGTTCTTCCCATTATATTTCCCTTGTGTTTTTGATTTCACATACTTTAGACAAGTACCAGTTTCCCAGTGTTCAGTAATGACTACAGAGCCAATACATTAGAGCCTGGGAGACGGGGGCCTTTTAAAGCACGGTCCCCCCACGCTTTACTTCTTCATGGTGACTGCTCAGAATTAACCAAAAACACCAAAAAACGCAATACAACAACCCTAAAACATCTATTTCACCACAAACTAACACCCCATTACCTCAGAAAAAGCACTCCATATACAATTCCCTAATTATTAATCAAATTAAAAAGTTCAACTACACCCCATTGCATCATGGGTAAGCTCTATGTCACAGTATCACATGACCATGTGTGGCTCAGTGTGTGTTCCTATTTTATATATTAAAAGGTACACTGTAAATACGAAGTCAGTGCCAGAAAAGCACTAAACTTACTCACTACAGAGCTCATGAAAACATGTATTTGAAAGTGGGATGGATATTGTAAAATAAGTAAACTTTTGTAAAAGAGATTAAAAATGTGAAAAAAAAATAATAATGAATTTCACTCATTTCCCTGAATACCCAGTTCTTCCCATTATATTTCCCTTGTGTTTTTGATTTCACATACTTTAGACAAGTACCAGTTTCCCAGTGTTCAGTAATGACTACAGAGCCAATACATTAGAGCCTGGGAGACGGGGGCCTTTTAAAGCACGGTCCCCCCACGCTTTACTTCTTCATGGTGACTGCTCAGAATTAACCAAAAACACCAAAAAACGCAATACAACAACCCTAAAACATCTATTTCACCACAAACTAACACCCCATTACCTCAGAAAAAGCCCTCCATACACAATTCCCTAATTATTAATCAAATTAAAAAGTTCAACTACACCCCATTGCATCATGGGTAAGCTCTATGTCACAGTATCACATGACCATGTGTGGCTCAGTGTGTGTTCCTATTTTATATATTAAAAGGTACACTGTAAATACGAAGTCAGTGCCAGAAAAGCACTAAACTTACTCACTACAGAGCTCATGAAAACATGTATTTGAAAGTGGGATGGATATTGTAAAATAAGTAAACTTTTGTAAAAGAGATTAAAAAATGTGAAAAAAAAATAATAATGAATTTCACTCATTTCCCTGAATACCCAGTTCTTCCCATTATATTTCCCTTGTGCTTTTGATTTCACATACTTTAGACAAGTACCAGTTTCCCAGTGTTCAGTAATGACTACAGAGCCAATACATTAGAGCCTGGGAGACGGGGGCCTTTTAAAGCACGGTCCCCCCACGCTTTACTTCTTCACTGACTGTAAATACGAAGTCAGTGCCAGAAAGGCACTAAACTTACTCACTAAAGAGCTCGTGAAAACATGTATTTGAAAGTGGGACGGATATTGTAAAATAAGTAAACTTTTGTAAAAGAGATTAAAAAATGTGAAAAAAAAAATAAGAATGAATTTCATTCATTTCCCTGAATACCCAGTTCTTCCCATTATATTTCCCTTGTGTTTTTGATTTCACATACTTTAGACAAGTACCAGTTTCCCAGTGTTCAGTAATGACTACAGAGCCAATACATTAGAGCCTGGGAGACGGGGGCCTTTTAAAGCACGGTCCCCCCACGCTTTACTTCTTCATGGTGACTGCTCAGAATTAACCAAAAACACCAAAAGACGCAATACAACAACCCTAAAACATCTATTTCACCACAAACTAACACCCCATTACCTCAGAAAAAATCCTCCATACACAATTTCCTAATTATTAATCAAATTAAAAAGTTCAACTACACCCCATTGCATCATGGGTAAGCTCTATGTCACAGTATCACATGACCATGTGTGGCTCAGTGTGTGTTCCTATTTTATATATTAAAAGGTACACTGTAAATACGAAGTCAGTGCCAGAAAAGCACTAAACTTACTCACTAAAGAGCTCGTGAAAACATGTATTTGAAAGTGGGATGGATATTGTAAAATAAGTAAACTTTTGTAAAAGAGATTAAAAAATGTGAAAAAAAAAATAAGAATGAATTTCACTCATTTCCCTGAATACCCAGTTCTTCCCATTATATTTCCCTTGTGTTTTTGATTTCACATACTTTAGACAAGTACCAGTTTCCCAGTGTTCAGTAATGACTACAGAGCCAATACATTAGAGCCTGGGAGACGGGGGCCTTTTAAAGCACGGTCCCCCCACGCTTTACTTCTTCATGGTGACTGCTCAGAATTAACCAAAAACACCAAAAAACGCAATACAACAACCCTAAAACATCTATTTCACCACAAACTAACACCCCATTACCTCAGAAAAAATCCTCCATACACAATTCCCTAATTATTAATCAAATTAAAAAGTTCAACTACACCCCATTGCATCATGGGTAAGCTCTATGTCACAGTATCACATGACCATGTGTGGCTCAGTGTGTGTTCCTATTTTATATATTAAAAGGTACACTGTAAATACGAAGTCAGTGCCAGAAAGGCACTAAACTTACTCACTAAAGAGCTCGTGAAAACATGTATTTGAAAGTGGGATGGATATTGTAAAATAAGTAAACTTTTGTAAAAGAGATTAAAAAATGTGAAAAAAAAAATAAGAATGAATTTCATTCATTTCCCTGAATACCCAGTTCTTCCCATTATATTTCCCTTGTGTTTTTGATTTCACATACTTTAGACAAGTACCAGTTTCCCAGTGTTCAGTAATGACTACAGAGCCAATACATTAGAGCCTGGGAGACGGGGGCCTTTTAAAGCACGGTCCCCCCACGCTTTACTTCTTCATGGTGACTGCTCAGAATTAACCAAAAACACCAAAAAACGCAATACAACAACCCTAAAACATCTATTTCACCACAAACTAACACCCCATTACCTCAGAAAAAGCCCTCCATACACAATTCCCTAATTATTAATCAAATTAAAAAGTTCAACTACACCCCATTGCATCATGGGTAAGCTCTATGTCACAGTATCACATGACCATGTGTGGCTCAGTGTGTGTTCCTATTTTATATATTAAAAGGTACACTGTAAATACGAAGTCAGTGCCAGAAAAGCACTAAACTTACTCACTACAGAGCTCATGAAAACATGTATTTGAAAGTGGGATGGATATTGTAAAATAAGTAAACTTTTGTAAAAGAGATTAAAAAATGTGAAAAAAAAAATAATGAATTTCACTCATTTCCCTGAATACCCAGTTCTTCCCATTATATTTCCCTTGTGTTTTTGATTTCACATACTTTAGACAAGTACCAGTTTCCCAGTGTTCAGTAATGACTACAGAGCCAATACATTAGAGCCTGGGAGACGGGGGCCTTTTAAAGCACGGTCCCCCCACGCTTTACTTCTTCATGGTGACTGCTCAGAATTAACCAAAAACACCAAAAAACGCAATACAACAACCCTAAAACATCTATTTCACCACAAACTAACACCCCATTACCTCAGAAAAAATCCTCCATACACAATTCCCTAATTATTAATCAAATTAAAAAGTTCAACTACACCCCATTGCATCATGGGTAAGCTCTATGTCACAGTATCACATGACCATGTGTGGCTCAGTGTGTGTTCCTATTTTATATATTAAAAGGTACACTGTAAATACGAAGTCAGTGCCAGAAAGGCACTAAACTTACTCACTAAAGAGCTCGTGAAAACATGTATTTGAAAGTGGGACGGATATTGTAAAATAAGTAAACTTTTGTAAAAGAGATTAAAAAATGTGAAAAAAAAAATAAGAATGAATTTCATTCATTTCCCTGAATACCCAGTTCTTCCCATTATATTTCCCTTGTGTTTTTGATTTCACATACTTTAGACAAGTACCAGTTTCCCAGTGTTCAGTAATGACTACAGAGCCAATACATTAGAGCCTGGGAGACGGGGGCCTTTTAAAGCACGGTCCCCCCACGCTTTACTTCTTCATGGTGACTGCTCAGAATTAACCAAAAACACCAAAAGACGCAATACAACAACCCTAAAACATCTATTTCACCACAAACTAACACCCCATTACCTCAGAAAAAATCCTCCATATACAATTTCCTAATTATTAATCAAATTAAAAAGTTCAACTACACCCCATTGCATCATGGGTAAGCTCTATGTCACAGTATCACATGACCATGTGTGGCTCAGTGTGTGTTCCTATTTTATATATTAAAAGGTACACTGTAAATACGAAGTCAGTGCCAGAAAAGCACTAAACTTACTCACTAAAGAGCTCGTGAAAACATGTATTTGAAAGTGGGATGGATATTGTAAAATAAGTAAACTTTTGTAAAAGAGATTAAAAAATGTGAAAAAAAAAATAAGAATGAATTTCACTCATTTCCCTGAATACCCAGTTCTTCCCATTATATTTCCCTTGTGTTTTTGATTTCACATACTTTAGACAAGTACCAGTTTCCCAGTGTTCAGTAATGACTACAGAGCCAATACATTAGAGCCTGGGAGACGGGGGCCTTTTAAAGCACGGTCCCCCCACGCTTTACTTCTTCATGGTGACTGCTCAGAATTAACCAAAAACACCAAAAAACGCAATACAACAACCCTAAAACATCTATTTCACCACAAACTAACACCCCATTACCTCAGAAAAAATCCTCCATACACAATTCCCTAATTATTAATCAAATTAAAAAGTTCAACTACACCCCATTGCATCATGGGTAAGCTCTATGTCACAGTATCACATGACCATGTGTGGCTCAGTGTGTGTTCCTATTTTATATATTAAAAGGTACACTGTAAATACGAAGTCAGTGCCAGAAAGGCACTAAACTTACTCACTAAAGAGCTCGTGAAAACATGTATTTGAAAGTGGGATGGATATTGTAAAATAAGTAAACTTTTGTAAAAGAGATTAAAAAATGTGAAAAAAAAAATAAGAATGAATTTCATTCATTTCCCTGAATACCCAGTTCTTCCCATTATATTTCCCTTGTGTTTTTGATTTCACATACTTTAGACAAGTACCAGTTTCCCAGTGTTCAGTAATGACTACAGAGCCAATACATTAGAGCCTGGGAGACGGGGGCCTTTTAAAGCACGGTCCCCCCACGCTTTACTTCTTCATGGTGACTGCTCAGAATTAACCAAAAACACCAAAAAACGCAATACAACAACCCTAAAACATCTATTTCACCACAAACTAACACCCCATTACCTCAGAAAAAGCCCTCCATACACAATTCCCTAATTATTAATCAAATTAAAAAGTTCAACTACACCCCATTGCATCATGGGTAAGCTCTATGTCACAGTATCACATGACCATGTGTGGCTCAGTGTGTGTTCCTATTTTATATATTAAAAGGTACACTGTAAATACGAAGTCAGTGCCAGAAAAGCACTAAACTTACTCACTACAGAGCTCATGAAAACATGTATTTGAAAGTGGGATGGATATTGTAAAATAAGTAAACTTTTGTAAAAGAGATTAAAAAATGTGAAAAAAAAAATAATGAATTTCACTCATTTCCCTGAATACCCAGTTCTTCCCATTATATTTCCCTTGTGTTTTTGATTTCACATACTTTAGACAAGTACCAGTTTCCCAGTGTTCAGTAATGACTACAGAGCCAATACATTAGAGCCTGGGAGACGGGGGCCTTTTAAAGCACGGTCCCCCCACGCTTTACTTCTTCATGGTGACTGCTCAGAATTAACCAAAAACACCAAAAAACGCAATACAACAACCCTAAAACATCTATTTCACCACAAACTAACACCCCATTACCTCAGAAAAAATCCTCCATACACAATTCCCTAATTATTAATCAAATTAAAAAGTTCAACTACACCCCATTGCATCATGGGTAAGCTCTATGTCACAGTATCACATGACCATGTGTGGCTCAGTGTGTGTTCCTATTTTATATATTAAAAGGTACACTGTAAATACGAAGTCAGTGCCAGAAAGGCACTAAACTTACTCACTAAAGAGCTCGTGAAAACATGTATTTGAAAGTGGGACGGATATTGTAAAATAAGTAAACTTTTGTAAAAGAGATTAAAAAATGTGAAAAAAAAAATAAGAATGAATTTCATTCATTTCCCTGAATACCCAGTTCTTCCCATTATATTTCCCTTGTGTTTTTGATTTCACATACTTTAGACAAGTACCAGTTTCCCAGTGTTCAGTAATGACTACAGAGCCAATACATTAGAGCCTGGGAGACGGGGGCCTTTTAAAGCACGGTCCCCCCACGCTTTACTTCTTCATGGTGACTGCTCAGAATTAACCAAAAACACCAAAAGACGCAATACAACAACCCTAAAACATCTATTTCACCACAAACTAACACCCCATTACCTCAGAAAAAATCCTCCATATACAATTTCCTAATTATTAATCAAATTAAAAAGTTCAACTACACCCCATTGCATCATGGGTAAGCTCTATGTCACAGTATCACATGACCATGTGTGGCTCAGTGTGTGTTCCTATTTTATATATTAAAAGGTACACTGTAAATACGAAGTCAGTGCCAGAAAAGCACTAAACTTACTCACTAAAGAGCTCGTGAAAACATGTATTTGAAAGTGGGATGGATATTGTAAAATAAGTAAACTTTTGTAAAAGAGATTAAAAAATGTGAAAAAAAAAATAAGAATGAATTTCACTCATTTCCCTGAATACCCAGTTCTTCCCATTATATTTCCCTTGTGTTTTTGATTTCACATACTTTAGACAAGTACCAGTTTCCCAGTGTTCAGTAATGACTACAGAGCCAATACATTAGAGCCTGGGAGACGGGGGCCTTTTAAAGCACGGTCCCCCCACGCTTTACTTCTTCATGGTGACTGCTCAGAATTAACCAAAAACACCAAAAAACGCAATACAACAACCCTAAAACATCTATTTCACCACAAACTAACACCCCATTACCTCAGAAAAAATCCTCCATACACAATTCCCTAATTATTAATCAAATTAAAAAGTTCAACTACACCCCATTGCATCATGGGTAAGCTCTATGTCACAGTATCACATGACCATGTGTGGCTCAGTGTGTGTTCCTATTTTATATATTAAAAGGTACACTGTAAATACGAAGTCAGTGCCAGAAAGGCACTAAACTTACTCACTAAAGAGCTCGTGAAAACATGTATTTGAAAGTGGGATGGATATTGTAAAATAAGTAAACTTTTGTAAAAGAGATTAAAAAATGTGAAAAAAAAAATAAGAATGAATTTCATTCATTTCCCTGAATACCCAGTTCTTCCCATTATATTTCCCTTGTGTTTTTGATTTCACATACTTTAGACAAGTACCAGTTTCCCAGTGTTCAGTAATGACTACAGAGCCAATACATTAGAGCCTGGGAGACGGGGGCCTTTTAAAGCACGGTCCCCCCACGCTTTACTTCTTCATGGTGACTGCTCAGAATTAACCAAAAACACCAAAAAACGCAATACAACAACCCTAAAACATCTATTTCACCACAAACTAACACCCCATTACCTCAGAAAAAGCCCTCCATACACAATTCCCTAATTATTAATCAAATTAAAAAGTTCAACTACACCCCATTGCATCATGGGTAAGCTCTATGTCACAGTATCACATGACCATGTGTGGCTCAGTGTGTGTTCCTATTTTATATATTAAAAGGTACACTGTAAATACGAAGTCAGTGCCAGAAAAGCACTAAACTTACTCACTACAGAGCTCATGAAAACATGTATTTGAAAGTGGGATGGATATTGTAAAATAAGTAAACTTTTGTAAAAGAGATTAAAAAATGTGAAAAAAAAAATAATGAATTTCACTCATTTCCCTGAATACCCAGTTCTTCCCATTATATTTCCCTTGTGTTTTTGATTTCACATACTTTAGACAAGTACCAGTTTCCCAGTGTTCAGTAATGACTACAGAGCCAATACATTAGAGCCTGGGAGACGGGGGCCTTTTAAAGCACGGTCCCCCCACGCTTTACTTCTTCATGGTGACTGCTCAGAATTAACCAAAAACACCAAAAAACGCAATACAACAACCCTAAAACATCTATTTCACCACAAACTAACACCCCATTACCTCAGAAAAAATCCTCCATACACAATTCCCTAATTATTAATCAAATTAAAAAGTTCAACTACACCCCATTGCATCATGGGTAAGCTCTATGTCACAGTATCACATGACCATGTGTGGCTCAGTGTGTGTTCCTATTTTATATATTAAAAGGTACACTGTAAATACGAAGTCAGTGCCAGAAAGGCACTAAACTTACTCACTAAAGAGCTCGTGAAAACATGTATTTGAAAGTGGGATGGATATTGTAAAATAAGTAAACTTTTGTAAAAGAGATTAAAAAATGTGAAAAAAAATAAGAATGAATTTCATTCATTTCCCTGAATACCCAGTTCTTCCCATTATATTTCCCTTGTGTTTTTGATTTCACATACTTTAGACAAGTACAAGTTTCCCAGTGTTCAGTAATGACTACAGAGCCAATACATTAGAGCCTGGGAGACGGGGGCCTTTTAAAGCACGGTCCCCCCACGCTTTACTTCTTCATGGTGACTGCTCAGAATTAACCAAAAACACCAAAAAACGCAATACAACAACCCTAAAACGTCTATTTCACCACAAACTAACACCCCATTACCTCAGAAAAAATCCTCCATACACAATTCCCTAATTATTAATCAAATTAAAAAGTTCAACTACACCCCATTGCATCATGGGTAAGCTCTATGTCACAGTATCACATGACCATGTGTGGCTCAGTGTGTGTTCCTATTTTATATATTAAAAGGTACACTGTAAATACGAAGTCAGTGCCAGAAAAGCACTAAACTTACTCACTAAAGAGCTCATGAAAACATGTATTTGAAAGTGGGATGGATATTGTAAAATAAGTAAACTTTTGTAAAAGAGATTAAAAAATGTGAAAAAAAAAATAATAATGAATTTCACTCATTTCCCTGAATACCCAGTTCTTCCCATTATATTTCCCTTGTGTTTTTGATTTCACATACTTTAGACAAGTACCAGTTTCCCAGTGTTCAGTAATGACTACAGAGCCAATACATTAGAGCCTGGGAGACGGGGGCCTTTTAAAGCACGGTCCCCCCACGCTTTACTTCTTCATGGTGACTGCTCAGAATTAACCAAAAACACCAAAAAACGCAATACAACAACCCTAAAACATCTATTTCACCACAAACTAACACCCCATTACCTCAGAAAAAATCCTCCATACACAATTCCCTAATTATTAATCAAATTAAAAAGTTCAACTACACCCCATTGCATCATGGGTAAGCTCTATGTCACAGTATCACATGACCATGTGTGGCTCAGTGTGTGTTCCTATTTTATATATTAAAAGGTACACTGTAAATACGAAGTCAGTGCCAGAAAGGCACTAAACTTACTCACTAAAGAGCTCGTGAAAACATGTATTTGAAAGTGGGATGGATATTGTAAAATAAGTAAACTTTTGTAAAAGAGATTAAAAAATGTGAAAAAATAATAATAATAAATTTCACTCTTTTCCCTGAATACCCAGTTCTTCCCATTATATTTCCCTTGTGTTTTTGATTTCACATACTTTAGACAAGTACCAGTTTCCCAGTGTTCAGTAATGACTACAGAGCCAATACATTAGAGCCTGGGAGACGGGGGCCTTTTAAAGCACGGTCCCCCCACGCTTTACTTCTTCATGGTGACTGCTCAGAATTAACCAAAAACACCAAAAAACGCAATACAACAACCCTAAAACATCTATTTCACCACAAACTAACACCCCATTACCTCAGAAAAAATCCTCCATACACAATTCCCTAATTATTAATCAAATTAAAAAGTTCAACTACACCCCATTGCATCATGGGTAAGCTCTATGTCACAGTATCACATGACCATGTGTGGCTCAGTGTGTGTTCCTATTTTATATATTAAAAGGTACACTGTAAATACGAAGTCAGTGCCAGAAAGGCACTAAACTTACTCACTAAAGAGCTCGTGAAAACATGTATTTGAAAGTGGGATGGATATTGTAAAATAAGTAAACTTTTGTAAAAGAGATTAAAAAATGTGAAAAAAAATAATAATGAATTTCATTCATTTCCCTGAATACCCAGTTCTTCCCATTATATTTCCCTTGTGTTTTTGATTTCACATACTTTAGATAAGTACCAGTTTCCCAGTGTTCAGTAATGACTACAGAGCCAATACATTAGAGCCTGGGAGACGGGGGCCTTTTAAAGCAAGGTCCCCCCACGCTTTACTTCTTCATGGTGACTGCTCAGAATTAACCAAAAACACCAAAAAACGCAATACAACAACCCTAAAACATCTATTTCACCACAAACTAACACCCCATTACCTCAGAAAAAATCCTCCATACACAATTCCCTAATTATTAATCAAATTAAAAAGTTCAACTACACCCCATTGCATCATGGGTAAGCTCTATGTCACAGTATCACCAGAATTGAATCAAAGTGTGTCAAAAACTTCAAAATAACCATTCTATGGAATTCATTGGCCCATAATTGTATGGAAAAGTGTGCTCATTTGACTGTATAGGGCTTTAGCTGAAGGAGCTATGCCAATTTCTACATATTTTTTTAGGTTCGGATTTGGTATAGGTGTAGTAAAGGGTTAAAAATAAGCCCCACGGGACATTTTTTGTCCTGTTACCTGTCAGAATCTTAAAGTAGACACTTCAAGGATTAAGAAAAATCTCAGAATGTTTTTATCCAGTGCACAGGATTTTAGTATAATGTAAAAACCTACATGCGACCTTAACATTTTCTGCTATTTTTTTTATCTCTTTGTCCCAGAATTAAGTCAAAATGTGTCAAAATCTTAAAAATAACCATTTTATTGAATTCCTTGGCCCAGAATTGTATGGAAAAGTGTGCTCATTTGTCTGTATAGGTTGTAAACTCAAGGAGCTATGCCAATTTCTTGATTATTTTTCAGGTTCGGCATTGGGATAGATGTAGTAAAAAGTTAAAAATAAGCCCCACAGGACATTTTTTGTCCTGTTACCTGTCAGAATCTTAAAGAAGACACTTTAATGATTAAGAAAAATATCAGGATGTTTTTATTTAATGCGCATGATTTTAGTGTAATGTGAAAACATACAGGCAAATTAACATTTTCTGCTAATTTTTGATATTTTTGTCCTAGAATTAAGTCAAAATGTGTAAAAAACTTAAAAATAACCATTCCATTAAATTCCTTGGCCCAGAATTGTGTGGAAAAGTGTGCTCATTTGTCTGTATAGGTTGTTAACTTAAGGAGCTATGCCAATTAATTAATATTTTTTTCAGGTTCGAAATTGGGATAGGTGTAGTAAAGGGTTAAAAATAAGCCCCACAGGACATTTTTTGTCCTGTTACTTGTCATAATCTTAAAGTAGACACTTCAAAGTTTAAGAAAAACCCCAAGATGTTTATATTTAATGCACATGATTTTAGTGTAATGTGAAAACATACAGGCAAATTTACATTTTTTTGCATTTTTTTTATATTTTTGTCCCAAAATCAAGTCAAAATGTGTAAAAAACTTAAAAATAACCATTCGGTTAAATTCCTTGGCCCAGAATTGTATGGAAAAGTGTGCTCATTTGTCTGTATAGGTTGTTAACTCAAGGAGCTATGCCATTTTCTTCATATTTTTTTTCCCGTTCAGAATTAGCATAGATGCATTAAAGGGTTAAAAATAAATGTCATGGGACATTATTTCATCCTGTTACCTGTCAGAATCTTAAAATAGACACTTCAAAGATTAAGAAAAAACAGGTGGCGAAAAAAAATCCACTATGTGCTCGTGGACCCCTGTTTCCATCTAGACTATGGTGACTGCTCAGAATTAACCAAAAACATTTTGGAGAAAAAAAACTTCGAAACATTTTGGGACCAAAAAAAACTTCGAAAAATTTTGGGACCAAAAAAATTCTGGACCAAAAAAAACTTTGAAAAATTTTCGGACCAAAAAAAATTTTGACCCAAAAAAAACTTCGAAAAATTTTCGGACCAAAAAAATTTTGGACCAAAAAAATTTTGGACCAAAAAAAACTTCGAAAAATTTTGGGACCAAAAAAATTTTGGACCAAAAAAAACTTCGAAAAAATTTTGGACCAAAAAAAACTTCGAAAAATTTTGGGACCAAAAAAATTCTGTTCCAAAAAAAAAATGCAAAAAATTTTCGGATTAAAAAAATTTTCACCCAAAAAATACTTAGAAAAATTTTCGGACCAAAAAATTTTGGACCAAAAAAATTTTGGACCAAAAAAAACTTCGAAAAATTTTGGGCCCAAAAAAAATTTTGACCCAAAAAAAACTTCGAAAAATTTTCGGACCAAAAAAATTTTAACTAAAAAAAACTTCGAAAGATTTTCGGATCAAAAAATTTTGACCCAAAAAAAACTTTGAAAAATTTTCGGACCAAAAAATATTTTGACCCAAAAAAAACTTCTGCCTGCTCAGAATTAACCAAAAAAATTTTGGAGAAAAAAAACTTTGAAAAATTTTGGGACCAAAAAAATTCTGGACCAAAAAAAACTTCGAAAAATTTTCGGACCAAAAAAATTTTCACCCCAAAAAAACTTCGAAAAATTTTGGGACCAAAAAAATTCTGTTCCAAAAAAAAATTCAAAAAATTTTCGGATTAAAAAAATTTTCACCCAAAAAATACTTAGAAAATTTTTCGGACCAAAAAATTTTGGACCAAAAAAAACTTCGAAAAAATTTTGGACCAAAAAAAACTTCGAAAAATTTTGGGACCAAAAAAATTCTGTTCCAAAAAAAAATGCAAAAAATTTTCGGATTAAAAAAATTTTCACCCAAAAAATACTTAGAAAAATTTTCGGACCAAAAAATTTTGGACCAAAAAAATTTCGGACCAAAAAAAACTTCGAAAAATTTTGGGCCCAAAAAAAATTTTGACCCAAAAAAAACTTCGAAAAATTTTCGGACCAAAAAAATTTTAACTAAAAAAAACTTCGAAAGATTTTCGGATCAAAAAATTTTGACCCAAAAAAAACTTTGAAAAATTTTCGGACCAAAAAATATTTTGACCCAAAAAAAACTTCTGCCTGCTCAGAATTAACCAAAAAAATTTTGGAGAAAAAAAACTTTGAAAAATTTTGGGACCAAAAAAATTCTGGACCAAAAAAAACTTCGAAAAATTTTCGGACCAAAAAAATTTTCACCCCAAAAAAACTTCGAAAAATTTTGGGACCAAAAAAATTCTGTTCCAAAAAAAAATTCAAAACATTTTCGGATTAAAAAAATTTTCACCCAAAAAATACTTAGAAAATTTTTCGGACCAAAAAATTTTGGATCAAAAAAATTTTGGACCAAAAAAAATTTTGACCCAAAAAAAACTTCGAAAAATTTTCGGACCAAAAAAATTTTAACTAAAAAAAACTTCGAAAGATTTTCGGATCAAAAAATTTTGACCCAAAAAAAACTTTGAAAAATTTTCGGACCAAAAAAAATTTTGACCCAAAAAAAACTTCTGCCTGCTCAGAATTAACCAAAAAACTTTTGGAGAAAAAAAACTTCGAAAAATTTTGGGACCAAAAAAATTCTGGACCAAAAAAAACTTCGAAAAATTTTCGGACCAAAAAAATTTTCACCCAAAAAAAACTTCGAAAAATTTTGGGACCAAAAAAATTCTGTTCCAAAAAAAATTTCAAAAAATTTTCGGATTAAAAAAATTTTCACCCAAAAAATACTTAGAAAAATTTTCGGACCAAAAAATTTTGGACCAAAAAAATTTTGGACCAAAAAAAACTTCGAAAAATTTTGGGCCCAAAAAAATTTTTGACCCAAAAAAAACTTCGAAAAATTTTCGGACCAAAAAAATTTTAACTAAAAAAAACTTCGAAAGATTTTCGGATCAAAAAATTTTGACCCAAAAAAAACTTTGAAAAATTTTCGGACCAAAAAAAATTTTGACCCAAAAAAAACTTCGAAAAATTTTGGGACCAGAAAAATTTTGACCCAAAAAAAGCTTCGAAAAATTTTCAGACCAAAAAAAATTTGACCTTCAAAAAAAACTTCGAAAAATTTTCGGACCAAAAAAATTTTGGACCAAAAAAAACTTCGAAAAATTTTCGGACCAAAAAAATTTTTACCCAAAAAAAACTTCTAAAAATTTTCGGACCAAAAAAATTTTGACCCAAAAAAAACTTCGAAAAATTTTGGGACCAAAAAAAATTTGACCCAAAATAAACTTCGAAAAATTTTCGGACCAAAACAATTTTGGACCAAAAAAAACTTCAAAAAATTTTCGGACCAAAAAAAATTTTGACCCAAAAAAAATTAGAAAAATTTTCGGACCAAAAAAATTTTGGACCAAAAAAAATTTCGATAAATTTTCGGTCCAAAAAAATTTTGACCCAAAAAAAACTTCGAAAAATTTTCGGACCAAAAATATTTTGACCCAAAAAAAACTTCGAAAAATTTTAGACCCAAAAAAAATTTGACCCAAAAAAAAAACTTCGAAAAATTTTGAACCCAAAAAAAAACTTCGAAAAATTTTGAACCCAAAAAAATTTTTCCCCAAAAAAAACTTCGAAAAATTTTGAACCCAAAAAAATTTTGACCCAAAAAAAACTTCGAAAAATTTTCGACCCAAAAAAAGTTGACCCAAAAAAAAACTTCTAAAAATTTTCGACCCAAAAAAATTTGACCCAAAAAAAAACTTTGAAAAATTTTCGACCCAAAAAAATTTTGACCCAAAAAAAAATTTCGAAAAATTTTCGAGCCAAAAAAATTTTGACCCAAAAAACACTTCAAAAAATTTTTGACCCAAAAAAAAACGTCGAAAAATTTTAGACCCAAAAAATTTTGACCCAAAAAAAACAAGTTCGAAAAATTTTGGGACCCAAAAAAATTTTGACCAAAAAAAACTTCGCAAAATTTTGGTCCCTAAAAAATATTGACCCAAAAAAAAACTTCGAAAAAATTTGGGACTCCAAAAAATTTTGACCCAAAAAAAACTTCGAAAACATTTGACCCAAAAAAAAACTTCGAAAAATCTTGGGATCCAAAATTGTGTGTGTGCAAGCTTATTTCAGGGCATTCTGTTTTCACTCGTTTTTAATTGCTCAGGTTTTCATATGATGTTTTTAAACTGGCCTCAGTAAAATCATGATGATAATAATAATATATATAAAAAATTATATTAGAAACATTGTTTAACATTCCTGTGTTCATTAAAACGGTTGGTGAGACCATGGAAGCCGAGTTTGAACGTTTGAACGTGTGTGTAAGGGACCGTCCACCACCGTGACCTGAAAATGGCAGGTGGGGAACGTTGCATGGGGATGTTAAATTGTATTTTACCACTTCTTAACATAACATTTATCACATGTTTTAATAATAATGACTGAAATTAATGTCTTTGCTATGTTAGCTGAGCTAGTTTAGCGGCTCTGTGCAGCTGCGCAGCTTCATAGTGTTTCCTCACTTACTGAGGAGGATCCAGTGCGAGACCGGGAGACTGCCTGCACAAGGCTCACTGAACACACCTCCCATGCGTGTGCGTTTGTGCGCAGAAAAACTTTGACGCTACAGTGTGAAAGTTGGCTGCCAGCAGACGAACAGGATTAATTCATGAACACTTTCGAGGCTGTGAAAGACATGCACCATTTTTGTCAAGGGGCATGACACACTGAATTCCTGTTCAGTGTCAAGTTTAAAGTGTTTAAAATGGTGAACATGATAAACTAACAAACATTAAAAAGATAGTGTTCTGCTATACAGTACGTGCAGGCTTTGAATCATTTTTTTTTTATTAGAAATAGTTAATTGTGTTTGTATTTTTCATGTTTATTCCCAAGTTTTATTTAGAAATAATTGAATTAAATGCACATGCACATTTTCAAATCCTTCAAAAAAGTATGTACAACAGGAAGATTAAAATGTCTAATGTCTTATTTAAATGACTTTAAAAAAAACTTCAATATCCTGAACAAATTCCAAAGTAAAATTAGTGTTATTCACTTAACCTCCACAATAAAACTGCAGTTATAGAAGTGGCCCAAGTTACTGTGAGTGTATAGGTAAATTTGATCTGTCACCTTAAGTGCCTTTTACATTTTGTTCTTTTTTTTTTTTTTTTGAGTTTTGTAACAATTCAAATTATTTCCAAGAATACATGATTGAGAGTTAACATACTGTTTCAACTGGCGGCTGTACAAATCACATACAAAAAACAACTTGTTTATCATTTGAGGGCGCTCAGGTTTATTCATTAATTTATATTATGTTCTATGTCATTGTATCGCCTCACTATGCAGGCTCAGTTCAGCTGTAAATACAGTTTAATTTTAAATGTCATTGCCTATTTTAAGATTTTAATATATCATACAAATGCATTTTGGGTAGAATATCCAATGATCAATGTAATAAAACCTAATATATATTTCTGTTAGTTTAAACCTGGTTACCTACAACGGCTTGTGGTTTAATAGCACATATTTGTGAGTATTGAAAATAATTAAAACTACTAATTTTCTTTTTTAGGATGCATATCTGGCAGCCATCAGAGCCGTGACCTGAAACGGGTGACATGAAAACAATGGCAAAAAAGTGTAAATATGCAAATCTATACATACCACAAACTTTTCTAATAGTCTTCTTGTTGCATATACTATATATTAAAGCTTGTATTTTCAACTACAGAATAAAATTAAAAATTCAACTCGAACTCTTGTTGTTTTTTGTGTTTATGTTCATGCCTATATGTCTAAGTAAAGAGAGTAAGTATGGAAACTGTATTTTGAGTGGTTGTAGGAAGGGTAACAAAAATAATATATGTTAAAATATAGTTTTTATTAGAGCACGTTTACAAGTAAGGCTATAGGTTTTGGACCATATCCGCTTTGGGTATAAAGATGTTTAGCATAGAAGGTGGGGCGCTGGGCCAGTGTCGGTCTAACTGTAAATGAGTCTGTGCCATATATTTGGACCAGATTTAAAAATGAGTCATAGATCCGAGCCAAATCTGGGACAGATGTTGTGACTCGTCTTGGCCAGATTAGGACCAGAGTAAGTTTGCTTCTGAGACAAATCTGGGCCAGATGTAAGGAAATTCAGTTTAGAGCTGTGCCAGTTCTGGCCCAAATTCAAGTCAGATGTGCAAAACTTATCTGTGCCGGTTTGGGCCCGTTGTGCAAAAATAAACCGGGCCAAATTCATCTGCCAGATTTGTTACAGATGTTGTGCCTCGTCTGGGCCAGATTAGGAGTTTTCTAGAAGATTAGAAGTTTGCTATCAGGGTATCTATCTAATTCCAAAGTTAAGACAGGACACAATCTGCATTTTTATTAAGCACACAGTTGGTTTGATCTGTGTGTTTTAATTCAGATGTGTATTTTTAACCAGCTATCAGAAACAATGTCATCACAGTTTACATGGTTAGCCTACCGTTATACCTTTCTTTTAGAAAAATCCGCTTATGTCCATAGGTGTTTTAAAGTCAGCTGCTGCTGCAGCCCAATGTTAAAAACTTGTAGAGGATAGGGGGGGGGCGGGGCAGCTTGCCCCACTCACACTAACTCTCCTCCATGCTCCGCAAAATCAGCAAGCTTATTGGCTGTTTCTGTTAATTAATGTATTACTGAACATTTACGGGAAAACGGCGGGAAAGAGGGGTAATATGGCAGTTTCCAAAACGGGTATTACTTTCACGCATACTCAAAAATGCACGGGCCTGTTTTTAAAAATAAGTCGGTGGGAATTAAATATTTGAAATATTATTTTCTTTTTGTGAGAAAATTATTAAAAATTTCAGTATAAAAACTAGTAAATTTTCACACAGGTTTTGTTCAATTGCTCCATATAAATCTTTTCATTTTGGACTCACTCAGGAGCGCCCTCTAGTGTCTGATAAACCCGGAGAATATTCTCTAGTGTCTATTCTCCTCTATAGAAGTTCTCTGATCTCCAGGTTCTCAGTCACGCTTGTGTAAGAGTGGACCTTTTCTCCACAGCAGCCCCTGTGGTAGCCTCCACACACACACACACACACACACCCTTCTGTTCACCTCTCTCTGGAAAACTCGGTCATTTTGGAGTCCGCTCGAGCTCAACAACATGGGTAGGTTAACTAAGCAGATTAAGTGTTTTTTGCGTAATTATAATGCAGCGATCAGAAGGCCAGCTGTGTTGAGTCTAACGTTAAAGTCTTTAGTCTAAGTTTCTTAGTCTGGTTTATTGCAGTATTGTATTGGTGCTGGAAAGATTCCAGCAGAGTTGTGCAGGCTGTTGTACACTATAGCTTGGCAAATTTCTGTAAACTCTCACAATACTGGGCAGATATAAACATATTTTAATCCATATGTATTGATAAGAGCAGGTAGAGGTGGACAATAGATCGATATTTTATCATATTGTGATACATTTTCTTATCGTATCAGTGCACAGTTACATACAACAAACGACACTTGACACTTAAACGATATATCATACAACCATAGTTGACAAGCAACGAAACGATTATTTTAGCTTCGATCTTAGTTTCAGCTGTTCTTAAAAGATACAACTAAGTGGCGTTGACAAAATATGAAGCTCTTGATACAGTCATATGAAAAAGTTTGGGCACCCCTATTAATCTTAATCAGCCATTTCAGTTTGATATATCTAATAACTGATGGACACAGTAATATTTCAGGATTGAAATGAGATTTATTGTACTAACAGAAAATGTTCAATATGCATTAAACCAAAATGTGACCGGTGCAAAAGTATGGGCACCCTTATCATTTTATTGATTTGAAGACTCCTAACTACTTTTTACTGACTTACTGAAGCACAAAATTGGTTTGTTAACCTCACTGAGCTTTGAACTTCATCAGGTGTATTCAATCATGAGAAAAGGTATTTAAGGTGGCCAATTGCAAGTTGTTCTCCTATTTGAATCTCCTCTGAAGAGTGGTATCATGGACTTGTTCAACATAGTTGTTCAGGGGAAGGATACAAAAAGTTTTCTCAGAGATTTAACCTTTCAGTTTCCACTGTGTGGAACATAGTAAGGAAATGGAAGACCACAGGGACAGTTCTTGTTAAGCCCAGAAGTGGCAGGCCAAGAAAAATATCAGAAAGGCAGAGAAGAAGAATGGTGAGAACAGTCAAGGACAATCCACAGACCACCTCCAAAGAGCTGCAGCATCATCTTGCTGCAGATTGTTTCACTGTGCATCGGTCAACAATACAGTGCACTTTGCACAAGGAGAAGCTGTATGGGAGAGTGATGCAAAAGAAGCCATTTCTGCAAGCACACCACAAACACAGTCGCCTGAGGTGTTCTTTTGCTTTTGCACACCTCAGGCGTCAGCTTTTGCACACCTCAGATTAATAGGGGTGCCCAAACTTTTTCATATGACTGTCTTTCATTTGTATTGCAGTCACCTTAATACAATTAAAACTGTTAATTGTATTCTAATTCTAATTTTATTGAATTTTAGAAGCATTCAAAATGTGAATAAAAGTTTTGAGGAGGTGTTTGATCTCCTCTATTAAGTTTCTGCAACATAAAGTTCATTTACATTTACATTAGTACAGATAGTAAATAATAATAAGTAAATATTAACTTTTTAAATGTTATTTTTTTCTTTAATAAACAAAATTATCTTAACCAATCTAGCCCTGTGTGAAAAAGTGTTTGCCCCCTAAACCTGATAACTTGGTTGTGCAATCAAGCTTTACCGATAACTGACAAGGAGTCTTTCGCATCTCTGTGGAGAAATGTTGGTCCACTCTTCTTTACAGAATTGTTTAAATTCAGCCACGTTGGAGGGCTTTCGAGCAGAAACAGCCTGTTTAAGATCATGCCACAGACTTTGAGTAGGTCACTCCAAAACCTTAATTTCTTTTTTTAAGCCATTCTGATGTGGACTTGTTTATCAGCTTTGGATCATTGTCCTGCTGCAGAACGAAAGTACACCTAAGTTTGAGGTCACAAACAGATGTCCTGACATTCTCCTTCAGGATTGTCTGGCAAACAGCAAAATACCTGGTCCCATCTATTACAGCAAGTTCTCTAGGCCCTGAAGCACCAAAGCAGCCCCGGACCATCACACTACCACCACCATGTTTTACGTTCAGTTTGATTTTCTTATATTTGTTTAATATCAAAGTTTGTTTGATAATCTGAAAAATGTAATATGACAAAAAAGCAAAAACAAAAGAAATGGTTAAGGGGCAAATTATTCAGTATATCACAATATATTTGAATCCGGTTTTAATCAAATTTTATAAAATCTGAATAAAGGAATGCAATTAGAACAGGATCAGTGGGATCTGACAACACAATTACAATTGCTATCTAGTGGGTGGTGTTTAAACAGAACACTAAACGAACCACTGTCTTTACATGTAAACTAATAATCAATACTGTGTTTTGGAAATTGATGCAGTAATAAAAAACTCAGGGTATTTTGACCCTTCCATTCACCTGTGACTCAGCATAACACCAGCCATCTTGGATGTTTGATATAAATGAATATATAACAAAATTGTCTGTTAGTGTTGTTCTCAAATGTGTTAAGCAGTCTATTAGAGACAGTGTAAAAAGATACAGTGACTTCAGAGAAGGCAAATGCTAGCTGTCGTTCTCTCACAGCTGATGGCATTGTGAGATGTTGGTGGTCTAGCGTAATAAATGGTAATGATGGGGATTAATTTAAACATTGTGAGGGTAGGGGAGAAAATAGAGCAGAAACAATTCGGAAGAACAGTAATGCAAAAAAACAAAAACAAAATAATAATTCAAAAGGAGATAAGGATCTAAACAGTGTAAAAATATAGCGTCTGATTTTTAGTGAGGGCCAGTAACAGTAGCCTTTAGTAGTCTTCCTTTACTATTAGAGGTATTGATCATAGTAATTCTGTTCACTGGAACAGTGAGAATGTGCTGTTGTTTGTGTTGTGCTGGATTTGTGGGAAAACTGACCTGAGAATAACCCTCTCTGATGATGTTTATTGTGGGAAGGATGTTGTACAATCTTGGCGAGGTTCCCTGCTTCCTGCACTACTGTGAAATTGCACATCTGTTGTATTTTTTAAATTAACCCCTTAAACCCAAGTGTTATATAGTAAATAACATCAGTCATTCAGTAATAGTATGAAATAAGTTATGTATTTATGATAATAAACAATAGAAAGGCGGACACAACTAAACAGATGAACCATAAATGGGAAGAAGCTGGAGCCAATGTATGTGACCGAACCGTAAGAAATCGCCTAAAGGAAATGGGATTTCAATACAGGAAAGCTAAAAGAAAACCATCATTGACACCTAAACAAAAAAGAACAAGACTGCAGGGGGCTAAGGAGAGGCAATCATGGACTGTGGATGACTGGATGAAAGTTATCTTCAGTGATGAGTCAAGAATCTGCATTGGACAAGGTGATGATGCTGGAACTTTTGTTTGGTGCCGTTCCAGTGAGATTTATGAAGAGGCCTGCCTGAAGAAAACAACCAAATTTCCACAGTCCTTGATGATATGGGGCTGCATGTCAGGCAAAGGCACTGGGGAGATGACTGTGGTTAATTCTTCTATCAATGCACAAGTTTACATTGACATTTTGGACAGTTTTCTCATCCCTTCAATTGAACAGATGTTTGGAGATAATGAAATAATTTTCCAAGATGACAATGCATCGTGCCATAGGGCAAAAACAGTGAAGGCATTCCTTGGAGAAAGACACATTCAGTCGATGTCATGGCCTGCAAATAGTCCAGATCTCAACCCAATTGAAAACCTGTGGTGGAAATTGAAAAAAATGGTCCACAAGAAGGCTCCGACCTGCAAAGCTGATCTGGCAACTGCTATCAAAGAGAGTTGGCACCAAATTGATGCAGAATACTGTTTGTCACTCATCAAGTCCATGCCTCAGAGACTGAAAGCCGTTATAAAAGCCAAAGGTGGTGCAACTAAATACTAGTGATGTATTTAGAATCATCTTTTGTTTATCTGTTTTTCATGATTCCATACTTTTTTCCTCAGAATTGAGTGATTCCATATTTTTTTCCCTGTGGTTGGTCAATAAAAGTAACATTCACTGACTTCCACAATGTTTTTTCTTCATTTCTTTGAGTGTTCCTGAAAGCCAACAAGTTGCACTTTGGAATGACCTTATTATTGTATCATGTTTTTGATCAGAGTTTGTTTTACAGAATGAAATGTCTGAAGGAGTGCTCATCCAAGACTGGTGATTCCATACTTTTTGCCAGGGGTTGTATGGTCATTATATCTATTATATCTATTATAATCTATTTTAATAGATTATACATGAAATAATAACTATATTGTCTTAAAACTTTATTTAGCATTTTATCTACTCCTGCCATCCAGAAAGAGTTACAGGAACATCAGAAGCAGAACCACCGACACAAGAACAGCTTTTTCCCAAATGCTATTAGACTGGTGACAATAGCAACACCAACCACAACCCGAACAATGCACGGACTAAATACTGACCACCAGTGCCACCAGCTCAGAGACTGTATGTACTCTGTACTTTAACACTTGCACTATTTCTATTATATATAATATACCTCTCTGATGCGATGTGGATTACACTAAACTATCCTTGCAATAAACAACCTTCTGCATCAGAGATCTAGCCTAACAGTGTTTCGGTGTACTGTACAACCTATTATCAGTATAAGGATAAAAAAAAAGTTGAATAAAACAAAATAGAATTTTACCATAAAATATTAGTGTCAAAAACATGCTGATACTCCACTGTCTTGTATTAAAAAAACACCTTCTTTATCATGGCTTCTCCAGGATTGACATGCCAACGATTACTCGCACAATAATGTGAAATAAAGTAGGACACCCAATTAAAACCTTCACAGTAGGGGTGGGTGATATGCCCATAAAGTAATATTACAATATTTCATGGAATTTTTGTGATAATGATACTCTTGGCCAAAAGGACAAAACGATATGGAATGGCACACCCCTAACTGAGATAGATATATAAAATACAAGAATGTCATCAGATTTTTAACAGAAGTCATAATACTAATAATACACTCCAAATATCTCCATATATCCAGGATTGAAGTAAAATGAATGATACTGGACAAATATAATCTGTCTCTAGTAGATATATCATGGGAAATGAGAACATTGTGATTTTTTTTTTGCTAAAAACAGCAAAAAAATAGCAGTATCCTAATAAGATATTTAGAGGTGGGTGATATGGCACAATATGTCAGGGTATAATATTGTTTATGATATTTAAAAATGTTGGCGATATTACGGCATACGACACAATATGGCACACCCCTTCTTCACAGTGTCTTAATTACATTAAGATCCAGGCTTTGATTGCCAATTCTGGAACCCTGTTTTGGGTTATTGTCATTTTGCATGGCCCAACTTTTCAGGTACATGTGCTGCAATTGGTTTTTGGACAATACTAATAAATGTTGGTGGTCTTTTTTATTCCTTGCAAGAAATATGCATTTTTTGTTAATTGCATTTCACAACTTATGTTTAAAGAGCCACTAAACCATAAACTATATTTTTTCCATTAATAGCTGAAATGTGTTCCTTTGAAGTAATAAAACATACCAGTCCTGCTTAAAATTTGTATAAACATTTTCTAAACTAACCTAAAAAAACATTTTGCTGCGGCCATTTCCGACTCTGCAGCACCCTCAGATTCAACTGTGCTTTATGTGTGGATGATATGTCTGTGTACTTTGGTCACAATAAGCAGATCAGCCAATAATAATACCCTCCCCCCTTCTGACGTCCACTATCAGAGGCACACCGCTGCTGTTACAGCTTGGAGAACCAGGGGCCTCATGTACTAAGACTTGCGTGGACTTCCTACTAAAATGTTCCGTACGCTCAGACCTGAAAAGTTCCGTACGCACAAAAAAATCCGGATTTATCAAACCGTGCGTAGGCAGAATCCCACGTACTTTCTCAATCAACTTGAAATCAAGCGCAAATGCACGAAAACAACACACCTGCCATGACTCCTCCCTCAATTACGCAGAGTATAAAGTTATAATAATAATAATAATAATAATAAAAATATTATTATTATTATTATTATTATTAATATGATATACGCGTAGCGTATAATTACCCATGTTTTAAATTGTATTATTCTAAGAGGGATAATAAATGATTTCATTTAAATGCTTTAAATGAGTTGCTTACCAAGAAGCCACACGTCACACACGGAACGCTTGTTTTCTTATCCTCCTATGCTCTTGGTAATCTAAAACGGCTTATAAGCCAGTCATCATCATGGGCCAAAAAAACATAATGGTCACGTAAAATGCGCTCTCAATGAATGTGGCCATTAGCAATATTTTCCAACAATGCCAACGTTGCCAACTCCAACAACTTCAGCGCAAACTTTTATGCATGTTTATATAATCTAGGCTAAGTGGAAACACGTTGAACGATTATTTATGTAAGCCCATGAAATTGTCTGATTTATTAACTTTATTTTACCCAGTAATGCTGACTACAATGTGTGCATAAAGGATATCTTAATAGTTGTAATTTCAATGTATCGCCTCTAAGTGTCGCCAAATGACAAAAACACAATACATACGTAAAAAAAGGCGGAACGCACTTTCTCACGTTCAAGTCAAATTTAGTACATCTGACCGTGAGCGTGAAATATGGCGTATGCAATGTTTTTGTGCGTACGCATCTTTAGTACATGAGGCCCCAGCTCTTCCTCCTGCCCTGCCTCTAAACCCATACATGTGACATCATGTGACCTGCATTGTTTAATATCGCCGAAGAATTAACATTTGCAATGTAAATATCATGCAGCCATAAACTATATAGCATTACTCTACCTCTTAAGTCCACATGCTTCTTTCACTCTGAGTGATTGTTTTGTATCACTCTCAAAATTTCACAGGGGTAGCTCCAAGCATGATTTATCTTTACTGCAATGAACCTCACACTCCACCTGTAGGGGGAGCCTATTAACGAAAAAAAAAAGCATAAATCTTAGTTTTTAAGGCTAATACAAATTCATGTTGGAGTATTGTACAGGATGACTTTTATATTGCATTGTTTCTGTCTGCAGCATCAAAATGCTCAGGATGTGGGCCAGGATACAAAAGCCCTCTTGATGCTATGAAAGGTGAGTGCAAGACAATGCTTAGCAATTTTTAAAACCATTTAACCAAAGATGCAAGTTAAATTTTTGTGTCTGAACTTGTGTCTGAATTTTCACATAGGGCCTCGAGAAGAGATTGTTTACGTGCCCTGCATTTACCGCAACACTGAAGTCCAAAAACCTGATTACCTGGCAACAGTAAATGTTGATCCTAAATCCCCCAATTATTGCAAGGTAATGTGACTTTTAAGAAAGAGACTGGAGGTAATAATGTTGATTTTGAGTTTGCATTGAATTAATTGTTATTGTTATGGCAAAAATACCCTTGTATATTGTCCGTGGTATCTAAATCCTGGTGCTTCATTTATAAAACTTGAATTACACAGTTAAACCCATCTTAACATAAAAAGTATGTGAACCCCTAGGCTAATGACTCTTCTAAGAGCTAATTGGAGCCAAGATGTGATGAGATTGGATGTGTTGGTTAAATCTGCCTTGCCCTATAAAAAACATACACCAGTTTTGTGTTTGCTGTTCTTAAGAAGCAAAGGAAAACATTAAACAAGAATGGAGTTCATGGGAGTACACCAGAGAGGAAGCCACTGCAGTCCAAAAAAACATTGCTGCACATTTGAAGTTTGAAACCAAAATTGAGTTGCTTGGAAGGAACACACAACGCTATGTGTGGAGAGAAAAGCCATGACACGCCATCATTAAAACCTCATCCCAACTGTAAAATATGGTGGACAACTTAAGACTATCTGTTTGTCACATGAAGCTCAACAGAGGATGGATGATGCAACAGGAAAGCGACCCAAAACATAGAAGTAAATCAACTTCCAAATGGCTTAACAGAAGAAAATACGAATTCTGGAGAGACCACAACCCAATTGAGATACTGTGGCATGACCCTCAAGAGAGCGACTCACACCAAATCTCCCAAGAATGTTGCTGAACTGAAACAGTTTTGTGAAGAGGAAGGTTCAGAAATTCCCCCTGACTGTTGTGCAGGTCTGATCTGCAACTACAGAAAAGAGGTTTTTGCTACCAAATGAGGGTCAACCAGTTATTAAATCCAAAGGTTCACATACCTTTTCCACCCTGCACTGTGAATGTTAACATGTTGTGTTCAATAAAACAATGAAAACATAATTTTTTGTGTGGTATTAGATTAAGCAGACTGTGTTTGTCTATTGTTGTGATTTAGAAAAAGATCAGAACACATTTATTCACCACTTTATGCAGAAATCCAAGTAATCCCAAAGGGTTCACATACTTTTTCTTGCAACTGTATTTGCTTCTGTGTATTGTATTTGTTCAGGTGATTCACAGGCTGCCCATGCCCAACGTGAATGATGAGCTGCACCACTCAGGCTGGAATGCTTGCAGCAGCTGTTTTGATGACCCCTCCAAAAAGCGTAATCGGCTCATTTTACCATCTCTCATCTCCTCCCGTGTCTACGTAATTGATGTGGGCACAGACCCCCATGCCCCACGAATTCACAAGGTAAGACTTAAATCTGTGTGACCCAAAAACCCGTAGAATGTTCCTTTGGGTGCTTTCACACCAAATCCAACCAAAATAGCCGGTGAGAAATGTGCCATGAACCATTGTGCAGACCAGTGAGAACGTAAATTACTCGATAAGAGGATTTTTCTGTGTCTGAATTAAATATATACCTTGGGCCGCTTCGTTTACAGTGTCAAAGCACTTTTTAAGATAGTTTGAATTTTATGACCAATTTCAGGAATTTGAGGCATGCTATCATCACCCAATAAACAATAAAAGAAAAATGGTGTTATTCCAAAATATAACGACCTTTCATGTGCATGTGCATCATGCCGCAGTATGGATGCAACAGATTATGCCGATGATTCCTGTATCTGCTGTAACTGTAGATTATTTATAAACATAAATAAAGATAAATCCAATGGTCATTGTACTGCATGATTTTCATGCATTTGAAGACAGTCAGATTCTGGCAGGGAGGTAGAATTCATCACAGGAGAATTGACAACATGCTGCACAACCCTTCTACAAGCCAATCAGTGTCAAGTATTGAGAGACCCAGACCATCTAGTTGACTGTTCATTGAAATACAGTGTAAAACCAAACTAACTGGACCAAATGTATACAATGTAATGTAATAAAAACCCACATCTTGGTTAATACAATAATTCAGACTTTCAGGTGTGAAAACACCTTTAGACGTACACAATGTACACAGGAACGTGTTTAATGGTTTCAACACGATTAGGTTTGCCTTTTGAATTTAAAGAAAAGCACATTTTGACCATTTTCTATCGTTTCTTTTAGACAGTAGAACCTGTCGACATGTTTTGGAAATGCGACTTGGCCAATCCTCATACATCTCACTGCCTGGGCAGTGGCCAAATTATGATCAGTACCCTGGGTGACCCATCAGGAAATGGCAAAGGTAAGAAAGCAGTTCATTGTTCATTGAGCTGCAACCTAGCCTATAGAATAGTGCAGATAGTATACGTGGTATGGTGGGAGGAAGGTGAGTCCACCGAGTTCGACCCTAATTTGGGCTAGGTAGTGTTCTCCCTTGACTGTGATTAGGTGATGCTCATGAGGGGAACATAACCAACACAACTTAAACACAGCTTGCTGGCCACGGGAGAGAGACCTTGCCTCTGGACTGACATGTAAGTTGAAGCATTAGGTGTTAAAAAAGAGAGACTTAGCAAGAAGTATTGTGCTGAGTGCTTCAGTTATTTTTTTTGTGTTTAATGTGTTTGTGCTTAGTCTCTCCCTGGGCCGACATCACACTAGCATTGCCAAGCATTCAGTAAGACACACAATTCATGGTTAAAGCTACAACCAATGTTGAGGTGTATTGAATTTGAAAAAACAAAGTGTATTCTATGAAATATTTCAATTTAGTTCAATTAAATGTAATTAATATAGCAATTTCTACAACAGAAGTTGTCACAAAGCAGCTTTACAGAGAAAAAAAGTCCACGCCTCTTATGAGCAGCACCACAGAGATGCCAATTATTCTGGTGACAATAGTGGCAAGCAAAAACCCTCTTACATTAAGAGGAAGATACCTTAAAAGGAACATAGACTCAGTCAGAGGAGCCCAACCCCCTCGGGTTGACCCGCTCAGTACAAACAAATAACAAACAAATAACAGAAAAAAACAACAGTACAGAGAGATAATGTGGAGCTATAACTAATGTAACATGTACTAATTTATGACACAGCAGGCAGTGGAGAGCCAGGCAGGGCAACATCAGGAACAGGGCATCTCGATACATGTAAAAGAGAGAGATTGAGAGCACAGAAAGGCAGAGTGATTGAATTAGTTTTGACTGGATTTATGTAAAATAGAGAATGTAAAACATTATCAGAGTGTGATTATCTAATGACCTAGCAGATCTGAATAAAACAGCCTAACTAAAGGGAGAGAGCCAGAAGGTAACATAGACAGGGAACAATCCTGAAACACCGGCATCTACCCACTCCACCGTCCACAAACCTGAGTGACCGTGTGCAGTGGGAGAACAACAGCACCAGCATCTCAGTTTACCACAATTCCCTCTGTCCATGAACCCCTGAATCTGCAGCCTTATCTAAAGGGAAAAACATTCATTACCAAAAGCTAAACTAAACAAGTAAGGTTTTAGTCTAGACTTAAAGATTGAGACTGTGTCTGAGGTTATTCCAGAGTTGAGGCGCTTTATAAGAGAAAGCTCTTCCTCCTGCAGAGCTCCTCTGATTTCTGGAAACTACTAAGAAACCAGAACCCTAAGATCTGAGTAATTGTGGTGGTTCATAATAAAAGATAAGATATCGTAAATACTCAGGAGCGAGCCCGTGTAGGGTTTTATACGTTAACAAGAGAATTTTATAGTCTGTGTGAAATTTGGCTGGAAACTAGTGCAGTGCTGATAGGCCTGGGCTTATATGATCAAAATTTCTAGTTTAAGTAAGGACCCTGGCTGCAGCATTTTGAACTAGTTGAAGTTTATTTAAGTTACTGCAGGAACATCCAGACAGTAGCGCATTACAGTAATCTAGCCTTGAGGTAATGAAGGCATGTACTAATCTTTCTGCATCATGCAGGGATAGGGCATTTCTTAGCTTGGCAATATTACGAAGGTGTAGAAAAGCTGCTCTAGTAACATTAGATATGTGTTTATCAAATGCTAGATCTGAATCCATGATATCGCGAAGATTTTTAGCTGCTGAACCAGGTGTGACGAAGAAGTCGGCCAGATTTAATATTAAGTCTGATAATTTATTTCTAGCAGCTTTGGGGCCTAATAGGCGAACTTCTGTTTTATCACTATTTAATAGGAGAAAGTTGTGCGACATCCATGATTTCACATCTGAAATATATAACATAGATTAAATGCATTTTGTGTGCATTACATCTGTAGTACAGTTTTGATTAACCTGCATATGGAAAGTCCAAACAATACATGTTTTTAAGAGATAAGGGCAATGGATTTTAACCTGTGGGCTGCGGAGGTACTGCAATAGGGCTGTAGGCCAAAATATTTTTTTTTCTGTTTTGCAAAGTAAAAATTGTTTTAAATAGATAAATAGTTCAGCAAATGTTATCTAAGATGCGAAGTTAATAAATAAGATAATGCAATTAAAGCTATGCACGGCTAAAATTAGAAGCTCTGCATGGCTCAAATTAAAAGCTCTGCATAGCTAAAATTTAGTTTTTTGGGACAGAAACAAATAAATAATAGTTTGAACCCGTTTTACTACATTAACAGACACTTATAAAACCGTGGCAGTTGGCAGAAAATAGTTGATGGCGGCCTTCTTATGTATTGGAGGAGACATATGCCTGTGTCGGGGCCATTTTTATGATGAGGACCTTGTATGAACAGGGATTGGGTAATGGGCCTTCCAAGTTGAGGAGAAAATGGGGTTAAAATTAAAAAACATAAATCAATAGATAAAATTAACTGAAATAATCAAGCATAGAATTTTCTTTCTTTTCTTATGACTTTTTTTTTTAGGTGGGTTTGTGTTGCTGGATGGTGAGACATTTGAATTAATTGGCAACTGGGAGTTACCTGGTGAAGCACGACCCTTTGGCTATGACTTCTGGTACCAACCACGCCATAACGTCATGATAAGCACTGAATGGGGAGCACCAAAAAGGCTCGCAAATGGCTTCAATCCTGCAGATCTTGAAGCTGGTATGTGTAAATATAGGTGTGTGTTTCTGTGTTTGTCTGTGTGTGTGTTTGTCTGCATGCATACAGTTATTCTGTTGTATAGTTTTTGTTTTGTAGTAGTCATTTTAAATAAACCCAGTATTGTGAATTGAATTTAATGAACAGGAGATGAAGGATGAAGCGCTGGAGCAGGTGAAAAAGTGACAAGCAGCAAAGCAGAAACTGGAGAAGGTCAGGGAGATGTCAGATGAGCTTTGCTCTGAAAAGCAGAGGGTGGAGAAACTAGAATGTGAAGGGTGGATGCAGACTGAGTCTACCACAATAAAGGCAGAATTCAGTGTAGAGCAACAAATCATTTAGCACAGCTGAGTGTATAATAGTTATAACCAGAACTGTCTTGATTATAAATAAGCTTCTTTTTAGAAAAGTCTCTGATGAAGGACTACTGCTTATGCGTTCTGTCTGCCTTATTCTGCTTTCTTTATTCTATCAGATCACCTTGTCTTCTGCCTTCTTTACACTGATAAAATTTCAGACTTATTTTTGTGCAACTAGTATCCCATAAAAAAATTAAGCTTATTATAAAACATTTCATAACTGTTACCTTCAGTGTTGGTCATACTGAGTCTTGAAAGTTTAACAAAAAAATGCTCTTAAATGTCCTACCTTCAGTATTTTAAGGCGTTTTTGATATGTAAAAAAAAAAGTAGGTATGTAACTTTGATTGTTATAATAATACCCCAATGTGGTTTTACAAACCCACTTACAAACCTATTAATGTGCCTCAGAACACTCTGATTTTCCTTTTAGAGAGGGCTTAATAAGCTCTACATTTATTGGCTGGATTTGTAGTGTAGCCAAGATGGTTCACAGGACCATATAGCATAGCACATCATAAACTTTTTTTGTTTTGTTTTTTGTTTTAGAATATTGTAATGGAGAGAGAATGTTGTGAATGTAAATTATTTATTTTTAGCCTAGCATGGTTGAAGTTTTGGTTATGCCAGATTTATTTTTATATGAAGAGAGAGCAGTGTCTGTCTAATTACTCAGCAATACAGTTTTTCACATGTAAACTGTAAGTTTATAAATACTGTATTTGATTTTTAATGTTGTGGTGACATATTCTATGTAACATAAAAAATAGAACAGTTTGAAAACTTGCATTTAAGTTCTGTACTTTTTGTACATTATCTTCATTCTGATTTTTTCTATTACATCACAACCCAGTTTGATGATCCAGGCATCTCTGGGATGATCCAGGCATATTTTAATGGATCACAAATCCATTCCAAATCCTTTGTTTGACCTCTTCACAGTTGTGTAAGAGGTTCCATAAACAGATGTCATTCGCAGCCTGCAGCAGAGAGGCACTTTTTAGATGGTAACAAAGCAATATACAATGCTGCTAGAAAGTTTGTGAACCCTTAATCTACAGTTTTCTGTATATATTAAATATATTATTTAATTAACTAAAATCTCGGCCAGGGCTCTAAAATGTCGCAGACACACGCATTGTGCGCAGAATTAACTCTGTTTTCTTTTAAAAAACAAAAATTTTAATAAATAACGTTGGATCAAGTCACTATAGCCACCATATTTACTGATATTTAATTTAATCAAGAGAAATCAGGCAAAAAGCTCTGCGCCTCTCTCTTTTTTGCAGCGCGGAGCTGAATTCAGAGCGAGGCTTGTAGTGTAGTCATGTAGTGTATGGACAACAATAATGATTAACTATTCTTTAAAATAGTGTAATTGCATTATTGTGTTGTTATTATTATATCAGTGGCATAAAATGGTCTTAAAATGATAATAATTTTGTTTTGTTGCAATAAATTCCAGCACGAGACATAAGCACAGGTAAGGGCTACCTGCAGGGCTGCCTCCATTACTCCCTCCCAAGGGACTGTGAGCTCTGCCAGGATCACTGTTTTGACTGAGGGGGACCACAGGATGATGTCTGGTCTCAGAGAGGTCGTGGTTATCTCTGGAGGGAACTATAAAAAATGAACTATAAATTAGAGTGACAGACCTAATCAGCACTCAGTTTATTTTAGATGGCATTGTACATTATTTACATTTAATATAGAGATATTTTTGCACTATTCTATTGAGCCATTTAATGTAGAGCTGGCAGTATCAGATACGAGTAAAGTGTGCTAAAAATGTAGCTTTCTGCACTCATAATTTTTTGTGAAAGTGGTTTACCTTCTTTGCAGGTCATTATGGGCAGTGCCTCCATGTGTGGGACTGGAACACTCACAAGCACATCCAGACTCTGGATCTGGGAGAAGAGGGTGCAATACCTCTAGAGATCCGTTTCCTGCATGATCCTGCAGCAGCGGAAGGCTACGTGGGCTGTGCACTGCAGGGAACAGTCTTCCGCTTCTATAAAACTCAGGCATGTAATTTCTACAAGCAGTCTGTCATGAAATCCAGCTGCATTATATGAAGGCCCCACTACATATAATATTTCTGATTATGGTGATTTATTCACTCTGAAAACATTTTATATGTCCCTCAGAAAGGAGATTGGGCTGCAGAGAGAGTAATCAAGGTTCCTGTTAAAAAAGTAGAGGGGTGGATCCTGCCTGAGATGTCAGGTAAGGTTTTTTTTTTTTTTTGGTTTGGTTTTATTTTGGCCCGGCATGTTTTGCTGAGACATGTTTATCTGTTTTATCAGGTCTCATTACTGACATTTTAATCTCGCTGGACGATCGCTTCCTGTACTTCAGCAACTGGTTGCATGGTGACGTTCGACAGTATGACATCACTGACAGGAGAAATCCCCATATGGTGGGCCAGGTGAGCAGGCAGAAGTACATTTAAAGAGTATGTTTTATATCGTCATTGCCAGATCACAAATAAAAGTCTGTCTGGCTGATCTGTGTGTAATAAAAACTGGGTTCTTACATGGGTTAGTTTTATTCTTTTATCTAGAACTACCTTTTCACAAAGCATCAGACAATCATCAGAACGCAGAATTGCAACTCTTAAAATGTATTAGGTATCGCTAGTCAGTCACATGCGGTATATATAAGCCCCCTCACACTAATAAACTGCACCCAGGTGACTGTGGTTTCTATTGAAGATGACACAGTATAGACCCTTAGAAGAGCCATGTTGTGCCTTTGTTAGATGTTGTTTTAAAAAAGTGGATAGGAAAGTGGATTGTAATTGTTATTTATTGTTGTTTAGGAGTGGTTTAAAAAGTTTTTTCTTTCTGAAGGTCTTTAGGCAGTCAAACAGGGGATTGGATTTCCTGCATGCAGTCTGACTAGAATCTAGGACCATTAAAGGACCATTAAAGATTATATTATTTGTTGTAACTCATAACATAGTTAGGATACATCATCAGATATTAAGGCTACATGCTCAGTTTAAGCACTGATATCTCTTGTCGACAGCTCTTATTTGAACTGTGCAGTACGTAACTGAAATCTGTGTAGGTTTTATCCTCCAAATCTGCCCACCGCCATCCCCCCAGTCACATTTCCATGCTCAGGGTAGCCAGGTGTAGTTGTACATTGCAAGTAAGAGTGTTTTTCTGGCTTAAACTGGAAATATCTGCGCAAAACTGAGCTGGACTGAGGTGCAGAGATTTCGACACAAGCACACTATTGATAACTGTAAACAAAAAAGCCACGGGCCTAAAAACCTAAAAATAAGTTCACTCTAAATTTGTTGAAAGCAATAATAATACACTAATCCTTCTTAAAATGTTAAAGCTTGCCTCCTGCTTACATTTTTTGCGACGGGTGCCCAAACTTTCCGTACATTTTACTTGGTGTATTCGTTGGAAACACCAATTATCATTGCTTTATGTGAACAGTTCTTTGAAAGGTGAAAAATGTACAGATGAATGAATAAAAAAATAATATTGTTGCAATTACACACAACTTCTAACAAGAAGTTAGAAACACATTTTTTGTTCTACTACTAACAGATAATTTAGCATAACTGGAAATAGGCTCAGCGTTTTGTTCCAGTGCCGATCATCTGCTCTTTCTATTAAACTTCTTTCAAAGGTCTTTCTTGGAGGCAGTATTCAAAATGATGGCCCTGTCAAGGTATTGGAGGACTCTGAGCTGGACAGTCAACCATCTCCAAGGATTGTGAAGGTACATAAATGCTTGGTTGTTAGCAATTATTATTAAATGAATTGCATGTATTACATGGTTTTAGATAATGCTAAAATTAAGGTTAAAGTCTAAAGTACCTCTCAAATTGAAGAGAACTGTGTTCTGTGCATCAGGGTAAGCGGATAAAAGGAAGTCCACAGATGCTGCAGCTGAGCCTGGATGGCAAACGGCTCTACGTAACCACATCTCTGTACAGTGCGTGGGACAAGCAGTTCTACCCTGAGCTCATCAAGTAAGACCCACAATTTTAGACCATTTCATTTAGAGGGATTTGGCTGGAGGGTTCTTCCATGTTCACTCACTTGTCTGCCCTGTCTGGTATTGATGTATGTGTAAACATACAGCTTAGTTCAGTTAAACTTAATCTTTAAGATGCGAATGTTAAGTCCATAATGAACATTCATAAAAGTCCATGATGTGATTAGGGAGCTGGTGTAGAATAACCATGGAGCAAATTTATTATCACTAAAGTGTTGTATATATTGTCATAGTAAAATATTTCATGATTGCGTGTGCTCTTTCTTTTTCCTAACTTCAGGTACGGCTCAGTAATGATGCAGATTGACGTTGACACAGTGAAGGGTGGCTTGAGGCTCAATGAAAACTTCTTGGTGGATTTTGGAGCAGAGCCTGAGGGTCCTGCACTTGCCCATGAGGTCCGATACCCTGGAGGCGACTGCACCTCTGACATCTGGCTGTGAAGCAGCTGCTCACACACTTATTCCTCTCACATTTGCTTATATTACTGTCTTTTTCGTTTTTCCAATATCAAAAGATGACTGGTAAAATATGAATTGCAGCATTCGTTAATGTGTACTGTGGATTCAGTAAGTACTCAGACCCCTTAGATTTTTGGGGGATTTGATTTTGAAGTAGTATAATTGACATTTCATCAGTTTACACTTAATCTCTTCTAATGACAAGTATGAATTCTTCACATTTAAAAAAAACAGCAAAAATTATCCACTCCAAAATAAAAGTCATAACAAGATAAATACATGGTATTAAAACCTAAAATAGCAAATAAGAGTAGAGAATAAAAATGTAAATAATTTAAATAATAAAACAAAGTTCCTTTCCTGTATTAATAGATCTGCAACTGGTCCCCATCATTTTAAAAACGAAAACTGAAAAATGAATTTGCAATTTTGCTGTAACATCCTGTTTGCTTTGTTTGCTGTAATCATCTTTAAGGTGTGTCTAAAGCTCAATAGATGTCCACCCAAAGCAATTTATATTGATTGATCATCAATATAAAGTGGAAAGGCACACCCCTGAATAGATCCAAAAGGATCCACATGTTACACTGGTGTGTCAGGTGAAGTTAAAGGAACTTACAGTAGATTTTCTTAATGAGCTTATAGCAAGACATAGATCAGGGCAAGGATATAAAGCAATATATAAAGCTTTGAGTGTTCCCAGTCAGTAGTAGAGGCAGGCGATATGGCCTTAAAATAATATCATGATATTTCACGGTATTTTCATGATAACGATACTCTTGGCGATATGACAAAACAATAAATTCTAAAAGAAACGTGGGCGTAACGTGAAATAAACCAATCAGTGTGTCACTATCCATCCCCTTTAAGACACAGCTGTGCACTGACTTCTGTTCATTCCTATTTAAAGAGTGCATAGGAAACTGCGCCGTCACGCTGTGAAGATACACCTGCAGCTTAGGGAAGAGTAAAGTTATTCTTTATTCTGTTTATTGTTTATGTAAAAACTGGGTTTGCAACACTGAATATTAATCAAGCAATAGATTATTTACACTGAAGGAAAAATGTGACATTTTAAAAAGATCATACAAATTTACATAAAAAGGAAATAATTTATATCTTATGAAGAAAAAACTAGTAGCAGTGAGAGTAAAGTAAAATGATAAGAATGATAAGAGATTATCAAATTTATATCAATAAACTAAGAACATGGGAATCATTGGGGGAAAAAATATATATAATAAATATATATACTATTTGATCAATAAAAGGATAAAAATAAATAAAAATAAAATATAAACTCATTAAAAAACTCCTTTAAAACAATCACAGGCTTTCTGCACAGAATAATAAATGTTTTAGTTAGTTTCAGTTTCAAATCATGAAAACATCTCACCAAAACCTCTTTATATTTGACAATATTTGACTAACTTACAGATCCTTACTCATTTTTATTTAACTGAACTGAAAGAGAGCGAGAGAAAGAGAAAGAGAGAGAAGCACAGCGCATTTTGCATGATTTCTAGCTATGTGAGTTTAATAACATGAATTTTACTATACTTGTCCGACCTTATTTATTAAAACGTTTTTATTTTTTTTAGAAGACAGAGGTTATTCTGCGCGCAATGCCGTGCACGCTGTGCCAAGCTCCACTTTGCGTGTCTGTGAAATTTTAGAGCACTGGAGAAGATTTAAATTAATAAATTCATATATTTAATATTTTAATACATTTGCCCTGGTGATAAGAAATGAATGCTAACTTATAGCTTTATATTTTTGTGTATTTCAAATGTTTTAAGTTTTATATAATTGACGGGCAGCACCACACGCCTGGGTGACAACGTGCTTTATTTTTCAGATATAAAAATGAAGTTCAGTTAAATAATAGCAAAGTTAAATAAAATAAATTTATGTTCAGTCAACGTCCTTTGGGGGATCAATCGCGCAATCCGTTTTTCCACCACCAAGATAGAAACATGCCAGAAATTTACCTGAACACATGTAATTTTCAGACCACCAACGCCCATCGGCGTTAATATATTCTAAAAGTCCATTGCTATTGTGAGGACGCTTGTGCAAGGCGTAAAAAAATAGACTGTTGACGGGGTGTACGATGGCAACGCGCCATGCTACATGCCTTGCGCGGGGTGTTAGATAGGGCCTATGGACATTAATTCAGAGAAACATGGTGGCGGTAGCATCAAGCTATGCAGGTGCTTTTTAATATCAAAAAGGGGGGGGAGCATTGTTCAAAATGCACGCAAAATCACACTGCGACACCTTTTAACACAACAATGAGTTGAAATATGCAATCAAAGTTCTGTTAGAGTTCTTGTAGCTGTTAGTTGTGCCAGTGATGTTTAAGGGATATAAATAACAATTATATTTACTCAAAATCAAATTCATCGACATCACAAATTGAAGAAAATGTGTCTGTATAATTTCTGAATCTTCGAGCATGAAGGGTCCATGTTGTAATAACCTGTTTTGCAATAAGAAGATGCAAATGTATTTTTGTAAAACTACATTTTTGTGTACTAAAAGAAACAACAGTTATTACTTTTGTTATGAACTTTTCAGTAAATAAAATTAAGCTACCAAAAGTTTCCTTGTCCACATGGTAATCTTGGAATATCTTTATACTGCTTTGTTTTCAAGGGACTGAATACATTTGCTAGATGTTTAGCAATTAATAATATTAATTTCTCCTAATATTTATCGTATTGTCTGTGGCAAAATAACAAGGTAATTAAAATAATTTTAGGAAATCTAAATGTACCTTTGACACAAAACAGTGTTAGCATGAACAATTTAAAATGTTTTAAACTCTCTAAGTCAAATACATTTACATCAGTTTCACTAGCATTGTCCTTCCTGAATAATCTGAAAAATATAAAGTCTTATAAATATGATCAATAATATTGATTATATAGAATCTTAAGATGTTATTTTAAGTTTTAAGAGCCAAATGGCAGAGTAATTTGACTCATTAGCTGTGTGTTGTTGCATCATTTGGGCATTCAGAAAAGAGCTACCAAAAAGGTGTGAGTGGCACTTAGCATCTGTTGCAGTTAATGATCAACATTAAGGTCAAAGGAATGTCTGCTACCACAGAAATCTGTGTAGCAGTAGGCCAGGAATGGAATTGCAGTGTTACAATTGCTTGAAACCTGAGAACGGGTGTGTTCATTGCTTCCTGAGGACCAAGGCCTATCCTGTTTGTAAAGAGTAGATTTTCATGCTCTGGAATGGAGATTTAGAGAGCTCCGGTGTAAAATTGATTTTTGGTGTAGTAAAACATGATAGAGTGTACTAGCCTTTGTTAAATAGCCCACATCTGCTCTCCTGTAACTTTTTGAGATCCAATAATTTTGTGCTCTTTGCCCAGAAATCTTTACAACAAGCACTTTGGGGTATTGACTTGCTCCTTCAGATAAATAGTTTTTACACCGTTATCCAGGCTCAAAGTAGTCACACATCTCATTAGTAGAATTATGGAAGTAAAACAGTGTCACCAGACTTTGAAATCTAAAAGCACTTGAATTTTTAGCACTGAATTATTTTACATTGAATTATTGCATGTGATTTTTTTTTGCCTCTGAATTAAACACTTTAATTTTTCAGTATATCATTTTCACTTATTTTATTTTAATGTAAAAAAAAAATCAAAAGTAAAAATTCAAGTTTAAAAAATTCAATTAAAATAAATTCAGGTTGCTCAAATTCGACCTGTCAAATTCGACTGCTAAAATACAACGCTCAAAATTCGCTGTCAACACCCGGGACACACAGGATGAGCAATAGATTCAGTCTTCAATCGAGCCAACAACCAGCCAATCACATCACGCTCCGAAGATCACGTGACAGGTAGCGCCTCACGGCTCAGAGCCGCTCAACGCGAGTCACAGCCCCCTCCGCTGCTCCTCTCGAGTAGGTGAGTGTAGCTGAAAACAGGGCATTTACCTCACCACTGTGGCCATGTAATAATATCACTTAAACGGTGTAGAAATCCTCACTTTAACCACGGTTTGCTCTGTGGTTTGTAAACATATTAAATTAAGATAGATATCCAGATATACCTTGTTAAACTAACTAAATAAATAAAGCTCCTCTGTTCATTTCAGAAAGAGCTTCAAACACGAACACTAGATCAATTATTTATAAATACAGCCAGACTGTGTGGAAGATAATTACTACTGTAGAATCTGAGATAGTAACTTAGTTAGCTAAATTATAGCTACCTATCTTGCTAGTTAGCTGTGGGACTGTGCGGTTATAGACAAGATACTACCTAGTTAGCGGTTTGTTTAGCAATACCTTATTTACACTTTGCTGCAAAGTATGTTGCTTAGTGTACTGGCCACTGTCTAAATAAATATATTGAGCTATATTACACTTACTGTACCCCTCTCAGGCTGGTCCTCTCATTAAATAAAGGAGATTTATTAGAATTGCTTTTTGTCTCATTTCTAACTAATTTAACAGAGATAATTTAAGATATGACCATTATTTATTTTATGATATTAATTTTAATGTTTATATTTAATATATATTTTATACATTTGTTAACAATTCAACTCAGGCTTTTACTGAGGATATCAACAGTAAATAATAGTCCTAAAATGCTTGTGTAATTAAAATACAGCATGATTAGTCCTGTTTACTAGTGCATCTCAAAAGTGAAAAATATATATTTGTGTTTAATATCGTTCAGTAAACGGTCACCTTATGTTTAAAGCGACACATTTAACTTTTTTTTTATTTTAAGTTTAAACTACATATTCTAGTAAACTGGGTTAAGGTTAGGACAGTAATTCTGGTTTAATGAACTTTTAGCCAGGTAAAAATGATTTGGAATATGTCACTTTACATGTAGTGTAATGTATAATTTCTGTTAAATTATGATATTCTCATGATCTTCAGATTTTCTGAGATGCATTAGTAATTGGTTTGTGCCAAAACCAATGCAATAATAATTGCAAAAATGTTTTATATAAATATAAATGAAGTAAATACTGAATCCAAACAACACCAAGTTTAACACAGTCATATTTCTTGTCTTCATTTTCTTAAACAGGATATTTTCTCGCAGAAAAAGAAAGGATAATAAAAGGTAGGTAATGTTCTTAAAATGTTTAATTATATCCATGTATCAAATGCAGTAATTTTTCAAGTTTCTTTTGTATTCCACAGGTTTCCTTTCTCCAAACTTTTAAAGAACAAATAAAGAAATCCAATTTCATGCAGTCTGTGCTGTGTTTATTTGATTTATTTACATGTGCCATGTTCTGTTTTTCTTTAGTTGTTTACATGTGTTCTGTATTTTTTTTTTTGTATGTTTTAGGCAGCCTCCCTATATTCTGGCACATCATATCATGTTCATCTTGTTTGTATAAATAATAAAAGCTGTTGCAAATAATGTGGTTCCTATTCATAATCCAAATAATTCTGCATAAAATCTTCAAGTGGTGACTTCAGAATATGGACAGATCTTTGTATTCTTTGACTTCGTTCTTTTCGTGGTGAACTCTCCATAGCTGCAAGCTGAATCTTCTTTTCAACCTTAAATAAAAACATCAGATTCACTTTTAGCGACAGCATTTACAAAATGTGATAATTATTATTAACATAAAACATTTAATAAATATTACTAATAATACTCTCTCATGGGTTGCAATATTTGATTCTCATTTATTAACATGACCTAAATATAAATAAAAATGTATAAAAGACATCACTAATAAATATTGCACTGATTACAAATTAGATAATGCCCACACATACATCTAGACCTAGTTACCAGCCTGAGAGGTATATAGTAACTGTAATAAATCTCCTTTATTTAATGAGAGGACCAGTCTGAGAGGGGTACAGTAAGTGTAATATAGCTCAATATATTTATTTAGACAGTGGCCATTACACTAAGCAAAATACTTTGCAGCAAAGTGTCAATAAGGTATTGCTAAACAAACAGCTAACTAGGTAGTATCCGAGCAGCAGTTACAGCCTTCATTGTACTGTACCGTGACGTTTTACGTGACAGTGCCGCGAGACAGTGTCACGTGGACCCCCTAGTGGTGCAGGCCAGTTACTGCAGTGGCATGCTGTGTCACGGGACAGTGTACTGTGCTGTGACGTTTTACGTGACAGTGCCGCGAGACAGTGTCACGTGCACCCCCTAGTGGTGCAGGCCAGTTACTGCAGTGGCATGCTCTGTTACAGGACAGTGTACTGTGCTGTGACGTTTTACGTGACAGTGCCGCGAGACAGTGTCACGTGCACCCCCTAGTGGTGCAGGCCAATTACTGCAGTGGCATACTTTACACAACAGTTAGACAGTGACAGTGGGACCTGACAGCGTTATTTACACTTGCAGCGCGTAAAAAAGTGTTGTGAAGGGGAAACGGCTCTTTACCTAGCTGAGCCAGGCTGTTACTTCTGATTTCAAATCAAGGATGGCTGCTGTGCTTTTGACTGTTAATATTGCGAGTTAAATCAGCTGCTTAAATCGCATGACAATATGTGAAGTTCATAGGATATTCATTCAGACAGTCATACTATAATAGCAGCTGTACTTGACCATTTGCTCTTAAGAGTTCTAAAAGTTCAAATGTATCTTATTCATTTATAGTATACTATTATATTATTGTGCTATTTAAACTACTAATCACTACTCATTATTTATTAACTACTTGTATTTACTGTACTGTTTTATTCAGTTTAAACTGCATATACTATAGTATTCTTAATTGATTTTTAAATTACTCAAATTTACATTTACTAGACTACTTATTGCTCTATTTAGAGTTAAATCTATTAATAATGTTATACTAATTAATATTATTGTAAAACACATCTTACTTTATACAATATTACACTTGGTCATACTTTTTACTATAAGTCTATGGTTACGTGTACCCCCAAGTAGTGACCAGCAGCATCTCGAGACAGTGCCACACGCAACCATGAAAGAGTTGCGTAACAGCAGTGGCATGCTGTTTGTGACAGTGGTCCGTGACTCTAAATAGAGAAGACATAGGAAAGCCTAACAGTTATTAAAATATCATATCACAGCACTGGTGGGTTTCAATAACAATCTTCTTATTCTTCTTTTGTCTATTCCCTTTTCAGGGGTTGCCACAGTGAGTCAGGTTTTCAATAACAATTTATATACATATTAATAAGACTAAAGTTTTTTGTTTGCAGCCCTTCACCTACACTTTAAGATTTAAATAACAAATGCTTTATATTATTTTTCCTCCCATCATAGTTCTTGTATTGCTGCAGATTTTAAATATAATTAAAAGTTGTTCTTTATGGTCATTTCATTACACACTTATATATGTATCATGTATATTTACATGTAAACTCACATGTGCTACATCATTATGTCATTGTCATAAGTTTATAAGATATTATTAAGTTATTATTTTAGAAAAAAAAAATCAGAGCATGTAATACATCCGAATGAAATGTACAGGACAATTATTATTACATTATTAAAATTGTATAACACCCATTGCAGAATAAAAATGGTTAATATAAAGTATTTGTTATCATTCTACTGCAAAATTAATGCTCTCTATTTCTTTATTTACACGTAGCACCGTCACATCCATGTAAAGTATGCCACTGCAGTAATTGGCCTGCACCACTAGGGGGTGCACGTGACACTGTCTCGCGGCACTGTCATGTAAAACGTCACAGCACAGTACACTGTCCTGTGACACAGCATGCCACTGCAGTAACTGGCCTGCACCACTAGGGGGTGCAGGTGACACTGTCTCGCGGCACTGTCACATAAAACGTCACGGAACAGTACAATGAAGGCTGTAACCCCCTCTCTAGTATCTTGTCTATAATCACACAGTCCCACAGCTAACTAGCAAGATAGGTAGCTATAATTTAGCTAACTAAGTTACTATCTCAGATTCTACAGTAGTAATTATCTTCCACACAGTCTGACTGTATTTATAAATAATTGATCTAGTGTTCGTGTTTGAAGCTCCTTCTGAAATGAACAGAGGAGCTTTATTTATTTAGTTAGTTAGTTTAACAAGGTATATCTGGATATCTATCTTAATTTAATATGTTTACAAACCACAGAGCAAACCGTGGTTAAAGTGAGGATTTCTACACCGTTTAAGTGATATTACATGGCCACAGTGGTGAGGTAAATGCCCTGTTTTCAGCTACACTCACCTACTCGAGAGGAGCAGCGGAGGGGGCTGTGACTCGCGTTGAGCGGCTCTGAGCCGTGAGGCGCTACCTGTCACGTGATCTTCGGAGCGTGATGTGATTGGCTGGTTGTTGGCTCGATTGAAGACTGAATCGATTGCTCATCCTGTGTGTCCCGGATGTTGACAGCGAATTTTGAGCGTTGTATTTTAGCAGTCGAATTTATCCGACTAAGTATTTTATAAAGTCTAGATTTAAATTAGAGACTGATGGATGCATATTCTGCAGTGATGAAGAGGAGGATTTAGATCATCTTTTTTTTCAGTGTCACGTCATCCAAGATTTCTGGTGCAGTTTGTGGGATAGGCTCCACGATCAAGGATTTGATTTGCCAGCTTTGAATTCAAAAATAATCAAATTTGGAAGTTATTCTCAGAACCCCAAGACAGAATTTTTGATAAATAATTTAATTTTATTGGGAAAGTTTTTCATTCATAAATGTAGATTTTTTAAAACTAACCCTAATGTATACCATTTTAAAAATTACCTTAAGAATTTTTTGAAGTCTCTTAATTTAGTTAAAAACAAGTCTGCTGAAAAACTTTGTTTTTTAATTAAAAATGTGATCTGATGTAAATCTCTAAATATATATATATTTTTTATTTTATTTTATTTATTTATTTTTTTTGTACACATGTTACTCAACTCGGTGATGCTGATGCCTTGTATTACTATTGGTGCCTTGTTTTTGTTTGTAAGTTGATATTGTAAAATAAAGGAAAAAAAAAAAAAATTTTAGCAGTCGAATTTGACAGGTCGAATTTGAGCAACCTGAATTTATTTTAATTGAATTTTTAAAACTTGAATTTTTGCTTTTGAATTTTTTTACATTAAAATAAAATAAGTGAAAATGATATACTGAAAAATTAAAGTGTTTAATTCAGAGGCAAAAAAAATCACATGCAATAATTCAATGTAAAATAATTCAGTGCTAAAAATTCAAGTGCTTTTAAATTTCAAAGCCTGGTGACACTGTTTTACTTCCATATAGAATCCGGAGAGCCCTGAAATATAAAACAAAGCTTTAATAACTTTAAAAGCTTTTTAAAAAACACTGTTTACAACGCATAGTGTAACTTAATCTCTGGAAAAAAAGCATTTATCTGAAGGGGCAAATGGATGCCCCGAAGTGCCCATTGTACAGAGAGCTGGGCAAAAAGCACAAAATTACTGGATTTCAGAAAGCTGCAGGAGAGCGCAAGTGGGCTATTCAACAAATGTTAGTACTCTTTATCATGTTCTACTACACCCAAAGTCAATTTCAAAAATCAAGTCTCCTTTAAGAGATACTAACAATAATTGCAAATAGAATAAGAATATTAATAGTAATAGTAGATGTAACAGTGTTAATAACTGACAGAAGTGTTATAATGCAAAGTCACCAAGGTATCATAGTTGAACATATAATTAAAGAAACATATTTGGTGCCTATTGTTTGCGTGTATAGTTTTAGTTTCATTTTTAGTTTCCCTCTTCATTATGTATTAGGGATTTATTACATTTACATTTACATTTATGGTATTTAGCAGACGCCCTTATCCAGAGCGACTTACAACAGTGCTTCAAAGTTACTTAAGATATCCAAAGCTAGTTTGTAGACTAGGATCAAGAGATACATATTACATTAGCCTTATAGCTGCACTGTAAAACGTAACAGACACCAAATACACTGCATGTACTTTTTAAATATTTTACAGTAAAACTTCTGCTTTAACACTCACTAACAGTTGCCTTCTGATCTTCTGTGTAATGTTTTGTCCTACTAAACAAGCTTTCACCAGTTTATTGTTAATATTGCTTTATTTAGACATCCAAAACAGATGCAAATGTGGCATTAAAACATCCTCCTTTCATATGACACTGGTACAAATAAGCTCACTGTCTAAACAACAAATAACCAGTGCTGTAAAAACAAATATATCTATTTTTTTTATTTAATCTAGTGTTTATTTGTGTATTTATTTTTGATTGTTTATTTTTTCTAATTAATATTAAAGCGAAAGTGAAAGCTTTAAAATCACATAATTAATCTATATAAACAAATAAAACAAATACTAGAGATGGGTCCTGTATCTACTGATAATCCATAGACCCTTGAAACTGATAGCTGTCGTCCAAATTCACTCTCTATGCCCTTCCCCTTATTGCTTCCATAAGGAAAAGGCCAAAACGTCCTCTTTAGTGAACATAGAAATCATTATTTCTGCGTAACAACCTATTTTCTAAAAATATTATGTTGTGTCGTGATCGAGATACTCACTCTAAATAAGCTAAATACGTTTATTGAGTGTAAACGCTAGCTAACGTGCCCACCTACGTTATGGGCATTACCAAGGCCGAAGGGAGTAGGGGACGTGTGCTGGCGTGAATTGGGACGTGACCAAGCAAGCCAACCAGCAAGCCGGTTACTCGGCATCCGAGGGGGAATCTTACGTTCCTTCCTTCCCAATGGAGCTGTTACAGCAGAGATAGGCAGAATAATCGCATCACCCAGTTTACTAAGGTAAGATTAAACCACTTAAACATGTCTCTGTCCGTCGCTTTCGCCTTTTACTGATTAATGAATTTAGCAAGGGAACTAGCTGGGTTAGCTAGCAAATGTCGTGTACGACAGCTTTAGCTAGCGTTAGCTGGCTAGTCTGCTAGCTTAGCTAACTAACTAGCTAGGCGGCTTGTGTGTGCTAGCCTTAGCTGTTAGCCAGCTAGCGGTCACTGTTTAATCCTCTTGGCAGAAGATGTAAACCCAGCTACAGCAGCTCTGTTTTGTGGAGGAACGACTGTAACTTCAAAATATTGCAAACTGATGGGATGTTCCTTCTTATTATAGCGGACAGTCGCTATGCTAACTACCTAGCCTAAATCAGCTAACGCAGCTTTAAATGTCTAGGTTAGCTAGCTTGTGAGCAGGGCGGGCAAATCCAGGTCCAGAAAGTTTAACTCCACTCCGGGATGTGTTTTCTAAGTGTACTGTCTGAATTTGTTCTGCTGCTGCAGCAGCGCTATTCAGACTGTTGGAACAAAATCCTAGGGTGGATTTTTATTTTCTGGAGCTGGATTTGCCAGCTCTGATCCTAAGCGATCCAGGGGATAAACAGTGGGCCTGTATGTGTGAGTGAGTGAATGTATGTGTGAAAGAGATCTTGATAAACTCAGGAAAACAGTGGACTAGGTAACTTTAACTAGCTACCTAGTCCGTGTCAGTGTCAGAAGTAAGATTAGCTGCTGTGGTGAATAGGTTTAAGCTATTCGGATGGGCTATAGAAAGCCTAGAACCACACCAGTGATGGCAAGCTACAGGTCCTTACTCAGTGTTTACTAACTAGTAAAAACTTACATTGAAGATACTTGTAATGTTGACCGTTTTTTATGAGAAGAAAAAAATAATTTCAAATATTTCAGGTTTGTTAATCCATTCAGATTTGACATATTACCAGAAGCACCAGAAGTATTGATTTATATATAATTTAACTTTCTCTTGTATAGTTATTTATTATTTATTACTAATACAAAAATACAGTTTCACATATCTAGTGTATCATTTTTTTCTAGTAGAATCTGTAAGTTCAGATACATACACTGACTCGATTACTATTTCCACAAGTTGAATGAGTTAAATGAGAGTTAGAGTTAAGCTATGTATCTGGTGTTTTTATTAATGCATTTGTAGAATTAGTATTATAGTTAGATATAGTTATGGGAGTGTAATTCTATGTAAACTAATTGTGACAGTTGGCTGGTCAACATAGCTATAATAAGGATATAACCTCATGGTAATATTACTAGGAAGATGAAAAGAACAAGAAAGAATCTGAAATTAGAAGTTTTTAACAGTATAAAGTGCAGAGATCTGTTTTTTCAGTTAAGACTTTTGTTGCTGGTGTTTGTTTAGGCTAAATCTGCTTGCCATAATATGCGGGTAGTGTTTAAGATATAATAACTAAACTTGTTAGCTGTTAGGTTTAAAAGGCAGAATGTGGTTAATTTTCATATACTGTTTTAAGTTGGCTAGATGTTACTGTATTCAGTAGCCCGTTATCTGGAATTAGCTGCACTAGTATGCTAACAGTTGTTAAGAAAGATAGCGTATCTAGTTAGGTTAGCTAGCTACATTCCTGAACACTTAGGTTAGCTATCCAGCGCTAGCTGTGTTTGTACAGATGTGTCTGATTAAGCCCGGATGGTTTTCTGTGATGCAGTGACACGTCTAATCTAATGTTTTAAATCCGGTTTGGTAACCAGATTTAACAGATTTAAACGGGCGTCATTGCACCTCAGCATCCAAAACTTTTGTCAGAGCAGAAGAGATAATCCGATACAGGCTGTGCTGTGTCGGCGCAGGATCTTTGTAGGGCGAGTTGGAGGTGGCATCAACTGTCAGCCTGGATCCACAGCAGCTCTTTCCATTGCAACCGGAGAGGCGAGTTCAGAGAGGCTTTGGGGAGATTGTTACTGATAGTCAGCAGGACGATAGATTGAAAGTATTAATCCCAGTATTAAGTATTAAGGCCTAATCCCACACTTAGGATGGAAGTTTTGTTTTCTATTATACATATACAGCTCTGAAAAAACAGAGCACTTAAGTTTCAGAATCAGTTTTTGTTATTTATAGGTATGTTTGTGTAAAATGTTGTTTTATTCTATAAACTACGGACAACATTTCTCCCATAATAACGAGATGCAGATGCAGAGCTTTCAGACCTCAAATAATGCACAGAAAACAAGTTCATATTCATAAAGTTTAGTTCAGAAATCAGTATTTGGTGGAATAACCCTGGTCTTAAACACTGCTTTTGGATAACTTTATGCCACTCCTGGTGCAAAATTTCAAGCAGTTCAGCTTGGTTTGATGGCTGTGATCATCCATCTTGATTACATTCCAGAGGTTTTCAATTTGGTAAAATCAAAGAAACTTATAATGTTTCCAGAGCTGTATATAATTGTCAAAGGAAAAATTGTGTGAAATGGACTTTGGGTGTAGTAAAACATAATAATGAGTACAAACTTATGTGAAACATAAGTACAAACATTTGGCAAACATCCCACTTCCAATAAACCTCAAGCTTCCAAAATACAGCACTTTTAGCCTCCCAGTGGTGTAAAAAATATTATTTTTAGCAATCTGTTACCCTAGCTTATCTATTCGTTTGTGTTGATCAGTTGAGTTGTCATTACTTAATTTTGAGGTTTTATGGTGGTGCCTTTTTAAAACTACCTGTGCACTTCAAGGTTCTCAGTGCCTCACTTTAAATGTCAGAAACCTCAGAATTTTACCAATTTTACCAGCTTGATAATGGCATAAAAATCAGATTATTTTTGAGTGGCCAGCGCTGTGCCCCATCATTTGCATTGACTCACCTTTAAAAAACACTAATAAACATTCAACAATGTAGTCTTCTTTCTACTGAACTCGGATAATTTATGTTTCCATGGTGTTTCGAAAATCTACTCAACTCAGTGTGAATATCAGTATAGAAAGATCATGTTTTAAGTCAAGTAAAGAACTGCAATATTTAAATAATTTCTGATAATGGCAAAAATGTAGTTACTAGAAGTTAAAGCATTGTAAATAAACATTAATCTGATAATAACAATACATTTCTTCTGATTGTACATTGACTTTTTATCAATTTATATAAAAAACACGTTATTTGTAGTAAGTTATTGTTAAATTCTTATATTTTCTTTGGACAATACTCAAAGACCTACTTTAAAAAATAAAACCTTACTGTGAAAAGATTGTGTTTAATGGCCAAAAACAAGTTTTTTCACTTTTTTAAGTGTTGATCACACAGTCATGGTGGACTGAAGCTATACTTGGTCATTTCTTGAAGCAATGGTAGATTTAAGGCTAAAACATATTTCTGATATGTAGTGAAGTGTGTAAAATTGTGAAAAAGATCATTTGTGCTCATAATATTCTTTTTTTTAAAGTGCACAAAAGTTCCTTTTGTGTATTTCAACTTCTCAGTTATCGGTTAGAAAAGAAAACATTGTATATCATATAAATATCTGGAGACATTAAAGTAGTATACCCATGCCACACACACACACACACACACACACACGCACTGTTCCTAAACTGCCAGCCTAAGACACTGACCTCCCACTCTCTTGTTAATGTAATGCAGCCTGGAGCAGCCTGTCACTGTAGGCCGTGATGGAAGTTGAGTGTGGTGAAGGGGAAGTGTCCTCTATAGGCTTTGATGTAAAAGTTAACATCACATGAAACTTCCCTTTTCAAAGCTAAGCTGAGATTTTTTTTGTATATTCATATAAAAAACTATTTTGCCATGACAAAAGTCAGTTTCCTGTAGGCCTTTGAAAACCACTGCTAAACATTTAACCCTGTAGTTCTCTTTTTCTAAAGCAGCAGACATGTTGGACCCCTCTAATTAAGGTTAAATGGCAACCTTTTAAAGCCCGGTGTTGTAACCATGTGCTCTGGCTTTGTTGCTCAGCATTAACAGACAGTTACACCAGGATAGATAATGTAGTCCAGATTCAATAAAATCATTGTGTTGTTGGAAAGCCTGAGGCCTGTTTCACCAAGCATGTTTAACTGAGCCAGAGTTCCTGAAGTTTCAGTCTTTTCGGTCATAGATTTAAAAAAAAAAAGATTAATTACAGTCCATGAGCACATGAAAGTGTGGCGAAAAGTCACGTGAAACATGAGTAGAGGTTGAGCAGCAGATTATTACAAACAGGAAATCATACTGTCGGAGACAGTGGTGGTGCAGGGATTACTCTGCACTCTATTTGAATTTGGATGTTGAAATTTTATAGTTCCAAATAGGAAATTGAAACACCAGTAAAGCTTGGAAAGTTAGAAAACACCCGCCAACACCAAGTTTAGAATCCAAGATGGCTGCACTGCAGATCATTGGTTGTAAAAGCAGTAGCATTGTACTGTTTATTAATATTTCTATCCATTAAATCAGTAATATCAGTTATACTGTGTTTACACCTACTTGAGGACATCTTTTCATGGTGTTTGCGAAAAAGTCTGTATAATGCGTTGTTATTGTATCAGCTTGTATTGTTAGCAGTGCTACTCAGGAACAATGCTAACAGTGATATCTGAATGTGTAACAAAAATGCCATCAACATGGATTAAATATCATTCCAACATCCGAGGTAAATGGAACACAGCAATAGAGCACATGGTTATTGATGATCTGCAGTATATATTTCTTTAGAACTCACCAGAAGTTAGTGAACCTACATGTACAAGGTTGAAGTAAAATAAATAATATTCATTAAATGTAACTGTTTTTTGGTGAAAATAGATAATGGAAAACGAGAGCAAGAGCAACGAGAACATTTAATTTTCTGTGATGTTAATAGGGCCCTTGTGCGCGATGTGTGTGTGTGTGTGTGGAACGCATATATAGTGACCAAAAGCAAAACTGTCACCATTATGACCGTGTTAAATGTGGTGTTTTTTTTGCTGAGGTATCTGCTTTGTAATTTTCAGATTTACAAGATGATTTCTTATTCTTCTATGCAAAATGTTTTTCTTTTGTGATTGGGCATTCACTGAAACATCAGGGGGGAAGTCGTTACATTGGCATTCTTCTAGTAAATTAATTGATAGCTGATCAATGGGACTGGAGGATTAACCTCAGTCAGAAGGCTAATCCAGAGTGGGGACATACCCGTCTGTGATTGGTGTTAGTGTTTTTTGTTTTTGATTAAATCAGTTTGAGATACTTTTTGAAGAGATAGAAATAAATGGGATGTTAAAAGTAAACCTTCTGAAACACAATGTTTTTTTGTTTTCAAGTTGTATGGTGTTTCTCTGAAGCTTCAATATCTGGACCGAGAATGTGTTGACTAAATTAATTTAGTAAAATAGGCCCAATCATCTTGTTTTAGGTACTGTTTGTAAAAAAAAAAAAAAAAAAAAAATCATGACGTCTTTGTTTGTTTATGAAAAAAAATAATGTGGAATAATTCTTGTTTGTGAAACCAACCCTATAGGTTTAAGTATTAGCGATCCTAATGATTTTTCTTTGTCGCTCTTATTTTTTTAATACAGTGGCCTAAGACAGTCTGGCCATGGGTGATACGGAGTTGGATCTTTCCCCTTCCCAGCTGGAGGAGCTGCAGAAAAGCCCATCAGCCTCCTCCACCTCCACTACCTCGTCTCTCTCCCTCCCATCCTCTCCATCGTCTGGTCCTCGTCCGTTCACCAGCTCCAGCCCCAGTGCCAGTGATAGTCTGCCAGCATCCAGCCCTCCACTGGACGTTATATCCGAGGGCGTGGGAGAGCTGAGCCTGGTCATTGATACTGAGGTGGCTAAGAAAGCCTGCCAGGAGGTTTTGCAGAAGGTCAAATTCCTCAAAGTAGATTCAGAACCTGCTTCCACTGCTGTTGAGCCCAAACTCGTGAATGGAACCTCGCACACTGATCCTTCAGATGGAGACAGCGATGGATTAGAAAAGCCTGTGAAAATCACAGAGGAGGAGCCTTCCTCAGGCACGGTGAAGAGTGCTCGCCGGCGCCAGAAGAACAACACCTCCAAGCAGTCGTGGCTTCTGAGGTTGTTTGAGTCCAAACTTTTCGACATCTCCATGGCCATCTCCTATCTGTACAACTCCAAGGAGCCGGGAGTGCAGGCCTACATCGGCAACCGGCTCTTCAGCTTTCGTAACGAGGACGTGGACTTCTACTTGCCTCAGCTGCTCAATATGTACATCCACATGGACGAGGAGGTGGGCGATGCCATCAAGCCCTATGTGGTGCACCGCTGCCGCCAGAGCATCAACTTTTCCCTGCAGTGCGCCTGGCTGCTGGGGGCCTACTCTTCTGACATGCACATCTCTACGCAGCGCCACTCTCGTGGTACCAAGCTGCGTAAGCTTATCCTGTCAGATGAGCTCAAGCCTGCCAGCCAGCGCGCACGCAGGGAGGTTCTGCAGCCTCCCCCGCCCTGTCCCCATCCCCTTCACCACGGGCCGGGCCTGAGCGAACACAGCCTCTCACCCTCCAAGCGCACCCACCAGCGCTCCAAATCCGACGCCACCGTCAGCATCAGCCTCAGCAGCAACTTGAAGAGAACAGCCAGCAATCCTAAAGTTGAGAGCAGTCAGGATGAGGTGAGACCCCTTTACCTCAGCCAGACAGGCTTTGTGTAACCTTACTGGTTATTGCAGTGCAGTTGCTTAATAAATTTATGTGTGTCTTTCTTTGCCTAGTAGTCTACGCTCACTGGAGATGTGCATCATGGTTGTTTTCACTGCTTCTTTATTCATTTTAAGGAGAGACAGTATGCGTTTGTGTGTAACCTGAATACATTTCATATGATTGCTCTCCTTTGGTTAGTTATTTTATATAAATGCTACATGCTACTAGCTAGCTTCTTTAACCTTAAAGTCTGTGGCATTGCTGCAGTTTAGTCATATTCGTAACAATAACAGTAAAGTCTCGTATTTGTAAAATTAGCAGTGCTAGTTATCTATATGAAGGTGGTGGAAAATTGCCACCTTCTTTTCCATAATAACAAAGGGGTGGGGGCGGGGCATCTTTGTTTACTGTGTGTTTAGACCTGTTGCGATAACTATGTCATCGACTTATCGTGAAATTTTTTTTACAGCGATCATTTTTGCCTACATCGATAATAGCTATCGGGTCCCACTGTTCTGCTCTCAACACGAATTAGCCGGTTTGTTTACTTTGTTTCAAAACAGTGGTAACTGAGATCTTATTTAAAGCACAACTATCCAGCCCATTTCATCCAGCTGAAGATTGAATATGAATATTGTAACCTCAAAGAGATCCTTCAGTTACCTTAAAAAATACATTTATAGCAAGAGCTCTGGCCTGCTGAGCCATCTCTGTCTTTGATCATATGGACACTAATTTTTGTTTTATAGCATATACATCTATGATCAGAAAAGAGAATCTGCAAGTGAAATTTTTAGTTAGTAAATAATCTATGCTCCATTAAATGTGGTCAGTGTGCTTTACCATATTGTCTTCTATATAACAAATCACTCGTTATGGCACACTCACTTCAGCGCTTCATTGCTTGGCGTGGTGCTGCTTGTGGTGTGTCCAGTGAGCAGTGCTGTCTCTGACAGCTTCACACGTCTTAATGCTCTTGCGTCACTGGAGATTAATAACTGAATTTTCCAGTCTAAAATGCTAACAGCTGTTTTTTTTGGAAGGCCTGTGTATATTTTATATAGTAACTTACAACAATCCAGTCTGTTTACTTTGATGTGTTCTAGAGCTAGTTAGCTGTGCTCTAAAAGCTCCAAATAATGTTAAAAAGCTTGTTGGGAACCTCTTTATGATCAGTATCCACAGCACTCTAGCTCATAGCTACTCTAGACTACATTCACACTTTGAATACAATACAACCATAAACCATTTGAGATGAAATGTCCGGAAACACTTGAAAAGTGGGCGTAGAGGACTACGGTGTCACACACTTTGTGTTTTGTTTGCCTCTCTGACTGGCAACTGTGTGGTCACTGGAATCAGCTTTGATCCTTTTAATTACAAAACAGTTGGTCAGCTTTCAGTAAATTGTTCTAAACTCTGAAAACTGAAACTATGCTGCAGTTCACTTTAAAGCAAAGTAGTCTTCTCTTGTGTCTCTTTAGGCTTGTTGTGTACAGCTACTGACCTCTACCTCCATTAGCACAGGCATGTAAAGGCTTCTTTGCGTATGCAGGCAACCCATATAGGTCTTTTCACATCCCTGTAATGAGTTGCCCTGGTGAGTGTTACATACGTTACTGTCACAACCACATTCTTATTAGCTAGAATGTGAGACTACACCAGATTTGATCTATTGATTTAATAATGAGACCATTAGAGGCTGATGTGGCTTACAGGTCATGCCAAGCTCAGACTACACTACCATATTTTTCACACTATAAGGCACACTGGATTATAAGGCGCATTTAACGCGACATTTGTAATGAAAGGGGGAGTCGCCATGTTTTCCTTCTAATTTAGCAGGTCTTAGCATTTCAGTTTATTTCCATTAAAGCTGGAGCATTAGCATTTGCATTAGCAGTCGACTGCTAGTGGTTAGCAGCTGATGCCGCCCGACAGCGTTACACTGAGGAACCCTGAGCGTTCTGGTAAACCAGGGCTATATTAGCTAGCAGTTTGTCCCACGTAGCTTGTTTTAACATTGTAAACACACAATAGTGCTGGGGTTAGCGGGTGATCCTAATGCTCCTCCAGCAGTGCTAGCCGGGGTTAGCAGCAGGCTACAGGCTATTATACTCACCTATGAATGGCCAAATAGCTAGTGGCTAATGCTAATACTGCTGGAAAAACTTAATAGAAACTCCTGTATAACACTGCACTGCAGTGGAGTGCTTTGATATTCCTTACAACCTGACTAGTAAAATTCATAAATAAGGTATACTGGATTATAAGGTGCTCTGACAATTTTTTGGGAAAATTAAAGGATTTTAAGTGTGCCTTATAGAACAAAAAATACAGTATATTGTTTTAGACTATTTTACTTATCATGCCATAATTTGTGTCGTGTTTTCAATAGAGGACTGGCAACACTAGCTGTCAGTTACTACTGATGAATTTTAAATGTAGATGTTGAATTTGTATTACTGTTATAGTGCTGTATAATGGTGAATGGTGCTTAATCTTTATCTTCCTTTATCATACCTGAAATGAGTTTGCTCACTTCAAATGGGGACATCTGCCCCAGTCTGACTGTCTGGCCACTTTGGCATACACTCCCACTCACCTGCATTATCTGGCAGAGCCAGAGGCAGCCATGGCCTAAAGGTTAGAGAAACTGGCTTGGGACCAAAGGGTCACTGGTCCATTTTCTGGTGCATGTTTATTTGTGTTCACCACCCTTAATGTGAGTGTTCACTACCAAAGATGGGTTAAGTGCAGGCCTAATTTAACTCATATTGCTGTGCAGTGAAAATAATAAGAGGACAACGGAACAATGCACGCCATCATGCAGTGCCTGAATAGGTTCCTGAAATAGGAGCCCTTGTTTACCTACATGGAAAAGTACTGTCAATAACGTTGGACTTTGATTCAAAGAAACATGAACCTATTAGTCCTGGACATAAAATATAAAATCCCAAGCTTTGAGCAGTGGAGCAGGAGAGCTGTATCCTCTAGATTGATGGTGATCAATCTAGTACCTATGGGATTGGGATGAGTTCTTTGAGAGTTTACCAACATAGGTAAACATGATAGGTGTGGATGCTATGTTAGTCACATGGATTTACAGCTATCTCACAGAGCGTCCGCAGTATGTCAGTTTGGGTGGTTGCAGGTCTGAGATGGTGGTAACCAACATTGGGGCTCCTCAGGGTACAGCATTGTCACCATTTCTCTTCACTCTTTACACTGCTGATTTTAAACATGTGTCTGAACTTTGCCACATTCAGAAATATTCAGACGACACAGCTGTGGTGGCATGTATAAGAGGTGGGGATGAAAGAGAGTACAGAGATCTTGTTGCTGCCTTTACAGCCTGGAGTAGAAGAAAAGGTCTTCTCCTCAATGCACTGAAGACCAAGGAGATGATTGTGGATTTCCGTAGACTGAAACATTCCCATCAGCCTGTTATCATCGATGGACAGATCATTGAGAATGTTCAGTCCTATAAGTATCTCGGAGTCCACCTGGACAACAAACTGGACTGGTCAGTGCAGACGAGTGCAGCATTTAAAAAAGGACAGAGCAGGCTTTACTTCCTCAGGAAGCTTAAATCATTTAAGTCTTCTTTGGTGTTGCCTGCTGGGGAAGCAGCATTACTGTTATGGACAGGAACAGACTGGATAAGCTTATAAGGAAGTGTGTGTCAGTAATGGGCGGGAAAGTGGACTCTGTGGGTCAGTTAGTGGAGAAGAGGATGAGGTGTTTAATGGAGTGTATCCTCAGTAATAGCAGACACCCTCTGCAAGGGATCCTGGCAGCTCAGAGGAGCTATCATATTGGCCTCAAATATGCTCCTGTCGCTGAATGCAATCCAGTTGTCACAGCAGTGCTTCAAAATCTAGTAAAAGGCTCTCATCGGACAGTTAATCCAACGTTTTTTCCTCAAACCCATTGATTTACAAAAAAACAAAACAAAAAAAAACAGTGAATGTACAAGATGTTCCAATACTTATTTCCATATAGTCTGTATATAAAAAGCTTAATAGATCCACCCATTTTTCTTCCTCCACATAAATAAATCTCTTTGTGATGTGAAGAGGAGGGTTCATAATCACTGGTTATGATCATTATCTTTCTTTATTTATCTCTGTGCATTATGCTCTCCTTCCCTCCCATCTCTTTCATGTGCCTGTTTGTGCTGCTATAGCAACAGTGGCGTCACAGTTCACATGAAGAGTTTGCAGCTGTGGCAATTTTGGGTGCAGCTTACTGAAATCTTACGAAAGCTTGCTCTGTTCACCTCTGCCGTAGTTTAGTGACGATTACCTAGATTTACTTCTGAGAAGAATCTGAGCTTTAGATGGGTAACTGGCACTCAGGGAGTTCTCTTTGACTAGCACTGTAAAGCAGGTCATGTGTAAGTATCTGTAATTTAGTGCTGTAAAAATAGAAATCAATACTCCAGTGTTTGTTAGTCATTTAATCAAGCAGTCCACAATTTAATGTTACTTCTACGGCCGCTCCCGGCATGATTCAGCCCATTTAGTCAGACTCAATGATCGACTAATGCATAGAAGGCAAACAAAGGAGAGTTACCATCCATGTCAGCCCTTTGTTATTTAAATGTGTAGTTTTTGGGACAGCTTTGCTACTCTGCGCAGTAAAACAGATTTTTTATTTTTTACAGGAAAAAATACCATCATGTATGTTACTGTATTTTTCACACTATAAGGCGCACCAGATTATAAGGCGCAATATTAATGAATGTCTGTTTTCTGGTCTATTTTCATACATAAAGAAATTAAATGTAAATGTAAGGCGCACCGGATTATAAGGCGCATTTTATGCGACATTAGTAACTAGTAACTAATAGTAGGAATAGGGGTTTCTCCACCTGGATGGCAAGACCTGTAAAGCTAAGCTAAGTAAACAAAAAAGTTGCTAATGCCACCCGACAGCACTACTCTGAGGAACTCTGAGTGTTCAGGTAAAACAGGGCGATATTATTAGCTAGTAGTTCCCACATGGCTTGTTTTTGTGATAGCAGTGCTATCCAGGGTTAGTTGCAGGGTACAGGCCCATAATACTCACCTCTGGACGGTCAAAGAGCTGGCGGTTAGCCTCTCTAATGCTAATGCTAATACTGCTGAAGAACTGAACCGATAAAATTGTTTTCATGTGCTGGACTTCACCGAAGTGGCTTTACTGCTCCTTACAACCTGACTGGTAAAATTCATACATAAGGCACACCGGATTATAAGGCGCATTGGTGATATTTGGGAAAATTAAAGGATTTTAAGTGGGCCTTACCGGGGTGTTGCCTGCCCTGGCGCCGAACATTACTGAACGAGCCCCGACTGTGGAACAAATCCAGACATTTAGGGGGAAAAAGAGAGAAAAGGTTCCCCCCCAGAGTCAGCCACGGTGCTGTTTCAGGTATCGGTCATTTCAGAATGATAGCAGTGTTTATAGCAGTAGAGCTGTAAATGAATATAATGCTGTTATTGAGTTAACTAAGTTAGTCTAATCTCAGATTGTTAGCAGCTAATGATTCAGCTATTTAACTAAATACTGTTACTGACAAACCTCATGCTCCATCGTTTTAGTAACTAATCAACAAAGCTGTACATCAGTATTATTCTATTTGTCTGATCTATAAGGATGGCTGAAATTTAAAGTTTGGAAGTAAACTAGAATCACTGACTAATGACTGGGCCTAATACCTCAGATAAGAGGTCCTTTGACTAATTTGCTTAAGTGACCAACAGTAAAAGGTAACTATAATTTTGCCACTAGAAATTAGGGATGAATTGCATTGTTACATAAAATGCTTGGGAAACTGGGGAAACTCTATGCCGTGAAAGATAGTGTTTTATTTTTTTAATGTTTGTTATTTTCATTTTCTGTCACATGTAGTTTTTTTTCCTATTGTTTCCAGGTTTTTTAATGCTTTTTAATAAGACAGCAACAATCAACCATGCTGAATTAAAGCAAACTTTTAAATCCATCAAATATAAAAACTGCATAATATGCAGGATGCTTAAAAAAATATATATATGTAAAGAAAAAATCTTATGATTGGCTGGGCTGAGCCCCGGATCTTTAGATACCCAGGCAATGCCCCTGGCACGTAATAGTGCAAATAAAATATGCGTATGTACATTCCTTTGGTTCTCTAAGGACTGCTTTAGTTATATGAGAAACTGTTTCTCAACATTCCAAATGTAAACGCTAGAGATGCACCAAAAGGCAAATTTTTGGCCTAAACCGAACAAATTAAAACATTTTCTGAATACCAATAATTAGTTTTGCCACTATTTTCACCATTGAATAAATTAAATAGCTTAAATGTATTTGACCTGCTTTTTTTAAAATAAAAAGCAGTTACACAACTACAACTTAAAAAAACACACAGCATTTTAATACTCAGCGAACATACTCACAAAGTACAATACATTTACCTCAGTAGTGCTATACTAATCATAAATTTACCTCTGTTTCTCAAATGACGTGTAACTTAAAAATCTACACAGAGAAAAGGCAACCACTCATTTGGTTAACAAAAGCTAAATGTGTCAAAAAGTAGAAATTATATTTTGGGATATTTGATAAACAAGCAAGGAGAAATTCAAATGTACTGCTTTACAACTTTAACGACTAAAAAGTTAGCCATTAATGGCTGAAATGATTCAATAATTACTGCTAACTTCTACAAAACTAATATAAACCTTTATATTAGCTTTTAAAGTTTTAAGGTAGCAGAACTTTAATCTTCACCTATTTTCTATCATGTGTGATAATTATTATGAGTGAAGGCATGCATACTGTCCACTATTGGTTTTTAGTTGAGTAATGTGCTCATCAGAATGTAATGACATCATTTTTAGGGGTGATTGCATGCCGCACCCCATTCAAGCACTGCTGTGTCCCAGAGGTTCAGTCCTTTAGAGATAAGAAACACGTTTGACCACCGGATCCATAAAACTCCCAGGAGATGTTGGCTCCCTGAAAGGCGATTAGTCTTTTATCTAGAGGAGTTTGGACTCGTGCTTGTCTCTGATGAATCACAGCCGCTGCCTAACCAATGAGGTACAGGCTTCTGTAAACAAGCTGAACGGAATGCTTGGCAAGACCTCCTTCCCCGAGTCTCTTTGCTGTTCAGTTCCTCTCTGGTTTTTCTATTATATGTGTTGGAGAGATGCCGGTACGAGTCATGTGAGCGAGTGGGTGATGACTCCATGCAGGCCTGAGATTAAGATGGAAAAGGCCCTTGGTGAAATGTGTGCTTCAGAGTATTGCACAAAGCAGGATTTCTCAGTAGGCTGGGTAATGAGTCAAAAGAAAAAAAAATCCAGTAGAATAATTCCTAGAGTCTAGTCTTAAAGAGGCATGACTTTTGGCCTATACAAGGAATTTTTCAAACCTTCTGTACACACAAAGATTTGCAGGCAGGCACGTCTCAATTATTTTATTGAATTTTGCCTTATTTTTTTTTCCTGTGGAAAAGAGAACAACTAGCATAGTTTTGTAACATCACAGATAAATTGTGATTCATGAAACAGTTCTTTCAGTTTACTGTAATATAACAACTTCAACACAGTCATTAAGTGCTTTACCCGCTGTAATAGGATATGTTGTATTTCTATATATTTTGCCAGAAACAGCACTTTGTAACTTGTGAAAAGAGCAGGACAAAGCTTGAGAGAACCGCAAAACGTTGTACACTCAATGTCAAGGAAATAATTGCACCCAGAAGGAAGTGACAAATTGCAATGCTATTCGGAAGAAAGATAAAGTTAACCGGCAACAATCAATTATCAAAAATATAAACTGATATGGGCAACCGTTGATCATATTTATGGAGCTACACACATAAAAGTTGTGTGTAATGCAAAATGCCAAACATCTCAGCATTGGGTTGTAGGGTTTCCTAATGGTATATCCTGTGATAATTCATGGCAGGCAACCTGAATATTTATGCAGTTCCTGCAGATTTGCATTGATAGTGCATGAATATAATCCCACACACTTTCAATGAGGGACAGTGGAATCTGTGTTTTCGCTGCAGGCTCCCGAGACGGCAGCAGTGTGTTGACGAGCATTGTTGGAATCCTGCATAGTTCAGTAGTGTGTGTTGGTTGCAGGACCTCATTAAAGTTATGTTGTGATGTCAAAGTGCCTGTAATGAAGACCAAAGGTTATCTGGCATTGTATAAAATGATCATCTTCACCAAGACAAAAGCAGGACTGGTCACTGACTTTGACCTGCTGCCATTTTAAGTGACACGACTAGCCACCAAGTTTCATTCTTGTTATTTGATTCCTTAGTTAAAATGCTTCTTTCAGATTCTGTTGTTCCTGTGTCTTCCTAGCTTGTCCAGAAATGCATGAGTAAAGTGTATCCTTTAGCAGTGGCTTTAAGAAAGTAAGAAATATCAATTATTCTCCGTAATGCCACTCTGGATATCTGAAAGCTTCTGCTTTGTGCAGCAGTCCCATGTTCTTTCCCAGCCAGTGTTTGTCAGTAGCAAATTTTTGAGGAAGTGATCTTACATAAGATTCTACGCACTCTGCAAGGCCCTCTGACTGACAGCCGTGATTGTGAATTAGCTTACGTCGTAGAACCTGAATTGGCCTACTGTTGCAGAAATTTTAAGGGACAAATATGGGGCAGATCGAGGCTTGCGTTTTTGTGTAACTGCCAGAGTGATGACGGTTAGGAGTGCTGATTGTGCTCTTATACCAGTCTGGCGGACGTAATGTTCTGTTCTCGTTTAAGAGGTGTAGGCCTGTGTTTTAAGGGTTCATATTTAAGCTGCTATATGTAGTGTTATGAAGTCTCCAGCTGCAGGGTAAAGTAAACCCCCTTCATGTGAGAGCAACAGAGATTGAAATATCCCTGCTGTTCTCGTTTGTCTAATCCCTGGCCTTGTCCAGCACTGGTCATGGAGATCAGATCAGTGCTGGACAGTTGCCTCTCTGGGGATTAAGCACAGGTTACAGCAAGAGATAAACATGAAATGGGAATTTTCAGAACATAACCGTGAGCTCTTTTTTTGTTTTGTTTTGTTTTTGTTTGGTTTTGTCTCGCTCCTCCCTCCCTCCACCACTTTCCCTTGCTCTTGTACCATAACCCACCCACCCCCATCCCCCTTTTCCCAGGACATGAGCTCCAGCTCCGACAGTCTCGAGTTAGAGGCTGGTACAGTAAGTCAACCACTGTCTAATAACATCCTTATCCGTGCATTGTGGGATGATGGCTGTTTCTGTTCGCAGTTGGGGTTCGACTCCCAGATTCCTTCAAATGTGTGACTTTAAGGTTTGCAAGCATGTCATCTCAAGTGACACATTGTAGGTTTTACCCCAATTGGTGGAAACACTCGACTTGCTGTAATTTTTGGGTGCAAGAAAGGCTATTGTGTCTATGAACTGACATGCTTGGAAACATACAAATTCTTTGGCTTTCCCCCCTCTTATGTTGCCAATTAATTAACACTACTACAACTAAAAAGGGGGATCTTGTTTCTGGTGAAATTTTGTTGCCCACAGTCTGTCAGACAGGCACATTAGGCTACACAAAATCCACAATAGAATGTTTGCTTCCTGATCAGGTAACCAATTTGAATCCTTCACTCACTCAGGCTGGACAAATGTCAGTTTAATTATCAGATTACTTAATGAATTTGTTGGCGGGAATTGAATGCCTTTAGGAGTAGTAAAAGAGGAAGCTGTAAATCCAAGAGTTAATAAATAAGATGTAAATCGGGATTTACAGTACCAGTCAAAAGTTTAAATAAACCTTTATAGGTTTTTCATTAATAAAAAAAAAAAAAATCTGAATTGTAGATTACTATTGGTCATCTAAACTCTGAAAAAGCTATGAAATTATTTATTAAACAAAAACATGTTAAACAAACCAGAACATGTTTTAGGTTCTTCAAAGTAGGCACCCTTTGCTTAGATGACAGCTTTTCGCATCTTGGGTTTTTGTCAGTCAGCTTTATGAGGTAGTCACCTGGAATGGCCTTACAGTGAATAGCCATATTCGGGTAATGTTCTAATCCACACCATGACAAGAACTACCTAATTGAGTAATGACAAAATACATTAAATAAAAATAAATGAAATTCAGTCAATCCCTAAAATTTCAAGCTAACACCACCCCAGATAAGAGCACCTAAATCCTCTAAATTTAGGTTTGTTTAACACTTTTAAGTTACTACATGATTCCTTATGTGCTCCTTCATAGTCTGGATGGCTGCATCATTCATTTACAATGAAGGGAAGAGAAACTTTAAATGAGAAGGTGTGTCTAAAGGCTTGACTGGTAGTGTAAATTCATTGTGTGTTTATATATATTTTGTTTTGACCATTTCCCTCATCAATCTATCAAGATTCAATACTCCTTAGTGTCCTTTCATTAGGGATGGACAATGAAGGATGACTTCGAGTAGTCAAAGTTATTAAAACAGTCTTACTTTATAATTGTAATGAAAGCTGCGTTAGTCAAGATACAAAAGGCAACAGTTTTGGATCTGCCATTGATTTATGCCTGTTAACATGGCTTTAGGATCTCTTTCTCAGATAGACCGATCTAATCTCTAGTCTTTCTACTCATTTAATGTACAAACTATCTTAGTATAGCACTGGCGTTTGGCCAGAGTGGGCTTCAAAGTCTTGTGTCTGAGGGGAATAATTGATTGTTAGCATTGTTAGCATAATGTGCCCACTCTAGCTTTTAGCTTCTTGATAGTATGAATTATAGACCTGTAAACACTTAAAGATTCATAATGATTAAAGGGTCATAAAGATTTGCTGCTGTGCAAATAGTTGAGCGTGTTCACTGTTCAACAGTTCTTTAAAATTAATTCCTGAAATTATTAGTCTCAATGTGTGTCAGGTGTTAGCGTCATTAGCTGCAGTCGCCCAGCATTGCCTGTGTTTCTCTGAAGGAGACTTACCTAAAACTTTAATTTACTGAACTCTCTAAGTGATAAATACAGTAGGTCTACCCCATTTAATATGTTAAGTCTGTGACAAAATCAGTTAGTGTGTAAGTGTATTATGAAAATTTACAGCATATATTGATCTGTCTTAGAGGAACCACTAACTCTAATGCTAGTTATCTCTAGATTGGAATTGGGAATAATTTTACAATATACAAAAAGTTTTTGCAGTAACAATATTCTTGACAATATGACGAAATACTAAAAAATATAAGAGCATAGCAGATTTAAACATTCAGTAAAAACAAAAAAAAGGAAAAAGAAGAAAAAAATTTTTTTTTTTTTTTAAACAACAGTCACTTACCAATATGCCAATGTAGCTAAATAAATATGTAACATAAAAATAATGTAATGTAACAAAATAATTTACCACAAGTTTGAAGTACAGAATATTTGCTTTTATTTAAAAATATTTTAAAGCTTCACAGTACTACAAGTAATGTAATAAAAACTAGACTAGACTGTTTTCTAAAAAGCAGTACTATTACTACTTATACTACTACTATCACTTTTTTTTTATTAATTCACGAAAATTATGTTTATATTATTACAAATAATACAATATGGCACACTCCTAATCTAAAGTAATAGACTGTTTTACAATTCATTTAGCGAAATAGCTAATAAAAGATGAGAAAATCGACTATCGCACCAATTAACCACTAATGTGTTCTACATTAGCACAGTATGCTCAGAAAATCATTACTCAGACCTACATTTAACTACTTTTCACTGGCATTCACTTCCCTGTTACCAAAGACCAGACTTCAATTAGAGACCCCACTGTCAGCGATCAAACATTCACATTATGGATTTTGTGCAGAAAGCTTCTTTAAAGAGATGGGTCTTTATTACATGAATCATATCTTTACTTTTCTTGACAGGTGTGTTTAAAACATGACGCTGCCTCTGTAAAGATACTACCTTAAGGTTTCTAACTTTGATGGCCTTGAGGTTTTATCTTTTATAATGGGAAATAAATCGAAATGAAATCACCAGGAATCTTGTTTTCTTTGTTAATTTGACCAGAGGGAATGCATGCTCTTTGTAGGCATGTTGTACATTATCTACTCTATGCACACATGGTCTACTAAAAGAGGATTTTATTTGAGAACTTTTCAGTTGATTTGGGTGTTCGGTCCTCTGTATGATATTGCATTGCATTGGGAGTGGTAAAGAACAATAAATTGCACACGTGGAAAATACATAAAATAAAACACAGATGGAGGAGTTTGATGAGTCTTACTCCACATTTGTCATTGTGGAATGAGCTCATTTTATTTGTGTCAATAATTCTCTTATTTCAGGTGATGTTTTTTTTTTTTTCATTCATGCCTCACTTGTGCCACCTTATGGTCAGCTTATGCTAGAAAGCACTTTTTCTGCCTCTCATTTGTTTAAACCTCATGCTTCGCTTTGATTTCACAATGAATTCATCATGCATGTAATTTTTTTTTTTACTAGTATTTTTGTTTAATGGTAGTATCAGCCTGTAAAATGTCACTAGTACAAATAACTATTACTACATATAGAAATTAGTTGATTACTTTTTGTTAGTGCATTTAACTAACTCAATATTTTGAAATACATATATATTCAAATATTTCTCTTTCTCTCTCTTTTCTCTTTCCCTCCATGTCGATCTCTCTTTTCCTGTGTGTTAGCCTGTACGTTTGACTCCTCAGCGAGAGTTCATTAAATCTCTGATGGGGATTGGAAAGAGACTGGCCACTTTGCCCACCAAAGAACAGAAGACGCAGAGACTCATCTCAGAGCTGTCACTGCTCAACCACAAGCTGCCCGCTCGAGTCTGGCTGCCCACGGCAGCTTTTGACCATCATGTGGTGCGTGTACCGCATACGCAGGCTGTCGTGTTGAACTCTAAAGACAAGGTAAACTTTAAAAGAACATTAAATGAATGAATGTGGGTCAGATGAAAAAATAATGTCTGTTTATTTCATTTTAACTTCATTTAACTTTTTTTTTTTTACTTGAACAGGTAGATGTTTAACAATTGTCCTTTAGAATTTCTTTACTTTTATACAAATTGGGTAGAAAATTTTCTTACCTAGATTACCAGATTACAATTTCACCAATATGGGACTGTGGCTTGATGCACATATCCAGTATTTTTAAGATATGCCAGTACATATGCATTTATAAAACAGATTTTCAGTTACTTGTAGCTGAATTAGTATTATGTGTGCATTAATCAATTAATTGTTTTTAAGCAATCATCTGCTGATATCAGTATGATTTTCATATCATGAAACTTTTTGTTCTATAAAGAAGCGTGTTTATGATAGAGGTGGGTAAATGTAACAGTTTTTTTTATTATTATTATTATATATTTTTTTCCCCACAAACTTTTTTTTTTTTTAGTTCAGGTATTCATATACCCATGCCCATCACTAACAAACAAATACTGGTGCTAAAATCCATGTGCCGTGGGACATTTGATAGACTTCTTGTATTCTGTGCTCCAGGCACCGTACTTAATCTACGTAGAAGTTCTGGAGTGTGAGAACTTCGAAACTTCCAGTGTACCAGTAAGGATCCCAGAGACGCGAATCCGCAGCACACGCTCTGTAGAGAATCTTCCAGACTGTGGCATCACGCCAGACCAGAGAGCCAGCAGCTTCTCCACTGTCCCCAACTATGACAATGATGATGAAGCCTGGTCTGTGGATGACATTGGAGAGCTGCAGGTTGAGGTATTGTACTGTACTGTACTGTACTGTAGGCACTTGCTTAGGCCTGTCACAATAATTGCAATATCGATTTATCGTACAATAAATGAACATGACCTCAATCATTTTTGATAATCGTGATATCATCTATTGTGTTTATTTTTATGTTTGTTCACACATATAACAGTGAACAGTATTTAGCCAGTCATGCTTCAATATGTGACTCACACAGGGTGGACTAAAGTAGGTGAAGAAACAAGTATATAATAAATGATTATTGAAAATGTTGCTGTCTTTAAAAGTGTATAATTATTTTTATGCTTTTCTGTTATCATTATGTCAGTGGCATTTAATAGTCTTAAAATTACACAAATATCGTGCATATTCCCAATAATTTCTGGGACAATATATCGTCCACAACAAATTCTTATCGTAACAGGCCTACACTTGCTTACCTTTTTTTTAAATATATAAATGATTGTCCCTTTGTCACTATGTAACCTCATCCATCCACCATTTATTTTGTCTTTCAGCTGCCAGAGATCCACACTAACAGCTGTGACAACATCTCCCAGTTCTCTGTGGACAGCATTACCAGCCAGGAGAGCAAGGAACCCATTTTTATTGCTGCTGGAGATATCAGGTACGCCCCTATGCATGCAGCTGGACCTCTGACCACCGCCTCAGTGGATATAGAAAGAGTTTTTTTCCTCTGTTACTTTGGAAAGATGGTGACCTTCATAATATTAATCTCATTGGTTACCACAGCACCTCTGCCCTGCTCATTGGTCACTAAGCCTCATATCATGCATAACTTGCATTTTTCAACCTGGGGTGGGATGGATGTAGAAAAAAGAAGTAAACAAAAAAACATTTTTTAGCATGTGTTTGTTGTCTCTGATTGAAACCACTAGAACAGAATCACATTTGTACTTACGAGGTCAAAAATCTGAAGAACAAACATAGGTGGCCTATAAATCAGGGCTGTGTCAAGGCATTTGGGGCCCAATATATACATATCAGCTCTTTCAAAAAAGGTGTACTAACTAGTTTGTTACTAGCACCGACTGCCAGGCAGGTAGCTAACATAAACATTACTCATATACAGCTCTGGAAAAAAATAAGAGACCACTTAATGATGATGATTTTTTATTTTATTTTACCAAATTGAAAACCTCTGAAATATATTCAAGAAGAAGATAGAAGATCAAACCAAGCTGAACTGCTTGAATTCTTGCACCAGGAGTGGCATAAAGTTATCCAAAAGCAGTGTATAAGACTGGTGGAGGAGAACATGCCAAGATGCTTGGCAACTGTGATTAAAAACCAGGGTTATTCCACCAAATATTGATCTTAAAACTTCATGAAAATGAACTTGTTTTCTTTGCCTTATTTGAGGTCTGAAAGTTCTGCATCTTTTTTTATTTTAGCCATTTCCCATTATCTGCAAATAAATGCTATAAATTACAATATTTTTATTAGGAATTTGGAAGAAATGTTGTCCGTAATTTATAGAATAAAACAACAATATTCATTTTACTCAAACATATACCTAAAATAGCAAAATAAAAGAAACTGATTCAGAAACTGAACTGGTCTCTTATTTTTTTCCAGAGCAGCCTATCTGCTGCTAAATTACACCAAGACATGTAGGCCTAATTTATCCAGCATAAAATTACCCCTTTTCTGATGTCTTGTTTTTCTTTTATTTCTCTTCCATTCTCTTCTTTTTTTTCTTTCTTACTTTCTTACTTACTTATCTGGCTTCCTGATGATATTTCTGAAGTTTTATATTTTTTTTCCAGCTGCAGAAGTCACAAACTCAGCTGGCTGGCTACTGTCAGCAACTAGTGGGAGGGGCTACCTTGAGGGAGATTCCAATTACAGTGTGATTGTACTTTCCTGCATTGACCATAAAAAAAAAATTAAAGGGGTGCTCACACACTTTGTTGTTGCATTCAGTTCATAACCAGTCATTGTCTGGGGCCCCAGGTCAGCTCAGGGCGGTAGGCAATTGATTGGTTTGCTTGACTTTGTACAGCGGGTTAAAAACTGTGTTGGGCATCATCCTGTATCTGTTGTTGCAAATTAAGTTTAGAATTTAGAATTGCAATTTCCAGACATTTTATAATATTCTATACCAACAATACTAGCAATTTGGAAGCAGAGCAAACAGGTTGTAATTAGTGTTTAGGGCCCCTTGATGATGTCAGCTGTCTCCCTGTTCAGGCGACGTCTCTCAGAGCAGCTTGCCCACACACCAACCACATTTAAAAAGGACCCAGAGGATCCCTCAGCAGTAGCCTTAAAAGAGCCCTGGCAGGAGAAGGTTCGGTAAGTAGAGATAAGCTTGAAAAGCTGCAGTGTTGTTTTCATCTAATCAGTTTTAATTGACGTAGGTCCTGTTAACGTTATATTTTTTTGTTGTTACGCAGACGAATCCGAGAAGGCTCCCCTTATGGTCACCTACCCAACTGGCGTCTCCTTTCAGTTATTGTGAAATGTGGTGATGATCTAAGACAGGAACTCCTTGCTTTCCAAGTTCTGAAACAGCTGCAGGTAGCAATCCTTAAATGCAATCTTTGTGTATTTATTTTGTTAACATTGTGGGTTGTTTGCATTTCTTCAGAGTATTACTTTATTGTACTTTTTCCAAATTCCCTGCCAATTTCTTGTTAAGTAGCCTGTAAGTATTTAAAGATCATTTTCTTTCTACATTTTCCTGTTTGTTTGTGATCGCAGTCTATCTGGGAGCAGGAGCGAGTCCCCCTATGGATTAAGCCCTATAAGATCCTGGTCATCTCCTCTGACAGCGGTATGATTGAGCCAGTGGTCAATGCTGTGTCCATTCACCAAGTGAAGAAGCAGAGTCAGCTCTCACTGCTCGACTACTTCCTACAGGAACACGGCAACTACACTACAGAGGCCTTCCTCACCGCTCAGCGTAACTTTGTGCAGAGTTGTGCTGGCTACTGTCTCATCTGCTATCTGTTGCAGGTTAAGGACAGGTAAACTGAAAGGTTTTTTTGTCACTTCCTCTAACTCATCTTCCTACAGCTAGACATTGTTCCTCACACCTTCCTTATTTGTTGTGGGTCTTTAGAATATTCAGTTTGGCCTAAAATAAAAGGGCATGTGTGAAAGGTTCCTAGAACCAAGGTCCGTCCAGCCAAAGGACCAAAATTTGGTGATCTCTGTCCAGAACAGCTGAACCCTGTTTTTAACTTGCAGAACCAACCACATTCCATTAATTATTCAGTGTCAAATATAGGAAGATGCCAGCCACATAGTAAAGTTCTGTAATGCACTCACTAAAACGCAGTATGAAACCAAAACAAACCGGATCAAAGTAATTCAGTGTAACGCACAAACCTTGGGTCAGACTCTGGTCCAGAGTTATAAACTGACAGGAGTGAAAAGAGATACTTTGGAAGTGTGTTTTTGATGTGGTGTTGAAAGTGTAAATTAAAGATTTAAAAAATTTTAATAACAATCCATGCTTTAAACATTTACAATGTTTTGTCGTCATGTGAAACTGGCAAAATTGTGTCAAAAATGTATGACATATGAAGGGTGCAACGACTGTTTTGATAATTGATTAATTTGTCGATTTCTCTTTTTGTTTTTTTGTTTTTTGTTTTCTTTTTTTTTTTTGATCGATTATTTATTTGACTACTTTTAACTACTCTAGAAGGTTCTAGTAAAATTAATCGAGAGAAAAACAATGTATGATATGAAGAGTGCACCAGTTTTTTTTTGGGATAATCGATTAATTTGTTGATTTGTTTTTTTTAATTAATCGATTATTAATAGAATAAAAACTACGTTTAACTGCTCTAAAAGGTTCTAGTAAATTTAGTAAGAGATAAAATTGGACTTTGTGCTAATGTTAGGCAAACAGCTTGTTTTAATACTGCTGGTTGAGCTGCCAACTAATCAATTATTAAACTAGTTGCCAACTATTTTATTTATCGATTTTAACCAGTTACAATTGTTATATATAATAATTGTTATAACCTATGATTGTATAATACTAGTTGCTGCAGCCCTAGATAAATAGACCAATTAAAACACTCACAAACCTGCTTATATTAATTCTCATAGGAAGTTAAAATGTTATTTCCTTCTCCTGTTATGTTGTTTTAAAGCGGTTTTAACAGTTTTTGTGTGAAAAAGATCTGCTAATGCGTGCCCTCTTTTGTTGTTTAGGCACAATGGGAACATCCTGCTCGACTCCGAGGGTCACATTATTCACATTGACTTCGGATTTATTTTGTCAAGCTCTCCCAGAAACTTGGGCTTTGAAACATCGGCCTTCAAACTGACCAATGAATTTGTAGATGTAAGGAGACCTATGTAGTTCTATAAGGAGGAAATATTTGTAAATCACTGAAAGCCTAATTGATTTTAGCATAATATATACAAAATAAGATTTGTTTGTTTGTTTGTTTAAGGTTATGGGAGGTCAAGATGGAGACATGTTCAACTATTACAAGATGCTCATGCTTCAGGGCCTCATCGCTGCACGTAAACACATGGAGAAAGTCATCCAGATAGTGGAGATCATGCAACAAGGTACGGTCATCCACAGAATCATACATATACAAGCAGGACCCCCCTCGAAGTTGAGCATGTTTACTGCAGTTTTATATTTTAAAAAGTATGTGAGGATTGTCACTGTAATTCAGATTGAATTGTGGAATTTTTTCCCCCTCCTCTAATTGGCTTGTAAAAGTATTCATACCCCTTGAATTTTTTTTTACATTTTGTCGCCTTAAAAACACAAACTTAAATGTTTTTTATTGAGATTTTAAGTGATATACCAACACAAAATAGAACATGATTGTTAAGTGAAATAAAAATTATAGATGTTTTTTTATTTTTATTTCAATCAAATAAAAACCTGAAAATTGTGCAAAAAGTATTCATTATATTATATTCAAGTATATTAATACTTATAGCCGAAGTTCAATTTTGGTCTTTGCTACAATTACGGAGGCAATCTTGCCTCAGCTCTGACCAGCTTTCCTGTCTCTGCTGACGAAAAAAATCCCCACAGCATGATTCTGCCACCACCACCAAAAAGTTCAACTTTGGTCTCATCTGACCACAGAACCTTCTTCCACATGTTTGCTGTGTCTCCTTCATGGCTTGTGGCAAAATGCAAACGCCACTTATGTCTTTCTTATTATTATTATGGTTTTTTTTTTCTTGCCACTTTCATAAAAGCCAAATTTGTGGAGTGGACGGCCATGTCTTGGGATATGTTTTTATAACCTAATTTATAACCTTGCTTTAAACTTCTCCTCAACTTTATCTCTGACCTGTCTGGTGAGTTCCTTGGTCTTCATGATGCTGTTTGTTCACTAATGTTCTCTAACAAACCACTCAGGCTTTTACAGAACAGGTGTATTCAAACTGAGACTTAAACACAGCTGAACTAATTTATTCAGGGGTTTCAGAGAAAATACTTTTTGCGCATATGTGTGTGTGTGTGTGTGTTTTTTTTTTTTTTTTTTTAACTATATAACATTTTCGTTCCCCTTCACAATTTTGTGCTACATTTGTTGTTCAATCAATTAAAAATCTCAATAGATTTAAGTTCAGAGTATAAATACTTTCGTAAGCCACTGTACCGAAGGAAAAGCTCAGTCATTTTGCATTGATTTGAGTTTTACTGACTGTTAATCCTCGGGGTGAAATAAAACAACTATGGGTGAAAAAAAAAAATCTAACATTTACTTGTTTCCTGAAATGAAACTTGTTTTAATCCAGTAGCTGCCGTATTTGAAAGGCTCTTCATAATCCATTGATTAATTTAGTGAATGCTGTATTGTCGCTTCCATATATATATTTAATCTAAAATACTTTTCTGTTGTGACTTCTCCCCAGGCTCTCAGCTGCCCTGCTTTCACGGCTCCAGCACTATCCGCAACCTGAAAGAGCGTTTCCACATGAGCCTGACTGAGGAGCAGCTGCAGGTGCTGGTGGAGCAGATGGTGGACGGCTCCATGCGCTCCATTACCACCAAGCTGTACGACGGCTTCCAGTACCTCACCAATGGCATCATGTGACTGGGCGTGGGAGTGCTGTCGGAAGCGCGTGCCGTTGTTGGACTAGAATGTTTTTGGAACTGGAAAAGGCTGCATCACTTTCAGGAGCCACTCCCGAACCCTTTCTTGAACCTTTCCCCATCTGCCAGCGCAGCGTGTTTGTACGCCCAGACTGAGTTTTGATCATGGATTTTATACCCTGACTGAAGAGCTCTCAGCTGTGAAGTTTTGCTATGTCTTTTTTTTCTTTTTCTTTTTTCCTTTTTCCTTATCAGTAGCTAATCTCTATGTTTGAACCCCCTGCCCTTTTTGTTATGTTGTAATGCATTTCTCTGGATATGCTTTTGGAATCTTCTTTGATCCAGTATCCTAGTGCCTCGTTTGAAACATTAGCCTGAGGCTCCTCTCCGCTTTGACTCTCGCTGCTTTTGTACTCTTCCTCCTCCTCCATGTGCTGTGTACTTACTGTCTTAAATCCCCATGTGTTCCTAAGCATTTCTGTGTGTCTGTATCACTAATGCTTTTTTTATTTATGTAGAGTGAACTACTTACAATGTTCACACTTACATACGTAATGCAATCACCACTGAGACAACAACAGATTCGTGGACAAACTGACTAACGTGTTGAGGAATGTGCTGTACCGTGCTCTACAGTATGAGGAGAAGACGGTGGGTAAACAGCACATCAGAATCTTCAGTGGAGTTTTCCAGTTTTGTCTCATCAGTGTTATTTTAGCTACAGTTTCGGAGAACCACACATTATGACGATCTCTCTCTTACTTGTGCACAGTAAAAGTGGCCCAAATCTGACCCCCCCCCCCCCCCCCCCCCCCCCCCACCCCCCAAATCCAAATTGTACTTCTAGTCTGTACACACTAACATTTTAATGTGACTTATATGTGACGCACATGGCCCAAGGAGAAATGATTGCCAGACTCGGAGGACATATTGGGTACTTGGGTCAGTGGCTGACAGCTGAGCTTATCACTAAGAATGCATTCACTGAGAATGAGTTCACAGTAAAAGGGCATGTTATTCATTGTCTCTGCTTTGGTTTGTGTTCTTGGCTTGTTTAAACTTTGTTTCTAAGCTTTTTATTGTCCTTTAATTCCACAGCAGCATCCTTCCCAGATAATGCAGCGTTCTACCATTTCATTATGAATATGACGTGGCTATGACGTGGCTATGGCCTTCTAATATTATTCGAACAGAGACATCACCCCAATGAGTCTGGTACCTCTTTGTCCCACCACTGTCATCCAAAAATAAAAATAATAAAAAAAACAATCTCCATCACATAAAGTAACATGAATTACAATCTGGCTGTTCAGATGGAGTTGCATTGCAGGAATTGGATATGTATTGGATTTCAGTACCACGTGTGAAAGCAGCAAAAATCATTTGAAAATGTGTAATTAAGTGTGTTGCACACGTTGAAAAAGTTCAGATTTGGGCCACTTTAATCTGCTATTTGAACGTAGCCTAAAATCTCTAGCTCTTTTTTTTTTTTTTTTTTTTTTTTTTTTTTTAAACCAGTTACAAAATCACTACTCAACTTGCAGCATCCTAACAAATAAAATTAAAACTTGCTGATGCACTAAAGCATGAGTGTGATACAATCCTGAATATGTCTGGAGACATTAGTTTGATTCCAGCGAGGGAGTGTAAAAGCATAGATTTACCAAAAGTCCACTTCTAACCTTTTGAAGTATTAAAAGTGAAAGCTTGAGAGGCAAAAACACTATTTATTGCCTATTGACATCTTCCTGCATACTTACATGATAAGACAACTGTCTGATTTGCTTTTATTGTAGTTTTTTTTTTGTCTGATCTGAGATGCCCCTGTACAGATATTCATAACCTGAATTTCAAACTTTTAAAATGTGCATGGACTCCTCTTGTGTCAGAATGATGGGGAGCTGTGTTTAAATATTAACATCTTTCTGTGTTATTAAACTAGGGCTGTGTTCAGACTTAAAATAGTCAAATATGATCTGTTCAGGTAACTGTTGCTCTGTTATTGGAAAGTGATCAGATCTGATTTGTGTTGCTGAAATTACAGAGGCTTAATGGTGGCTTTGGTGCGCTTTCTGGATCACCGCTTCTGTCATTTTGGACTTGACACTTGAAGACACATTGAAGACACCTTGAAATCAGAGCAAATTTGAGCGGCCAGACTGAGACTGAATCACATTTTAAGCCACCTTCCAATGTGGTTCCTGGCTGTCCACACTATCAAAAATAAACCAGGATTTAATCTAGATATGCCAAAAATCATATTTGGGCTGGGAGTCTGAACATAGCCATAATGTAAGTGCTTGAAGATGGACAGTTGTGTGAATGAGAGGCAGAAAAATGCAAGGGCTATAAATAAGTGGACGAAATCAACAGATTTTTAATCTGTTAGTTTTAGGTTATTAAACAGAGCTAAACGCACAGGTTTGAAGCTATATTTCAGATATAGATATTTTATCATTAAAATATAAAATATATTGACCTATTAAAAGGACTTGTTTTTCCCTGCTCAAAACAAGGCTAACCATTTTAATTCACCTTCCCAGGGAAAGCCCAGTTGTTGCAGATCATTTGGACATGGTTGAATAAGGCGTTTAGGACAACGTTTCGCTCTCATTACTGTTTTCTACTACGTTTCGTTTGTGTGTCAGAACCTTTTCTTTCCTTTGTAACTTGATAGATGGACCAGCTCTTACGATGACGTAAACAACCTCCCTTAACTTGTGAATGTTCCTTTGTATAATAAATTAAATGTATCTGTTTCACAGCTTGTGTGTTCATGTTGACTGCATTGGTGTTTGCTAAACCTCAGACACACCCTATAAAAACTGCACAATATGGACAAAGTTATTGAGACACCTACACATTAATGGTTTCTAAATTGATTCAATCTTTCATGATGGTTAACTTGCTTATCCAATTTTTTTTTCTTAAAACCCGCAAAGCTATTTTTTAAAGGCTGTTTGTTGGTCTCTGGTAGCTAATGGCTGATGAACATTGCTTACTGAAATATTTAAAAATGTAAAGCTGTGCATTCGATATCTCTCCTGATAAAGAAAGATGATTATTTGCTGTAGAAGACAGGAAACTTCTCAAATTAGCTAATTTAACCTATTAAAGTGGATGTCCATATTATTTTGTTTCTAAACTGAAAGCAGAAGCATTTCTGAGTGGTGAAGGAATGAAATAATGTGTTTAATGGTATCAGTGCGCTGAAATGACCATCCTTGCTAAGCCTTATATATTCATTCTAAAAACTGTGGTGTTGAGTCGCTTTTTGCCTTAATGTACTTTTGTCACAGGTACAGCCTCTAAAAGAGGATCCGGCTCAGTTTTACTGAACGCGAGTGGCTGGTGGAGCAGTGAAGACTTCAGAAGGGGAAACTCAGAATGCAGTAGCTCATTCACTCATAGTAAAGCCAAAGAAATGGAGGAGTGAAGTTTCTGACTTGCAATTACCCATTCTCACCAAGCCCCCAAATTCCAAAACTTGCAGATATCAGCTTTAAACTCCACGGCTTTCGACATTTTTGTTTAGTGATCACATTGAGCGCAAACTGGCCAAATCATTTTTAGAAGTTTCTAGAAGTGAGCAATATGCTTCTAGAGGTTATAAAGAGGTTATAAAGCTATTCACCATTGTTCAAAACTCAAATTAGCATATTGATGATACATTCACTTAATAAATTATGATATATTGCTCTCCCCTACACAAAGGTAGATGGTAGTAGTAAAAAGTATCGGTATTGGTATTGTTATCAGCAATACTGGCCCTGTATGTAGTCTGTAATAGACCGATACTAAATTTTGCAGTATCGCACAGCCCTAGGTATGGACAGCATAATGTGATTTTTTTGAATGGTGCTTTTTCAGAAGCATTCCGCTAGGGGGCGCCATCTGCAGGTATTCTGTTACTCTAAAACTCCTACCTCTACCTACCTGCCTACCCACAATCCTGTCCGGACAGCGGAGTTCCTTTACCTGTCCGCACTTGCCGCTGTGGAGTCTCTGAGGGTGTTTTTTTTTTTTATTTTTTGTTGTTCCTTCAGCTGACTCGGTTGCTCCGCTTCTGAACCCTGTGCTCTTGAAGAAATGGACTTTTTAAAGTAGTTCAGACCGAGGAGTTCAGAGAAGAGCAGTGCAGCAAATGGACTTAAATCACTGAGCAGAAGAAAAGCCGAGTTTCAGCTGAAACCTGCTGCTTCTGGTTTCTTCAGAGCTCCCCACCTTCAGCTCAGAGGCGCAGACTGAGGTCTTGTGGAACAGGAAGTGTTTTAGTTCACTATGGTAAGTACTGGAGAAAGAGACAGAGTGCTTCTGTAGAGTTGCCTCAGAAGTACATTAACTAATCTCAGTTTTACTTTACTTTACCTCAAACACCGCAAAAGGGTTTGTCTTCTTTAAGAAGGAGGTGTTTTTTTTTATATATGAATACTGACTGATTTGAGTGGAGGTTTTGCTGTGTTGGGAGTTGAGGGAGTAATTCAGTTTTAAGTGTAACAAAAGACAAAGTGTAACAAAATCAATAAAACAACTTGGATCAGGGAGTAGGTTTAAGTGGTTTGAGCCTAAACCTGTCAGCTAACTGTCTACAAGGCTAATGAGGAGATAATGGGCAAATAATGGGTGCGGCCTTATAGCTGATAGCTAAACTTCAGAGTTTTGCATGTCGAGTTAACGTGAGAGAGTAAGTGACAGCTGAAGAAGATAAAAAAGGCCCTGAATACTTCACTATCACAATACTGAGGTGAATAATAATCTTTACATTATAATAATTAAGTTAATGATCGTCCCAGTTACCCCCCAGTGCTTCCTTAACAAACCTGATATAGCTTGTTTTGATTGGACTGGTTTTTATCTCTTTCTTTTAAAATAAGTAAAATATGTATGAGTATTTATTCAGAACAATAAAAAGATCTCCTGATCTTTAATGGTATTTTTTATTACGCTGTATTCATAAAATATTATTTTGTTTTATATCATATTTTAGAGGGATGCACAGAAAAAAAAAAGAAAATCGACTCAATTGTAACAGATTTTCATTAATTTTGCCACTTGTTTCTCAATTGCATACATTAAAAAGCCTATATATATACAGCTCTGGAAAAAATAAGAGACCACCTAAAATTATGACATTCTTTTATTTTACCAAATTGAAAACCAAGCTGAACTACTTGAATCTTTGCACCAGGAGTGACATAAAGTTAACCAAAAGCAGTGTGTAAGACTGGTGGAGGAGAACATGCCAAGATGAATGAAAACTGTGATTAAAAACAATAAAAAAGGGGTTATTCCACCAAACATGAATTTCTGAACTCTTAAAACTTTATAAATATGAACTTATTTTCTTGTTATTTCAGCCATTTCTCATTTTCTTCAAATAAATGCTCCAAATCACAATATTTATATTTGAAATTTGGGAGACATGCCCATAGTTTATAGAATAAAACAACAATGTCCATTTTACTTAAACATTTACCTATAAATAGCAAAATCAGAGAAACTGATTCAGAAACTGAAGTGGTCTCTTAATTTTTCCCAGAGCTGTATATATGAACACTGAACATTTTTTTTTAAATCCCAGCAGACCACATAAATCAAAGCATCAATGAATAATATAAATTAAACACTTATTTATTAAACACTGACAGTATTTATTTATTTGTTTGTTTGTTTGTTTGTTTATGTATTTATTTCTGTGTGTATTTATGTTTACTTGCTGATCACTTTAAAAAAAATACTTTTTTACCATTTTTGCAGAATTGCTTTGGTTGCCAAATATTTGGTGCACTCATAATATTATTTATTGTATTACTATATAATCCAGCTCTGGGCCAGCTTTAGTGATAGCTGTTTTAAAAATGGTCTGCCCTCAAGGCTCAGTTTGGGCAGTGGAGGCTCAGGATAGAGCACTGGGTTTATGATGACAGAATATTGTGGTTTCGATACCTTGTTTCGGGACGCTGCCATTGTTGTGCCTTTAGGCATGGCCTCCATATCTCACTGCTTCACTATTCCTAGGAAGCACACTGCTTTTCTATTCCTAGTGAGCAAACAGTGTGCTCACTATTCCTAGTGGAGCAGTGAGGGTTAGAGGTCTTGCCTAAAGGCACATCAGAGGCAGTGTGTGTTTATGTGCGCATTTCTAGTGCTCACTAGGAATATCCACACTCTACAGTGTATTCCTGCCTTGATGTTCACAATGATGATTTAGGGTGTGGTCACTCTGGTCAACTAGCTTAGTCATATTTTATACTTGTGTCTATCTTGGTCAAGTTGATCATGTTGGTAGATCAGCTAAATCAACAAATGAAAAGTAAAAAATCATACCCTGTGCTTGCCAAGATCTAAGCTGGTCAACCAGTTTTGTCCTCTAGCAAGGATATTAGTATTAGGTATCATTTTATTTGTATGGTCCATTATACAGTCATATGAAAAAGCTTGGGCACCCCTTATAATCTTAATCATTTTTAGTTCTAAATATTTGGGTGTTTGCAACAGCCATTTCAGTTTGATATATCTAATAACTGATGGACACAGTAATATTTCAGGATTGCAAAGAAGTACTAACAGAAAATGTGCAATATGCATTAAACCAAAATTTGACCGGTGCAAAAGTATGGGCACCCTCATCATTTTATTGATTTGAATACTCCTAACTACTTTTTACTGACTTACTGAAGCATAAAATTGGTTTGGTATCCTCATTGAGCTTTGAACTTCATAGCCAGGTGTATTCAATCATGAGAAAAGGTATTTAAGGTGGCCAATTGCAAGTTGTTCTCCTATTTGTATTTATCACAATATTTATTCTTCTCGTTAAAGTGCGATGTTCTGTACAGGTTGTGAAGCTCTAAAAGGAATGGACTGCTTCAGACTCTCTTTCATAGAAGACTACTCAAGTCCTAGCTTGATTGGTTTGTTTTGCCTTAGGAGAAGTTTTTAAATTAGTGAGTTTTAACTTCAGTGAAATGTTAGGAATAAGAACAATGAGTTCTGATTCAAGTTGATGTGTTGAAAACAGGAAAAATTGGAAAGCATAAGGATCTGAGAGACTTTGATCAGAAAGACCCTTTTGTGATGGCTAAATGACTGGATGCGAGCATCTCCAAAACATCAGGCATGTCTGTTGGGGTGGTCCTGGTACGCAGTGGCTAGAACCTACAAAAGTGAGCAGAGAAAGGGAACCGAACCAGAAAAGCTTCAGAGGATTTGTGAAGACCATGCCTTAATGGGTCTAAGATGTTTTGGTCAAATAAGGAAGGATAAAAGGAAGAAGGCATTTATGGATTATTGGTGTGCTAATGTATGTTCAGATTGACTATTTATCCATAAGTTTAGGTTGTACTGTCAACAGTTGTGTCTGTACTGAGCATTATTTTACAGTGAAGCAGAGTGTAATTGTGTTGCATTGTACATGTTTGAGTAAAATGAATATTTTTGGATATCCCAATACTAATGTAGAAAATATTTAGATTATTTCATAGTACTTTCCACAAAATCAGTAGTAAACAAGCATGCACACATGGTATAATAACCATCTGTTTTTATACCATGGTATACCATAATGCAAGTTACCACCAAAGTATGCTACCCACGTTAGCACACCGGGGGCGAAAAATAATTAGCCTATTGAGGTAACATAATTTTATGGTACTGAATTGGATCAACCCACACTAGTTCCATGTTGAAGAACTCTTTATTACAGAACTACTCCTCAATATGCATTTTCTGTACTTCAGGTCAAACCTGGGCACATAGTTCACCACTTTTTTAATAATTATTGTTTTTAAGTAATTACAAACACACAATTTAAAATGAATTAAACACTGAACATTTTTAACAATAAAATAAAATAGTCCTAAATAAATCAATGCTGTATTGATAAATCAGTCTTGTCACAAATTCCAGGTGCAGAATATTTAATGCATACCTATTTTTTTGTTATCTTATTACTTTGATGTACAATCAAGCCCAAGACTAGAGATTTCTGAACTTTGTTGGGGCAGTGGTGACAGGGTTGTGGGTTTAATTCTCAGGTTCACCAAGTTGCCACAGTTGAGCAACTGAGCAAAGCCCACTCTGGGCACATTTGGTCACAATATCTCTCTCTGTCTCTCTCACTCTGTGTCTCTCTTTGTCTCTGTCTCTCTCTTTCTATATATATATATATATCTCTGTCTGTTTGTGTGTCTGTGCATGCGTGTGTGTGTATCTGTGTGCCTGTGTCTTGTCTGTGTGTGCGTGTCTGTGTGTGCATGTCTGTTTGTGCGTGTCTGTGTCTTTGTACATGCCTCTGCGTGTCTGTGCCTGTGCGTGTCTGTTCCTGTGCCTGTGCGTGTCTGTGCCTGTGCGTGTCTGTGCCTGTGCGTGTCTGTGCCTGTGCGTGTCTGTTCCTGTGCCTGTGTGTGTCTGTGCCTGTGTCTTGTCTGTGCCTGTGTCTTGTCTTTGCCTGTGTCTTGTCTTTGCCTGTGCGTGTCTTTGCCTGTGCGTGTCTTTGCCTGTGCGTGTCTTTGCCTGTGCGTGTCTTTGCCTGTGCGTGTCTGTGTCTGTTTGTGTCTAGCTTACAGCACATATTCTGTACTTCAGGTCATGTCCAGATGTGCAACTCCAAGTACAGTAAAAATAAAATTAGGATTAACTCCACTCTACTTTTAACTGAGAATATATTGTAAATTTTCTTAAAATTAAAAACGAGACAGGAGTGTTGTTTGGTGATAATTGTCACAGTGTTACTCTGTGAGGGTCTGTTCTGTGGTGGTGGTGGTGGTTAGCTGAGGAAGAAACTAGTAGTTATGTCTTATCCTACTGTATACCCTGTGGAGCTCCTCGTCAGCTGAAGTGACTGAGGTAGATGTAAACAAGGCTGTAACACCTGCTAGCAGCACATGAGACAACAATGTCTACAAGCAGCAGAGTGTCATTACATGCTGTGTGGATTGACTTTAGGTAGTTGAGCTGAGTGATGCTCTGCGAGTCTCTACACGGGCAGCTCTTTCGTGTGTTTCCACACAGTTTAAGCCACTCCCTGTAGCCTTGCTGCTGCTGGTTCAGAGTTAACCAGTAAACTCATATTCCTATTTATTAACCAGTTTAAACAAGCAGCAGTGCTGTAAGCAGAACACTGGATAAAAGTGGATCATTGGATTCATTTTTGTAGTTTATAACAGGGCTGGGAATCACAGGGTATCTCACACTTCAATATTATCATGATTCCCATAACTCTGTGATACTCTACGGCATCTGTGTTACTGAAGAGAATATAGTACTACTAAATAAACAAATACCAGGAATTATTCACAGTATTTGACAACCAATATTCTTCACTGCAGATATATCTGATATGTTTAATTTATGTGTAGTAATGAAAAAATCCTGTAAAATATGGAATTGTCTTTTACTTGGCAGTTAAATGTTGCATCCTGTATTGAACCGATGCGGAACATGATTTGTTCCAGATTTCCTAAATGTCCAATACACAAAAACATCAACACTAAATCTACCAGTAATGATCAGATGCACAGTTCTTCATACTCCAAACATATGTCAATATTATATGGCGATTTAAAGAACAATCACACAAGTGGATTAACAGTAACTAAATAAATAAATGTGGTAAGAGAAAACATTTATTCTTTAATATATATATAGATTTCCTAGGTTAAAATTTTTTGCAAAGCCTTTTGTATATTTGTGTCAAAATGTTTATATTTTTAAGGAATACCATGTTCAGTGATCATGACATAAATTCTATTGTTTGTGTAGTTTAACTGTTTGGATCACCTGACTTCCTGTCAAGTCATTAGTCAGGGTTTGCTGGGTTCAAAGAATATCCCTATAGTTATGCAGTTCTCAATTTCTTTCATTTCTACTTTAAGAGTTCGTTGTGGCACATTGTTGCAACAGATTTCATTTAAAATAAAACACACCACTGCTGTAGGGACCCTGCCCCACAGGAGTTGAGCCATGGTGAGGATCCACGCTAGGCATCCCTTATTTTTATTTCTGAAAGGTGGAAACTTTACATATAAGTAACATGATCTTATTGAAGGAGTAAACTGAGCTGTAAACAATATAGAAATAATGTGAATGTCCCTAAATTCCAGCTGTAGCATTGGTTTCATGAATTTAGTGTTTCAAAGTTTACAGTGCAGTAAAGTCAAGAATAACAAGTTCTTTCTGTCTTTTAGGGGAGTAAGGAGCGATATCACTGGCAGACACAAAATGTCAAAGTCAGCGGGGTGGACGACATGGTCCTTCTCTCCAAGATTAACGAAGATGCCATCACAGATAACCTAAAGAAGCGATACATGGATGACTACATTTTTGTATCCTTTTACCTATGTGCATACCTGTATCACATATGTGCCTTCAAGGTTTACTTTCTAATTGTCCAACAGTTCATCAGTGAAGGAAGCTCATTCTGAACTTTCTGAAAATGAGCTTCCTTTACTGATTTCCTTTTTAAAAACGTATTATTTATTATTATTTCTGTACAGTTCCATGTGTACTGTCTGGTTTTGAATACTTTTCTGAAATGTTATGGCAAAAACATAAAAAAATTGCACAGGTCTGTAGTGTACTTCTAGATGGAAAGATTACTGTAGATGTATACATGAGTTATGAACTTCTTGACCACCCACCGCCAGACGTACATTGGTCCTGTGCTGATCTCTGTTAACCCTTTCAAACAGTTGCCATATTTCACAGATCGTGAAGTAGAACTCTATCAAGGAGCCGTGAGTAGCACTGTCTTTCTTACGTTGGTTACTTATGTTAGGATGTATGATTTTAAGAGAAATCTTTATATTTACATGATTTTGTGGCTCTTTACACTGTGAAATGATTCCTCACACATCTTCACACATCTCATTTACAAAAATAGTTTTCTTTTAAGCAAGTTCTATAAGAAACCAAATGTGGTTCTTCTGCTCATCCCACATCATCTTATGATCTTTAAAGGGTTGTAGATTGAAAGGACTAGGCTGAAATGTAAGACTTACGTCTACAGGATAACTTAATCAGGGCTGGACTCATTTGGCAAAGGCAGAGTGGTGGTGTTGCATGTCAGCACTTGTTGCAGTGTGCTCTGAAGCTGCC